>NW_024426663.1:67581530-67598521 GCF_017311325.1 Ursus maritimus
TCTTTCAGTTTTCTCAAAAACTTCCTTTCTTTAATGGCTTCAAAGTGTCTCAAAATTACGTATCCCTACCTTACTCATGATGGCTAAATTCCATAAATACCATTACATTTTACCGAGTAAATTTAACACTTAGTCTACAATTTGAACGAAAATACTTCAGCTTTATCATGCAACATAATTTTACCTTAAAATATGACTCAGTATAAATCTTTGGGGAATAAAAAAAGATAACTCTAAATGACTCTTTAAGATACATACTGTTCTATGAATCAATAAGTGTACAAACTTCTTAGGTATTAATAATGTCACTGAAGTATTAAATTTCATGTCACTGAAGTATAAAATCAAGAGTTATCATTTTTCTTAAAAAATCAAGAACGTAAAGCAAACACTGTAAAGGTCAAACTAGAATTTCATTTCCCAGGACAAGTCTGGGCGGTTTTCTAACGCTGAGCAAACAAAATTAAATTGTTAGGAGTTAGGAAACATTGCAACTAATGAACAGGAGCTGGGGAGTACCCTAAGCAAAAACAAAACAGAACAATCATAGCCAATATGAATACGGGAGGCGAGACCATCAGGAACCGGATTTATGGAAGGAGAGATGAAGGAAAAGAGGGCGAGAGAGAAAAGCAGAAAGAAGGCTTAGAAGGAAGAGTAATGAGGTGTTACATTATTACCCATGCCTCTTGATCAAAGTACCTGGCTACTGAATTGCATGAAGGCAAACCAACTCAGAGGCAGAAGAAAGCTTTGCATTTGGTCTTAAACCAGTGAAGTTTCAACTATAACCTTACACTGCACCCAATTTGAATTGTTCTAAAATTCTTTGTGAGACTACTATAAAAAGCCATCCCCTGTGAATTTATGGAAGTTAGTTCTGATAATTTCCAATATCACTAATTTTCAGGGCTGCTTATTCATACCAATCTTCAAGACAAGTATATCTTTCCCCAAGGAAAGCTGAAGAATGGGCAAAAATACAAAATTTCATATGTTATTTGAAAATACAATCTCACCCTTAGTCTCCTAAAACTGATTTTATTAAACACTTTATTTTATATTTCAGCCTTCCATTTAAGTGACAAAACATTAATTTAAGTCACAGGACAACATTAGGAGGTCTAACAAACACTCTTAAAAGACTGCTTAGTACTTTGTGCCAGGTACTGAAGTACCTCAGTTCCTTAGAGTTGGGCGATAGTTAAACATTATCATTAAAAGAAATAATATCGTGATGTTTCTTTCCGTTTTCAGGTCTGGTATTGTTCTTATGGGAAGAACTAGAACAAAAGCATTAACATTCTGATTAGGTTATTTGAACTCTACAGATGTGCTCAAGAAAACATAAAATCTGATTAGAAATACTATACAGAATTATCACATAGGCTATATTCTTTTCCAAGGAAGTTTTACTTTAAGGTGTTCTTAACCTTTAACATAAATGCTCACACTCTTAGCTCAGCAGTGCTCAACACCTGACCTGGAGACACATAGGGAGGGGCCCATGAGACCCTTTCAGGAGGTCAATGACATCAAAATTATTTGTAAAATAACACTAAGATGTCATTTACCTTTTTCACTCTCCTTCTCTCACAAGCAAACAAATTTTCCAGAGGTTACATGACATATGACATGGCAACGGACTGAACAAAGAAGAAGATAAGGAGAATCTAGCTGTTTTCTAGTAAGCCAGACATTAAAGAACTGGGCAAATTTGTAAAATAAAGATGCTTTTCTCACATTTTTTGATTTGGAAAATATGGGTTAGTTGTGATTTTAAAACATTAGTGTTATTTTAAAATGAATTAATATAGCAACATTTTTATATTTGTTTTAATTTCTCATATGGTAAATAAATATTGGTAGCTATAACTCACAACAACAAAAAGTCTCTGGGATCTTCAAAGTTTGAAGGGTAAAAAAGGATCCTGAGACCCAAAAGTTTGAGAATTGATGACCCAGCTGAACAGCAAGTTCCGATGTGAAAAAGCAGGTGCACTGAGTTCCAGACTTGGCCAACAGCGGCTCCATTAAATTCCAGCACCCACATTTAGTAAGAAAATTCTACCAATTAACCCCAAATAAAATAAAGCCACCCCACTGTAAAAAGAAGAAAAAAAAACAGTCCTTTCTGTGGTAATTCTATTTACACACTGAGATTATTCTAAATCTCAGAGAACATTAAAAAAATAACAATACCTACAAACAAGTATTGTTCATTATACTGAATACTACATGAATAAAAAAATATTGCATGAGGGGCGCCTGGGTGGCACAGCGGTTAAGCGCCTGCCTTCGGCTCAGGGCGTGATCCCGGCGTTATGGGATCGAGCCCCACATCAGGCTCCTCCACTATGAGCCTGCTTCTTCCTCTCCCGCTCCCCCTGCTTGTGTTCCCTCTCTCGCTGGCTGTCTCTATCTCTGTCAAATAAATAAATAAAATGCTTAAAAAAATATATTAAAAAATATATATACTGCATGAATACTGAATAAAATTATATTTGTTATGTAATGTTACATTAGTCATTATTCAGTTATTATCCTCTGGGCCTAATTAATTACGGAAAAAATAAATTCTCTGTATCATTTTTACCCCCAAGCTTCTAGTTTACAGATTTTCTTAAAATGAGCTACTTTAATATTTAAATCAAAAATAAAAATGAAATATGAAATCATCAAACTGTTTTTAATGGCTTTACACTTTTAATCTTCATATTATTACACAGAGAAATTTAAAAACGATGCTGCATTTTAGAAAATTAAATCGATCACCATTTAGTCCTACCCTATTCAAAGGTCTGGTTTTTTTAATTTAAGATGCTTATGTGATTAATTTCTCACTAAAAATACTATAATTACCACATCACATACAACTATTCCATATAAACCAAACTAAAACCACTAACAGTTAGCCCTTGCTTCTTAGATTGGTAACACATACCATTCTTTAAATGTATACATTCTCCATCAACTGTAAGGACTTTAACACAAAAACTTTGTATGCTTCTATCAAAAGCAGCAATATACATACATACTCACGTATAAATCAGTAAAAGTTCAGCAATGCATAACTGACAGAAATTCCCATACAGAGAGGCCTCTGTAAGGAATGAGAAATCGTACGTATACTTAAGAGGTCTTCTAAATGCAATTCAGCTAAGACAGAAAAGGGAACTCTCGGAAGCTGCTTCATCAACTGTTGGTTATCCGAGCTGAGATTAAGTCTACACTCACCACTGGCTCACCCATATACTTTTCTTTATTATGTTTGTTAATACCAAAATACAACAGGTGATATTCTAATTAGTTTATTCACTTCACTTTCATGGTTTTTACAATATTTTCTTTCAGTTTTCTCAAATAGACACTTTAAAAATGGACACAGAAAGAATGGAGTTTCTTAAATTTCTTCAACACAGAAAAACTCTAATCAGGCTTCTCAATGAACAAAAGGAAATTTAGATGTTAATAAATGGATATAGCCAGGTTTAAAAGCTTTGTACTATTACTCACAACCTTTCTTTAAAGTAAACAGTATGATCAAATTTCCATACATTATGGAATCACCAACACACATTTAGCTAGCAGACAAATTTGTCTTGAAAAGGATGTGAAAATGGAGGCATCTGTAAACCAGAGCAAAACACAGAGGCAACACCTAAATCCTGACTTTTTAACAAGGCACAAACCAAGAAGGCAGAGGGGTCAGAACAAGGCAGGGAGAGGAGCTCTTTTAACAGCTCCTGAAAGGCAATACTATGGAGAGGTATCATTTTAGAAAGAGCCACTGCTGCTATCAGCAAATTACTGTTTAGAACTACATAGTTCAGGGCACATCAAAAAGCCAAGGCACTCACTTAGAAACAACGATTTAACATACACATGGTCTCAAATGGTGTTTAACAGCACTTAGTTGCAGATTGCCAACAACAGTAATTTATAACAGGAAAAAGATTATTCTACTTCCTTCGGTAAGAATTTATGACAAAGAAAGGTTATTTTACTTTCTGTTAGAAAGATTATCAGCTAATAAAGAAATTCTGAGGAATAAATAAGGCAAAGTTTTCCCCAAGAGAGCCCATGAAAACCATGTGATGTGAAGAATTAACATAAAGAAGCAATATGCAGAATCACTGATCTTCAGAGAAAAATACCCCATAAATTTCAAAACATAGTCCATGCATTCTCATCAAGTATCAATAATTCAACTAAACTTATTTCAAGTAAATTAAAAAATGGATTATTCTAATAATTAAAACCTATGCTTCTCTAGAAAGTGATTATTTTTAGATGGCTGAACTTTACAGTTCAGTTAATTAGATAATTATCTGGCTATCTTCTCAGTTTATCATTTCCATTATTTTAAAAAATACGTATTATTGATTTTTTCCTTCTACTTCCAGATCCCTAAAATGAGGAATTAAATTTGCCCAATTAGAGAATAATACCAATGAAATAAGTTAAAACAAATAAAATTTTTGAAATGGTATGGCTATGCTTCTATGTCAGAAATGAAATGAACTAAAAATTTAATAACATAACAATCTTTATAATACTGACATATCAAACTTCCAACACCAATCACAGAAGTTAAAAGAAAAACTATAGGAAATTTTGGGAATTATATATCACAACTGCACATCCACTAAGAGAAAACAGTCTTGCTCATTTAAGAATTTACCATTTCAACCATCTACAAAGGAACTACAATTGTCAAGCATTCTGCTCAGTTTCAAGGATAAAAAGGCAAATATATCATTTCACCGCCCTCAAAGAATTCAAATGTTAGTGGAGAAGACAGACATAAGCAAATAATAATGTAATATAATATGATACAAGAAAACTAAAGATATATTCAAAATAATGTCAGGTCAAAGAAGAAGCATTTCTGGAGAGAAACAAAACAGTGTCAGGAAACGCATTGCAAAAGAGGTGACATTTACCTAGGGCCTGAAGAAAAGGAATTCACTGAGAGAGAAAGACACTCCACAAAGGAGAATACAGACAGATGAAAATGAGATCGTTTCAAGGAACAGTAAGTTGAGAGCAACCAAAAAGTGGATTAGTAGAAAGAGAAAGAAATTTGGATTTTATGCTAAACGGTATGACAGAACTTTGTGATCATCCCAGTTGGCAGAAATCAAAGGCAACTAACATTTTCAGCTGGAATGGGTGAGCCACTGATGGCACAAGATAATCCAAAAGAACAAACAGGTCTTTGGGAAGAGAGAAAAATCACTGGAAAAGTAAGGAGAAAAGAATGGAGGGAGCGAAATGCTAGGTATAAAGAATTTCTCATTCCACTAGGGACATACATACATGCATGACTAAATTTTAAGAATGGAGGAAAGAGATAAAGAATTGGAAGTAATCCTTTTTTAGACACCAATTTCATCTTTTTCCCCATCCCTCTGGTTTCAAAAAATTCTGGATCTTACGATGAAAGCCACATACTAAAAACAGAAGCAGGAAGCTAAAGAGAGCCGATACCTTACTCTGGAGCAGCTGTATCAACCCTACAATTGTCTGAGAACTCCTTGTTTATTTTTCCTCACAAAACATCCTTCACTTGTGTAAACTACTGCTGTCATGGCTTTTATTACTGACAAAGTCATTCGTGCCCAACGCCGTGGTCAGCGTGGTTTTGTCTCTGTTCCTCTTCCCCTGTCACGCTCTGTACTCTCCCCTGGGGGATCTCAGCCATTCCCTTAGCTGTAGAAACCACCTATGCGCTGATGACTCCCAAATCTAGATCTTCGTTTGACTCAGTAAATGTGCTGACTAGATGTGACAAAACAAGACTATTCAATACATTACATTTTCGCTATCACAGAAAGTGATCGTGGTATAAAATACAGTATTCGAATCCTATGGAAAGCTAAACAGTAAGAGAGAAGCAGCCCCTCATCCATGTACTAAAGTTGTACAGTCCCACTGTCTGTATAGAACGGATTCAGTGAACAAATGAGAGAGAAAACAGGGATATTCTCAAGGCAGTTAGAGAAAGAGAACGAGAGACTTACGGATTTACAGGAGGTTCAAAACCCAGACAGGCAGAACTAGAGAAATTACATACGTTTTCACAGACAGCTCAATAAATAAATAATTCTGAATAAATCCACCTTTTAATTTTTGTTTTTATTATGGTCAGGCATACATGACATAAAATGTGTTATTTTAACCATTTGTAAGTATACAGGTCAGTGACATGAGGTAAATATTCACAATGCAGTGCAACCGTCACCACGACCCATCTCCAGAACTCTTTCATCACTTCATACAGAAACTCCATACCCATGAAATAATATTTTTCCATTTCCCTACCCCTCATGCCCTGGCAACCCCCATTCTGCTGCCTGTCTCTATGAATCTGACTACTCTAGATGCCTCAAATAAGTGGAATCACGTAGTATTTGTCCTTTTGTGACAGGCTTATTTTAGTTAGCAAAATGTTCTCGAGGCTCATGTATATTGTAGCATGTGTCCAAACTTTCCTTCTTTTCTAAGACTGAATAATATTACAGGGCGCCTGGGTGGCTCAGTCAGTTAAGCATCTGCCTTCAGCTCAGGTCACGATCCTAGAGTCCCAGGATCGAGTCCCACATCAGGCTCCCAGCTAAGCAGGGAGTCTGCTTCTCCCTCTGACCCTGCCCCTGCTCATGCACTCTCTTTCTCTCTCTCTCAAATAAACAAAATCTTAAAAAAGAAAAAAAGGCTGATTAATATTTCATTGTATGTATAGATCACGTTTATCCATCCATCCACTGACGGACGCTTAGGTTGTTTCGACCTCTGGCTACTGCAAATCCTGCTGCTCTGAACACGGGTGTACAAATATCTGTTAGCGTGCAATCTTTGGGACAGATAACAAGAGGTGGGATTGCTGGATCAAATGATAATTCTATGTTTAATTTTTTTTGAGAAACTGTTTTCCATAATGTCTGCAGCTGTACCATTTTACATTCCCACCAGCAATGCACAAAGATCTATATTTTTCCACATTCATACCAACACTTGTTTATTGGTTGCTGGTTTGTTTTTCATTTGTTTGATATCAGCCATTCTATGGGTATGAAGTGGTATAGCTTTGTAGTTTTGATTTACATTTCCCTAATGATTACTGACACTGAGCATCTTTTCAGGTGCTTATGGGCCATCTGTATATATTTGGAGAAACGTCTATTCAAGCCCTTTCCCCACTTCTATGCAAGCCCTCTCCCCACTTTTGAAATGGACTGCCTGTATTCTTGTGGTCAAGTTTGAATTCACTAAATCGTCTGGATATTGATTAATTTTACCTATTTTTAAAGAGAACACTAACAAGCAAACTGCTACTTAAATAAAACTTAAAGTACCTTAAGAGAGTTATAAGTTAAATTACTTTGAACGGCTCATTTATGATTAAGAGCAGTTTGAAAATACAATCCTTTCAAGTATCAATTCCAAAATCAAACTTTTCTTTTTTTTTGGTAGGCTCCGCGCCCACTGTGGGGCTTGAACTCTGGACCCTGAGATCTAGAGTCACATGCTGTACTGACTGAGCCAGCCAGCACCCCCAAAATCAAACTATTTTAAAATCATCAGTCCCTCCCCAAACAACTAAACTCTTGCTTTTCTACAAAGCTCACATGGGCACTCAAAAATGTTTTTAAAATTCATGATTGATAAAAAAAACTATGTAGTAACCTACATTCACATGATTCACATAAAATATTCAAAAACATTCACACTTTTGTCAGCTTCATGCAAAACCATTCATATTTCGATCTATGTAAATGCTATGCCATGGAGCACGGGGGAGCACTCTGACATATACAGATTGTCCTCTACATGGTGGGCCCTGTCACTGTGGAACACTGCAGCCCTAAGTCATTCAAGTGGTAAAGACATAGGCTTCATTTTTATTACTACTCTGACATAATTTTAAAAGTTAAAAAAGGCAAAGAATCTAATAATAAAATTAAGTGTACCTCTGGTATTCAATTCAATGACTCCCTAAACTCTAAACTGACTTATTCATTCTTCTCTAATTAAAGTGCTCAATTCTATTTTTCCAAATGATAGCTTTACTATGTAAGTAATGATCGATCTGTTGTCTGTATCTCCCCAGCATCCAATCTTCCTTCTGATTAACACCTCTGTTTCCCTACAGGCAACCACCTCGCCCCATTCTCAGTCCCAGAGTTTCAGGTAGCTTCTGAGATGAGCAAAAGATCTAAGTTTGTGCAATCAAATTCATAGCAATTAAAACAAGGAAAGGCATGGGACACAAAATAAGACAGTATGATTCACTCCTAGAACTTTTGCTAGAATTTTCAGGAAAGAAATGACATTATAATTGCTGAGTTAGGCTACTGGTAACCACCTCTGCCATCTCATAAAAATGGCAAATCAGAAAATGAAGCCTGCACACACACAGACACACAAAGGCAAAGCATAGAAACAAATTCAAGAATGTCCCTGATGGCAGTATTTGAAATCCTGGATACAACGTCTTATAAATAGGTCCTTTCTCTGAATTTCCAGTAGATGAGCCAATAAACTTTTTTTTTTTTTCCCACTTAGTTTCTTAGGGCTTTCTATCACTTGCTAGTCCTAACTAATATGTACGGTTTCACATATAATTAGTTCTATTCCCCTATCCTTTAAATCTCAGTTGTCAGTGATAATTTTGATAACTCCTAGAGGGCTGTCTGTATCAGACTTAGATATGCATTATAAGAAGCCTACAGTGATAAAAAAAAAAAGCCTACAGTAATATAAAATGTCAACATATTGTCCCCACAGTGACCACTCATTTGAAAAGTATGCTATTAGAAAAAAAGAATGTGCAAAATTAATAATGCGTTAAGAAGTGCTCAGCTCTATCATCTAGAATGTAAACATGTGCTTCCAAAAAGATACATGAAAAAATTTCATTTTATTAAATCCAGGGAAACAAAATATCCCTATCTGATAAGAAACTACACATACAAAATCATTACAGTTAGCAGAACAGAAGTAAACAGAAAAAGTATAGCTGTGAGAGGCTTCCACGTAAAGGCAATGCAACATACTATAGGAAATTTTCTCGTTAGTTTTTTCCAATGGTAAAAAATATCCATTCTCACTAACTTTAGAGTTTACATAAAAATACACCTGCACTAAAAAAAAAATTCACCTGTATTAACTTCCTACAGCCAATGTAATTACTGCATACTTGTAGCTTAAAACAGCAATTTATTTTGTCACAGATCTGGAGGCCAGAAATCTGAAGTCAGTCTCATTAAATTGAATCAAGGTGTTGGCAGGGGCATGTTTCCCCTGAAGGTTCTAAGGGAGAATCCTAGAAGCCTCTTTCAGATTTTCGTGACTGCCAGCATTCCCTGGGTATGGCTCTATCACTCCAATCTCTGCCTTTGTAGCCACTTTGCCTTCTCTTCTTCTGTGTATATAAAATATCCCTCTGCCTGTCTTTACAAAGATATTTGTGACTGTGTTTAGGAGATACTCAGATAACCAAGAATAATCTACCCATTGCAACATCCTTAACTTCATCATACCTGCAAAGGTAAATTTACAGGTTCCAAGGATTATGATATGGATATCTTTTACGGGACCATTCTTCAGCCTACCATTATGTCATAAGTCATTTCAGTAACTATAATATCCCAAAAGGCTAACTATAGAAGTCATTTGCATCTTGTATACTCAAATTGAATTTTTTTCACAATGTTCTCTATTCATATTAGCACCAACACAGTAAGCTCCAAAAACTGTCATCATTAATATAAAAAGAGGGATACTTGGGTGGCTTTAGTCGGTTAAGCATCTGCCTTTGGCTCAGGTCATGATCCCACAGTACTGGGATCAAGTCCTGCCATAGGGCTTCTTGCTCAGGAGGGAGCCTGCTTCTCCCTCTGCCTGCCCTCCTCTCTCTCTCTCTCCCTCTCTGACACATAAATAAATAAAATCTTTTTAAAATTTTTTAAAAATAAAATAAAATAAGAACATTAAGACATTAAGGAAATGTCTTGTCAGCATAGCCTTAAGAAGTGATTCGTTCCAACCAAATTTAAAATACTATTCTTTGAAACCAAAGAGTTACTATAACAATTTATTTTATTACAAATTTAAAAATTAATATAAGACTTTACCTCCAGATCCTAACTGCTTGTAGAATCTGTATTCCAAATGTAGCTGTGGTGCTCTGGATTTCATGGGCTCCTAATTAAAAAATAAACAAAAATAACAAAAAAATATTTAAATTATTAAAATTAAAATTATTAAAACATCACTAGGCCACAATCCCAAATGATATAAATCTTGGTGTCACCTCTTATATAATTTAATATTCTACTAGGCATCTTTCTCTAAGGTTAGATCCAAATAAAAATCAACTTTACATTTAATTGATATCAACTGATGCCATAAATGTACATAAGGTTAAATGCCTATTAGAAGAAGCAGTGAGGAAATCTATATGTTTGACTCTTTGACCCTGAAGAAAATTATACTCCGAACATTCATGACTAGGGAAAACAGTGGCCCTTACTCTTTCTCTTCCGCTCCCAAGGAATTCACCTCTGAACTGTGTATTTCTGATGTAAAGGTTCTAGGTTAAAGGAAGTCACAGACAAGTGAGAAAAAACAAAGATGAAAATACGAAAATTTTGACAGGAGCAAGATGTTTTTCAAATTTTTTTAACTAGGGTATAGCTTACAATAAAATACATAGTTCATAGCATTACATCCATGAGCTTAGTTAACGACATATACTTCCACAATTATCACTTCAAAAACCCTTTAGAACATTTCCATCATCCGTCCCTCAGAGGCAGTCACTTGTTGACTTCTAACACCTTTGGATGAGTTTCATCGGTTGGTGGATTTCATATAAATGACATTATACACTATAGGTTTTATATGTGTGTGTCCAGCTTTTTTCACTCAACATAATGTTTTTAAGATTTATATACACACACAAAGAAAACAACATAAACCAAAGCATCAGAGACTCTAGATATAAGAAATAAATAATGTGTGAAAATATCTGCAGAAAACAGGAAACTATTAACAAAGTAATAGGAAATCTGTACAAGATCCAGTAGGAAAGTATAACAAAGTAACAATATTTAAACAAAACCAATAGAACTTCAAAACTTTAAGACTTCAATAACTGAACTTGCAAACTCAGTCTGCCAGGAAAATAACACAATAGAAGAGACTTTGGAAACTGGAAGATATATGGGAAAATGTCTACAGAACTAGAAAATGATGTAGAATGCTTCCATAGAAATTATATGGAATGCATTATGAAAGAAGAAAAATGGAAAATACAGAAAAAAAAAAAAGATCAGAGACCTAGACAATACAATGAGAAAGTCCAACAGACATCTGATAAGAGTCTCAGGAGGACAGGAGGGAAAGAAGTGAGCAGAAGTAACGACTGAAAAAGTAATTGCTATGAATCTTCGACAACTGATGAAAGACAACAAACCACAGACTGAGGAGGAATGAGGATCCCAAACGAAAGAACTAACAACAAATCTATACCAAGACATATCATAATGAAAACTATAACCCATGACAAAGACTTCAGATAAGGAATGAGTGAAATCCCAGGGGAACAATTACAGTCATAAACATTATTGCAAGAGAAAACAATGAGCCTAGGTCTTGAGAGGCAGGATAGACTAGTTAAAAGCACAGACACTAAAACTACACTGTTTTGAGTTTGAATCCTAAATCTACTATGTACTAGCTGAGTGGCTTTGGCAAATTACTTAACCTTTTTGTACTTCTCAGTTTCCTCCTCTATAAAAGAGGAATAAAACGTCATCCTTCTCATTACGCATATATGCATATAATTATTTCTATTACATATGTATTTCTATTACATATATATATATATTTCTATTACATATATATATACACACACACACACACACATTGATACATATGACTTAAAACAGTGCCTTCCATACAGTAAGTGCTATAACATCTATAAATTCTTCACTTAACTCTAAAGAAGTACATAACCATAAAATGTAATGAAAGATGCCCACTTATGCAATCACCAGTGAAATTAAATACATAACTTATTCACTCACTAGAACTCCCTAGATAAAAACAGAAACTCAGATCTAATTTAGGTGAGTCAGTTCAGTTTGATTCCAGTACTTTACTTGCAGTAAAATTTTATTACACCACCATATAACAAAAGTCTAACAGGCTGACATTTTCATTATTCATGAACACCAGGTTATTAGATAAGTGCAAACAACAACAGATGAGGGTACCAGCTGAGGTCAGATTAATAAATTACCCAGAAAGAAACTATCAATCTGCACTAGGATAACATTAAATGGGAAAACCTTTCTAAGAGCAGAACTGAAAGTAGTCACTGAAATCTGCTCTGTGAACAACCATGTTATCAAAATGCCCCTATTTGTACCAAAATATAGAAATCAGATGGCACTGAAAGTAGACAGACATAACATTTTCAAGAGAATACTTTTCAGGCAGGTGCTGAACAAAATTATATGTTAAAAACATACAATACATACAAACAAGAAAATATATAAGGAAATTTTATACATATTTTATATACAAAAATATTTAATAAACTAAGTACCAAACTATGGTCCAATAGTTTGTGTGAAAGTCTTCTGTCCTACCAATCTATCTTTGGATGAATTCAAGGCAAAGGTGACTCCCCCATACTTAAACCTCAAAATACTAGACACAGATCCAAAAAATTTGGCAGTTTCACCAAAAAAACACAATTATTAAATGTAGTACTGATCACTGTGCTTTGTAAGAAGGGGCAAATCAGAGCAGAGGGAGACTGTCCCAAAAAACAGAAGGAAAACAGTAACTAAGGGGAGAGTGATACGGCATGAAGATAAACTAAAAAGAGTTGTACACACGTGTGTGTATATATAAGACTGAAAGATAACATACTAAACATTTACTAAGGCATCAATGGTGCCAGCAGGGTAATCAAGTCCCAAATCTGAGAACAAGACCTAAGGGTCACCAATTAATAACTGAAACAGACACGGCCAGGTCAGCCTAAAGCAGTGGCTCTTGCTTTGACCCCGTGGTTGATATGCCTCAGCCTGTCAGTTCAACAACACTCCCGGGCTCCCATGAGTGGAGCTGCTCACTGCGGGCTGCTAGAGCAGTAACACAGAATGGGGGCATTGCCACAGTCCTCCCTGCGTGCCACCCCCACTCCCAACACCATGCAATGTCTAGATCCTAGACCGCTGGCCTAGAACATGGAAAAAGGAAGAATTCCAAAGAAATGAAAGTCAGCAATGCCCTTTCAGACACTGTCCAATGCCTGCAAACTCAGCCCTCCTATAGTGATTCATACAAACTACCGCCCCTTGCTCTGATTTCATGCTCAGGAGAGAACCTTGTCATTTTAACTTGCTTTCTGTGCAGATCAGCCTACAGAAAGCAAACATGTTTATACTGATTCGGGCATTCGGGACATGTAATAGTAAAATATCTCATTTTAAATTAGAAGTTAATGCTTCCAAATATTTACATCTCTGAGAGCTTGACTGATTATGTGAACTGAATGGTTACTGTAAATGCACCTTTAATTGCCAGTGACAATCTTAAGACATGACCTAACCAGATTTGCCAGGGTAAAGCCAAGGAGCAGACCTTAAAACTAAGGGGAACTCATCCAGGCAAAAGCCAGTCCCAAACTACAGGTCAGCCAGCCAGTCTCTCCTGCTGGAGTCACACCCTACTGTGTATCTTTACTTCCCGGTGAAAACAAACAGCGAAACTTGGTCTGCAATCACAAAGACACTTAAAATTAAGTAGTACAGTTTTCTATCTCATCCTGAAAATTTTTCTATTTCTTTCTGTTGCCTCTTCTCCTAATAGTCTCTCCTTATATATTAATCTCACATTATCCTAATAACAGTGGTTATTTTGGCAGAAGCAAGATTGACAATGGCAAGCAGACTGGAAAAACCAAGCCATGCTTAACCTCAGGGAAACCTGGCTGGCAAACCAGAGAGAAAAGTTGTGCCTGAAGAAAGTTAGGTCTCATAAAAATTCCCAGATCCCAATTCCTCCAGATAAGAGCCGCCTTCCAGCTGTCATTGTTGGCACAGTGAGGACTACAGAAAGGTCCCATGGGAGTTTGCTTTCCCTGCTATCCTCCACTCACATCAATAATTTCTGAATCCCTGAAGGTCAAACAAGAGCCAGCATTACCACATAAAAAATATCAGTAGAAAAAGAGATTTTGGAAGCTACCTGGAAATATATTTTCCAAGAACGTAATCCTAGATACTAAGGACACTTTTGTCCAAATGCTGGAATCATTAAGAGAAATTTTGCTTTCTAGTTTTTCAGTAGTTAAAAATGCCAATGTGCCAGCTTCTTTAAATGAAAAATTGTGCCAAAACTCGAAAATGAAATTCTGTAATGCTATCAAAGGGATGGAGTTTTAGTGGCACAGAGAGACACAGACATCCACACATTATCACATACTTGAGGGTGTGCTGATGCTCACAGCTTAACAACAAAAACCCCAGTTATGCATATCACCTTCCCAATAAACACTCCAATTATCAATGATATGAAAACAGACAAGTAATTAAAATAGAAGCTAATCACCAAAGACAAAACAGGAAAATAAGGAAAATTAGAAACATGAACTTACCAGTTTAATTGCCACATATTCATTTGTATATAAATTTTTCCCTTGAAAAAGAAAGAAAAAATGTCAGATTCTACCAATAATTAATTTTTAAAGATATATTATTTAAAACTCTACTCTGGGTGGAAAAAAATAAAGCATAGAATATATTTAAATAAAGCAAAGGCCGGGGGGGGGGGCGGAACCTGGGTGGCTTAGTTGGTGAAGCATCCAACTCTTGAGGGTCCTGTGATCTTGCTCTGCCTTGGGCTCCTTGCTCAGCGGGGGTCTCCTTGAGATTCTCCCTCTCCCTCCCCCTCTGCACCTCCTCCCATGCATGCACACGCATGCTCTTTCTCTCGCTCTCTCTCTCAAATAAATCTTTAAATAAAGCGAAGGTCTTTGCTTCCAACAATGTAGCAAAAACCTCAATGACAAGGAAATCTTTAAAATACAGCAATTCAATGACATACTTAGCATTTCACCTGGATTCGGAGTAGAAGGTGATACTAATAAGTACATGAGCCCACTAAAAAAATGGAAAGATTATTTTGCTGGAATACTGCACACAACTCAGAAAGTAAATCAACAAACACATGCTAAAATAAATCTCAAAAACAGAACTCCTATACAAAAACAGAAATACAAAACTCCTTTCCCAGTCACTGCCTCATTTTAAAGCCTTCATTATTATGAGATACAATCTCATTAGAGCTCATATGTAAGCTAGTAAATATATTAACACACAGAAAAAATTTGGAATATATTAAAAATAAAGAAACATTCAATACTTGGCTCTGACAAACTAGTTAAATACTTTGAGGGGAACAAGAGTTATTAACACCTTACCTTATAACCAAATTAAATTGTGAGTATTTTAAAATGTAGATATACACCATAAAACAAGAAAAAATATCACCCAATATGTAGAAGGCTTTCTGAGCATTTTAAAAAGGTGGAAAAAGTTAAGATTTTATACAGACTGGAAAGCATAAAATATGTTAAACCTCTGTATGTTGAAAAAAATTTACCATATACAAAGAACAGGTAAATAACAAACCAAAAGCAAAAAAAAAGACTTAATATCTTTGATACATAAATTAATGTGTTATATATAAGCTAGACACAGATCTACAAATAGGAAAAAGGCAAGCCTTACCACCAATACATATAAAGATAAAGGATGTGATTTTTTACCATAATACCCCTAACTTCCTTTTCTACAGTAGCTAATGAATGGCCGTAAAACTAGGCAAAATTTCACTGTCAGAAACGCACAGCAGTGTTTATTCATACAAATACAGTAATACTCTTCTGAATTTTGCCCTTATTTTATAAAAATGAATGGCAAAAAAGATTAAAAAAACCATTAGAGCTAGCACAGGGATGAAATTCATAGCAGTGTACATTTAGGTATTCGTTGATCCCATAATACCAAAAAAAAAACAAAAACAAAAAACAAAACCGTAAAAATCATACCAGAAAACATATCATATTTTTAGTCAATTTGTTCAACACTTAGATGTGCTTTCATTTACACTTTCAAGAATGCAGTATGCATGAAACTGCAGGCTTCCTCGAGTAAGCACAGAGTGAATCATTTAATGATACCATGAGGAACTTCATCTTCAGGAACTGGTGTCTCACAAAGGAATAATTCTGTTTTGAGCTCAAAGACAGAATTTGTATTCCCTCAAGACATTATCATCTTTTCACAACTACTATACATATGATGCTTAGTCACAGGTACCCAAGGAATAATATCCACAGGACAAGAAATGAGGTTAAGCACAAAGTCCACAGAACCAAACTATACCAAATTCTTCTACGAGTACTGTTTTTACTGGCATTTATAGGCTCAAATGTCTACTTTTAGGTCAGAGCAGAAAGCACTAAATCCTTAAAGCATCCTCTTTTTTTTGAACATTAAAGATTTTGCTGAACTCTGAGCATTATCTTTTTAAACATGAACAATGATGAAACAATACTACCAATGCATTTGTGTGACCTAACACAGGCACAGACTCACACACTTGGCTTTTAATCAATGTTTGTTTTATGCATGAACAAACAAATGACGCACAAAGTATCTCTTTGCGTGTATAATGTGAGTGGGAGGGAGGGAGTGCATGTGTAGAGGTAATCCAGTTAAGACAGGGCTCCAAGCAGACTGGTTCCAATTAACTGATGTTTTAATCCAATTTCAAAGGACATTCCTGGTAAAGCTTTGTGCTATGAACTTGAAAAGATGGTTTTACCAACTTGGTGATATTTGGGTGGTAATTATTAAGACAAGTATGTTCTACAGAAACTATGTATATGTTTCCAGCAGGAA
>NW_024426663.1:67598530-67638062 GCF_017311325.1 Ursus maritimus
CTAGTTGCCCACCAATAGCAAAGCCCCCATTCTATAATAAGAGAATGACTCAATTTTTAAGTGGCTGTCCAGCTAGAGACTACATTTCCAGCCTCTCTTTCAGCTTGGTGTGGCCGTGGGATTAAGTTCCAGATATGAGCGCACGTAAGTTTCGTCACTCCTCACTTCCAGAAATGAACGTGTACTCTTCTCGCCCATTTTCCCCTTCTGGCTGGCTGGCTGGCTGGCCGGCCGGCTGGGAGACAGCAACCAAAGGAACAATCTCCTTATACACAGAGACTGAAGCCATATACTAAGGATGCCGAGGTGCCCTGACAGCCCAGAGGGCTCTCCCTCTGGTTTGTGTTGTGTGAAAAAACAAAAAACAACCACCACCGATTTTGCTTAATACCACTATATTCTAGAATCTCTTTGTTACAGCATCACAATCTGTTCTTTAACATTTCTCAGTTAAGCACCATAATATGGTTCAGCGAGTAGCAGGAGAAAATCAATAAGCATAAAAATGATGCATGCACTCAAATCTGCATATTTATTTGATATATATTGTAAGGCCTGCAGAATTTTCAATAAAACAATTCTTAAATAAAAGCAATCAAACAAGAAGAATTATGAACGATATAGAAGAAAAGAAACAAAACCAAAAAGTTATTGAAACTCCTGTGGTATACGTCATTATGTCTAAAGTTACAATAACTCACGTCAGATACAGTATCTCATAAAGCTATATATAACAACCTTGTTCTGTGTTATGTGATGGTCAGTCAGGGGTAGCCACGAGAGGGGACATAGAAGAGGCTCAGGAAAACAAAGTTTATTATCCTCACAGATCCTAGACAGGGAGTCACAGGAGAAGTATCATGTTTTGATCAAGTGATGAGAGACAGAAACAAAGGAAAGGGAGCTTGTGCCAAAGCCTTTATTGGAGTTTCTGCAAAAAGCCAAGGCAAGGCAGTATCAACAGTTCAGGATTACCTAGTTTGAATAATTCTGGTGGCAAATAATTCCAGGGTCTTTGGGTTATATAGATGGTCTCTCATGTCGTACCTAGCCATGGGATGATTAATGAAGACTGCCTCCTAGAATATACAGGCCAGACAGAGGAGGTATGGCTCTGGACCAGTTACTCTGCAGATCAAAGGCACGCTCCCAACTGAGTCCTCTGCTATCTCTAAGAACTTGCTAGCCTCAGCAGGAGTAGTCTCTCCCCAGGCAGAAAGATTTTTTTAAGATGTCAAAACAGAAGAAAAATGGAAAAATATATACAATAGAACACTGTATTTTAGCTAGCTATGTTTGTTCTCATTCAGTGCCTATCAGTATTTCTAGGGGTTTCAGTTGACTGTCTAAGCTAGACACAGATCTAAAATAGGAAAAAGGCAAGCCTTACCACCAATACATATAAAGATAAAATAATACTGAAAATACATTAATTCATCATTTTACAATTAAAAAAACAAATAGAAATGTATTATCAATTACTTGCATGTAATTTAGGTTTTTTACAATGTTTACCTATTTTTTTAAATCTCAAAGCATTTGGATAGCTTTATGTCCAACTTTTTTTTTTCTAAATAATTACCTGTAAGAGCAGTTTCAACAGTGCATAATACCTGCAGCATTCGAAAATGGCAAGGGAAAGGTATTTGGGGTTATATGTGGAGGTACAACTTTTATTTAGTGCCCAAGAAGGAAGTTCTAAACAACATGAAGTATTTGGAACAATCCTCTCCCAAAAAAAAAAAAAAAAAAAAAAAAAACCTGTCTAGCCCAAAATGCCAATAGTATCTCTGTTGAAAGTTACTTACCTATAACATGTATACCTTATATTCTTTCTGACACAATATTAATCACAAAAATTTTAGGGCCAGGAATCAAATATTCAAGATTTGTCTATTAATGTTGTTTTAAAGAAAGCACTTTTAGAATCCAAACCAGCTTATAACATTAGCATGTTTATCCAGGTATATAAAGAATGATGCTTTGAACAAATTTTTTTATACAGAGAAATTATCTGGGGCCTTTAAAAAAGGAGTAAAATGCTGCTTTCTTTAGTATCCTATCAATAAAAAGGAATGAAATGAATAAATTAGCTATATAAGTATAGATGTTATATATAAATATGCATAGAACACAAATACAGAGTACAGATCATACATTTAAATAAATAAATATATACAAATATACAATAAATAACCATAGACAGATTAGATACAGATACACAGCCAGGTGGATGATGGATGGATGGATGGATGGATGGATGGACGGACTAATAAATCATTTTATTCCTATCCCTGATTATTCACAGACTGCAAAAGAAAGGGGTATTTTACTGCTTTTTCACTATATGTAGCATATACAGTTTCAGTATATGGTACACATAGTTTTCATATTGCCACAGTGAAAAGGGTCAGCTAGATTCATTTTGTGTGTATACAAACACACACACACACACACACACACGGAGGTATACATACACATAAATGTGTGTGTAAACATGTATATATGTAGTTATTTTGGAATAAATTACATGAAATCACTTTTAAATAAAAATGGCCAACGTACTACAGTCATATCCACAAAGAGGAAGAATACAAATACATACATATAAAATAATATATACCTGTAGAGCTAATTTATACATATAAATTTAAATAAAAATACATACAACGTGACATCAATTTAATTGTAAAACAGAACAGATATCTTGATATATCTTTTAAGGAAGCGGAACAATCATTGTTTTCCTAAAATACGCGGGTACAGTGCTGGTCCTTTTACATTATCATCTAAATTCCATCTCCACAATAAACTAGGAAGTAGAAATAATTCCATTTTAAAGTTGAGGAGTTTGAGGCCCCAAGTGGTTACTTGACTTGTATTTTCCATAACAGCGGGGACAATTTTTATATTTTTCCAGTATTACCAGTGCCGAATCATGCCCCCAAATGACAGACATGCAGTACATTTTGGATGGATGAAGGGTGCTCAAAGGTACACAAGTAAATAACCTCGTTTTTCTAATTTCAAAATCAGAAACAGTTTAAGAATTTCAAAATATGAGGGGTAAAACATTCACCCTTTCAAATATGTGAGTCCCTACTGAAGTGCAAGAGTCTGCCAGACACATCGATCACAGCTCTTTACAAAGTATGTCATTGCCTTTTATTGGCTTGCTCCATGAAAAGATTTAATGCACATTAGCAACACAAAATAGTATTAAAATGAACGACTAACTACAAATTAGGGTGTTTTACAAGATGAAAAGGAGAAGTAATTGAGTAGATAAACATACAATTGGATTTAGTTCTAATAAGTGGGGCTGTATCTAAGGAAAATTGTAAAGCCAAGTTTTTCCTTTTTACAACGAAGTTTCCATTACTGGTGGTCCATGACCACAGCCCTCAAGGACTTCAGTACTGACGCCCATATAACATGCTTCTCTGTTCTTATTTCCCTTCATTTAAGATAGCCGTATCTCTACTGCACTAGCAGTTAAAAGCCTAGATTTTGGTCCCGAATCCGTCATTAAATTGCTGTGTGACATCTGGCAGGCAACCTTCCCTCATTGAGTTTCAATTGCCTTAACTGCAGACTTAGGAGGTTTAATTACACCAATGTTTACCAAATCGGCCTGATTACAAAAATAAACTGAATCAGTACTTTGCGTCCCTTGTTAAGAATACAGATTTCTTGGGGCGCCTGGGTAGCTCAGTGAGTTAAGCATCAGACACTGATTTCAGTGTAGGTCATGATCTCAGGGTCGTGTGATCGAGACCCACCTAGGGCTCCAAGCTGGGCATGGAACCTGCTTAAGATTCTCTCTGTCCCTCTCCCTTTGCCCCTATCCCCACCACTCCCACTGGCTCTCTAAAAAAAAAAAAAGAATACAGATTTCGGAGCCCCACCCTGGATGTACTTGGTTAGGGAGGGGGTAGTGATGGAATTACAATGTAAATTTCGTGGAGTATTTTTTTTTATTAGGTTTATTTATTTGAAAGAGAGAGAGAAGGGGGGAGAGGCAGTGGGAGAAGGAGTCTTAAGCAGACTCCACGATGGATGCGGAGCCCGACGCTGGGGCTCGATATCACAACCCCGACATCATGACCTGAGCAGAAACCAAGAGTTGGATGCTTAACCGACTGAGCCACCCAGGCTCCCCAGTTTCACTGATTTTTACGCAGTTTCAGTATATTACCTTGACTTTAAGCCACACATACCCTCTTAAAGTGATCAGTTACTACATGTTTTCAAATTTGAAAAAGTAGCTTAAATAATCATTCTTTAATAATACACCGCAAATAGCTCCGTATGGGTCCTTTTTTTTTTTTTTTTTTTTTCAGTTTATTGGGGCTTTTAATTTCCTTTCTTTTTCTCATATTCCAGATGGGTGATCTCAAGTAAAGAGACATTCATATACTGGGGAACTCCTTACAAATGAAAATACAAGTATGAAAGAAATTTCCAACATTTATATTCTTTAAAATTACCACAACAATTAAACTAAACAATATCATTTTCATTAGAAAGTACTTTCAGTTTAAAAAAAAAAAACGCTTCCAACACAATGGAATAAATAAAATAGTCTTACCTAATCGTAATTCTCCAAAATTGCCACATCCAATTTTTTTTCCAACTCTAAAGTTAGGTCCAACCATTAAAACTCCAGAGGACGAAGACCCAGTTCCTCGAGTGTTGTGTCCCGACCGACCACTAGGTCGTGCCATTCTATCATCTGATTTGTCCTTGTCTTTCTTTTTATTATCCATATCAAGTTTGCGGTACTCCACTTTGAATTCTTTAATCAAGACAAGCACAATGAAATAGGATATTGTGAGAATAGGTACATCACTAGGTTAACTGTACCAGGTGGGTAATTGTTAACATTCAAATTGCAGCAGGTAGTCAGTTAACTGGAGCGTGTTCATCCCATTCGTAAAATTTTTCTCAGTTGTCTTTTCAGCAAAACATGTCTTCAAAATTATCTTTTCGGTGATGTAAGCTGATATTGATAGAGAGCTAGAATATTAAGAAAAGAAAATTAGTCAACTTAAAGAATTAAAAAACATATTTTGGGGATATTAATAAGTTCAAGCAGTGGATTATTGCTATTTGTTGATTCCCACTTAAATAATCAAACCACAGTAGACTTAAAGTAACCATTAGTGTCTTTCCTATACTTTAATACCAAAGAGATATTAAAAATAAAAAATATATCAAAAATGTGCTATTTCATAAGCCAATATCCATTCACTAACCTAGACCTTATAACTTAAAACCATTTCAGTTTTTACCAGTAAGTCAATATAAGATTTTCCACTTAAAAGCAGAAAAAGAGAATACATTTTGCAAATGAGTAAAAGATTCTAATAAAAATGTCTTCCACATGTCCATACACACACACATACAAATTTTCAAAATCTTTTCAATATACATTCTCATTTGAACTTCAAATATTTATTAGAATTAAAACACTATTAATAACAAATATTTATTATTATTTACAACTATATGTGGAAATGGCCTTCAGAAGTGGTAACACAAAGAACATTCTTGCCACCCATTATGGGAAACAATTCTTATATAACATTTGAACTAGGCCTTTAAAAAAAAACATAATTTCATAAGGTTTAGAAATACTGGTACCCACCTTATAAAGTGGAGATTAGTTTTTATATTTTCTAATATATACATGAAAACACTAAAGCTCAAAAAAAGGCTTTTGGAGTCTTCCCCATTCACCTTCTCTAGGAATTTCACCCATCTAACATACCTCAATTCTGCAAGCTTAAGCAATTCTCCTACTTTGTTTGAACAATATGAGTACATTCCTGTTCTTTGCAATTAAAGAAGTGACTTCAAAGCATAGTCACTAATAAGGAAACCAGGATCAATATCAAGGACTTCTTATTCTTATTTCTGAAACTGATTATAGAATGCAATCATAACAAGAGTTGAAACAAATAGTACTTTCTAATTACTTCCCAGCAATCCCCCAAATAGGCAATTAGTCCTAACACCCAATGTGTTTAAGGTGTTTCATATTAATTCTGCCATACTCATATTTTGCAGATAAAACTGTAAGCCTCTGTTTGGTATGTGTAAAACTGAATGAGTTCCACATATACTGTTTATTCTGTTTCCAAATATAACAGAATAACTGATACTGAACTTCCCATCCTGCCGTAAATAACTATACAACTGGATAAAACTTACGAAGCACCTGTTTTCAGGTACTGAATAATAGGCAGCATGGTCTGTGATCTTCGAGAAAAAGCAAACACATAAGGTGAGTCCCACCTTTACCCAAGCTCTCTAGGGAGGGATAATTTTCTGGCTATGGTACAGGGAGTTCATGAAACACAGGTAGTACACAGTGATCAGAGATCAGTCACTGTTGAAACAAGTGAAATTTGTAGGATTTGTTACACAAGGTGAGGCGGTGGTACAGTGCTGGGGGTCGGTAGTGGTAGGCAGAATATTGTGTGGGTGACAATATTCTGAAATACCTAGTAGACAATGGCTACTATGGGGTTAAATGAGTAATGAACATATTAAAGGCTGCACAGTGCTGTGAGAGCTTTAAGTTCATAAGTAGTCATGGTGGAGGAAACTCATTAATATCCCAGGAATTCAGCTGAGACACCACAAAGACCAAGTCTTCAGAGTAAGGACCATACTCTAGAGTAAAGACTACGCTACAGTGGCTCAACTAAAGCCTAAAACCAAGCCTAGATAGGATAAAGAAAAGCATCAACTAAACTCACTCCATTCCACAATGAAACTCAACATACTTAAAAAAGACAAAAGACTCAGACTCTTAACAATGTTGAATTTATAATGTCTAGCATACAATTAAAAATTACCAGACATGCAAAAAAGCAGAAATGTGACCCACAGCCAGGAAACCAAGCTGTCAAAGGAAACAGACCCCAAGATGATCCTGATAGAATTAGAAAACAGGACTTTGAAACTACTAACTAGTTGTTAAAGTCCTATTAAATTGAATAAACAGAATGGGGCAGAAAAAAATATTGGAATAAATAATGGTTCAAACTGTCCCAAATTCAGTGAAAAACATTAACCTACAAATTGAGGAAATGTGAAACATCAAATAGAAATCAAGAGCACTGGAAATCAGAAATGCATAGGTATTCATTTCCTTAAAAGATAAATTACTGATTAAATCACAAATAATTTTTTAGTGTCATTTATAACAAAAATGGAAGTAAAATATATGACAACAAAAATGGGGGGTAGTAAACATAATTGCATTATTTTAAGATTTTTATATTTGTGGGGGATGATGTGGTTCAATATTAAGTAGCCAATGACAAGTAAAGAATGTATATTTTAACACTTAGGCCAAATAAAAAAATTAATTGCAATAGGAATAACTGAACAGCTAAGACAAAACATAAAAATAATAAACGACACCTGATTACAAGAGAGAAAGAAGACATATGGGACAAAAAGAAAACAAAGAGCAAGACACTACAGTCAAAAACACACAAAGGACTAAGAAAATGGACCATATACTCAAAAGGGAAAAATTGTCAGACTGTATAAAAAAGAAACATCCAACTATATTCATCTCTATAAACAATTTCAAACACAAAGACACAAAGAGACTGAAAGTCTCTTTCAGAGACAAAGATACACTATGCAAATTGCAAGTATAAGAAAGCTTGAGAAACTATAATATTATCATACAAAGAAAACAGCAAAACAAAGGAAAATCTCCAAAGATACAGATGTCCATTTCATAATGCCAAAAATATCAATTAAGCTGAAAAACATAAAAATCATAAATACGTATGAGCAAAATAAAAAACTAAAATTAACAAAACTAAAACTAAGAAAACTAAAGGAAAACAGACCATCAAAGTTGAAAATGTTAACAATGTTTCAATAAATGACAAAATAGAAGACAAAAAAATCAAGGGGCACCTGGGTGGCTCAGTTGGTTGAAGGACTGACTCTGGATTTTGGCTCAGGTCATGATCTCAGGGTCATGAGATCAAGCCCCACCACATCAGGCTCCATGCTCAGCAGGGAGTCTGCTTGAGATTTTCTCTTCCTCTCCCTTTGCCCCTCCCCCTGCTCTCGCATGTTCTCTCTCTCTAAAATAAATAAATCTTTAAAATAATTTAAAAGGAGGCAAAAATATCAGGATGTATGCTGATATAGATCTAAATAATACCATCAATACCCTGCACTTAATTGACATTTATAAAATACAACATCCAAAAACTACAGAATAGTATTTCTTTTAAATGTTCACCAAGAAAGATCGTATGCTGTGCCATAATTTAAGTCTCACGTAACTGAAATATTATAGAGCACATTCTCTGATCAAAATAGAATTTAAAAAGCAATCAAAAATTACATGATGTCTAGAAAATCCTCAGTTGAAAATTAAATACACTTAAATAATGAGTTGAAAAATAAATAACATAAGAAATTAGAAAAAAACTCTAACAAAATAATAATGAAACATTAAATTTTGTAAGCTGTATCTAGATCAATGTTTAGAACAAAATCAGAAGCTATAAATGCCTACATTTAAAAATGTTTTTTAGGCAATGATCTAGGTTTTCTTCTTAAAAAGCTAGAAAAGAGCAAATTAGGTATCACTTTAAGAAGTACTTTCATAGAGCTATTATTACTATCCCATGGACTTATATGAAAATATAGCCTTACTGACTGAAAACAGGAGTCTTGGCAGATAAATGCCAAAAATATCATACCAAAAAATGGAAACTCTAGAATAAAAAGACTCATATCTGAAATGAAAAGCTTCACTGGAGACACTTAAAAGTAGGTTGGATAAAGCAGAATAAAGTGTCAACGAACATGCAAGGAAATCCAAAGAAACTATCCAGGGAACAAAATAAATAAAATAGAAAATAAACAATAGAGAAAGTCAATAAAGCCAAAATATTCATTCTCTGAAAATGGACAATAAAACTGATGACTCCTAGCAAAAATAGAAAGAGAAAATATACAGGGGCGCCTGGGTGGCTCAGTCGTTAAGCGTCTGCCTCCGGCTCAGTGCGTGATCCCGGCGTTCTGGGATCGAGCCCCACATCAGGCTCCTCTGCTGGGAGCCTGCTTCTTCCTCTCCCACTCCCCCTGCTTGTGCTCCCTCTCTCTCTCTGGCTGTCTCTCTCTGTCAAATAAATAAATAAAATATTAAAAAAAAAAAGAAAGAAAATATACAAATAACCGATAACAATACTGAAAGAAGGAACATCACTGAAGATCTCTCAAATTTTAAAAGGAAAAGGACAATTACGAGCAACTTTATGCCAATAATTTGATAACTCAGATGAAATGGACAAATTTCTTAGGGTGTCTGGGTGGCTTAGTTGGTTAAGCAACTGACTCTTGATTTCGGCTCAGGTCATAATCTTGGTGTCATGAGACTCAGCCCGAGGGCTCCAAGCTCAGCGTGTAGAGTCTGCTTGTCTTTCTCCATCCCCCCCACCGCTTTTGTACTCTCTCTCTCTCAAATATATAAAATCTTAAAAAAAGAAAAAAAAAAGGAAATGAACAAACTTCTTGAAAAAATCCAATATAAGATGACAAGATGAAACAAAAAATATCAATAGTTCTGTATATATTAAAAGAACTTTTTTTTTTTTTTTAGCAAAATCTCTCAGATATTTGAGTGAAAGAAGTCAGGAACAAATGAGTATATTTTAAATGATTCTAGTTATGTGAAGTTCTAGAATCAGCTAAAATAAGCTGTGGTGATAGAAATCACATCAGCATTGCCTAGGGTGTTGGGATATCTGAGTGAGGAGTAGCATGAGGAAACTTCCTGGGGGAAGGACATGTTCTACATCTTAACTGGGAAAGGATTACACAGGTGTATACATTTGTCCAAACTCATAAAATGATACTTAAAACCTACACATTGTATTATATGTCAACGACACTTCAAAATGCGACTTTTAGAGATAACCCACATTCCAAAAAATTAATGCTATATCTGAAAGATCATGTTTTTCCATCCTATAACATTACCATAAAAGTTATCTGAAAATGCTACTTTTCTTAAAGTTTATGAATATATCAGTACTTTAGATGCTTAAAGCACCTTTCTATACTTCTATACTTCTTCTATTACTTCTAGAAGTAATTTTCCTTTTGCAATCTTTCATGTTATTTTCAATACAAAGCTTTTTGTTTATATTTAATCAAATACCCAAAACACAATCTACATGTAATAAGAATTCAAATAATAAAGTAAAAATACCCCTTGAGATATCCACACCCCTTGTCTTCCATTCCACTTGCCTATGCAGAGGTAATAACCTTTACTTTCAGTTTGGCGTGCGTGCTCCAGACCTTTTTTGTAACGCATACACCTACTTGTGTACAGCAATATTTATGGGTTTGCTTGTTTGTTTTACAGAAGTCCTCATGAAGCCTCTGAAGAACCAAAAGTTCGTCACAAAAGAAATAGCATATGAAAGCATTTCATCCATGAAAGGACTTTCACCCTTTTGCTTTCATACCCCGCTACCCAATCCGAACTGTAGAGGAACTAGGGCCAGCATGATGAATTGGGGGGGAGAAAGAGTCAGGAGACAACCAAATCCTTTCCCCTAAGTTCCAGAGCCAAGAGCCAGGTCTGAAAGTGAGAGGTGGGGAGACAGTGGTTGAAAGATGCAATGAATTAGCTTAAAATTGAACCTCGAAACTGGAATGGGTATTTTTGATAGCTGAAAATAAGCCCACTGCCAGAAGTGAACTTATTCTTATAAATATGTGACATGAAATCAATGGAAACTGACTAAGATATCATCTATGAGTGGCGAAAGGAGAATAATCAAAGTAGGTACATGATAACACTGGTTAGTGAGAAATGAAGCTGTTTTCCATTTTAGTCCATCCAGTTCACCACACTCAAGAAACTCTTCATAAACCTGTAATAATAGACTTTTTAGTCTTTTAAAATATTTTTACAAACTAGATTTTTTTATAAAAATACTTTCTTACTAAGGATCTCAAGCAGCGCTAGTACTTTCCCTATTAACAGCAACTATCTAGCAGTGCTTGTATCGCTTACAAGTTTGGCTATTAGCTATAGCCACAAATTCCAGCCTACAGGCTAAATCCAGCCTGTGGCTTGTTTCGTACACTGCAAACTAAAAATGGTCTTTACATTTTTACATGGTTGGGGGAAAAAATTAAAAGAATAATAACATTTTGTAACACATGAGAATCATATGAAATTCAAATCTTATTGTTCATAAATAAATTTTTCTAAGAATGATTCCATGTTAATTCATTTACATATTTTTATGGCTGCTTCATGCTACATGAGCTGAGTAGTTGTGAGAGACCATATGTGGCACACTTGTCATTTCCCACTGCTGCACAGCGCACCACAAATTGCTATGGCTGTCATGCTTTTAAAGCAAAGGACAGCGTGGACTAGGTACTTCAAATTAGATGGTAAGCACTGTGTTCATTATAACACTATACTAAAGAACACAGTATACTTGGACACGACCAAAAGCACTCACTTTCTAGTGCTGTGTAACAAATTAGCAAAAACTTAAAGGCTTAGAGCAATACACACTTATTAGTTCAGTTTCCGTGGATCAGAAGTCTGGGCACAGCTCAACTGAGTCATTTGCTCAGGGCTTCACAGCTTCATTCAAGGTATCAGCTAGGCTGCATTCTCATTAGGAGGCTAAAGCAGGAAAGAATTATCTTCCAAGCCCTTTCAGATTATGGGCAGAATTCACATTTTTTGCCACATAAAAGTAAGGGCCCCTACTTTCTGCTGGCTCTCAGATGGAGGCCACCCTCAGGTCCTATATGATGCCTTATAGTTCCTAGAAACTGCCTACAGTTCATTGCCATGTGGGCTTCTCCAACATAGCCACTTACTTCTTTGAGTCCCCGAAAAGAATCTCTAACTCCAATTTTCTAAGAATGAGTTTTATGTAAGGTAATATGACCTTCTCTCATATCTAAGTTCCAATCTTTGTACCCTGCTCTATTACAACAGTTCTCCCAGGTCTGGGGATCCTCACTACATGCTTCCAGACCTCTTTGATGCTACCTGCCCATGGAGGATTAGAAAAAAGAACTCTTGGAACACCAACTAGTAGCAAAGACTTGGGCAAGGCTTAATTTGTCTACGCTTATTTTAGAAATTATAAAACAGGATTAGACTAGGAGATTTCTAAGGATACTCTTACATTACGCACAGTATTAAAATTGCCTGTCCACTTTGATGACAATGACTCTTATTATATGTAATTTTGTGAT
The DNA here is from genome assembly GCF_017311325.1 of Ursus maritimus. Taxonomy (NCBI): domain Eukaryota; kingdom Metazoa; phylum Chordata; class Mammalia; order Carnivora; family Ursidae; genus Ursus; species Ursus maritimus. The sequence goes on from NW_024426663.1 coordinate 67,610,825, forward strand.
CTTTGAACCTAGTACATACTGGGCATGTAGGGCAGTCAACAGATATTATGGATCAATAAATGAGTTCTCTCTATCTCTAAACATTTCCAGGTTTTAGGTGTATGATTCCTACTTAGAGGCCTCCCAGCTACTTATCACCAGGCCCCCTAACATCAGGCTCTTCATTCACCTGAAACACCTCAGTGAGCCGTTATTCACATATGCTAACCAGTGTGCTACCAGGGCTCCCAAGAATCTCCTGGATGAGATGGCATTCCCTCCCCTGAATTACTCTGTTAATACAGTTTGTATTTCTGCCTTCTGTAGTGATTCATCCTAGCACCAAAGAAAAATCAGTTCTGAAAACTGAAGATAATCTTTCAGCTATACCTAACACCAACAGACCATGAGTCACAAATCCAAATGCCCAAACAAGTAAGGCAGGTAATATGTGTGAATGAATCAAGCAGAGAATAAGACCATAAGGAATACTGTGGACTACAGCAAACTAGAAACCAAATACCCCACTTGAAAGGGGCAGCTATTACTCAGTTGTAAACAGTATCATTGCCATTCAGGAATCTAGACGTTCTAACTTTTCAAGAAAATACAGAAGACTTTTTTTTTTTTTTTTAAATCTCTGTAGTTGCTATTTGCGGAGCACTTACTATGCTAAGTACTTTTAATAGATTAATTCATCAATTCTCACAACTTTAAGATACTATTACAATGAATCTCTATTTTTACCGAGGAAACTAAAATTTAAAGAAATTACAGTGCATGACCAGCATCATGAAGTTAGTAAGTGGTACAGTGAGAATATGATTAACAAAAAGTAGAATTCCTGAGTTCATATTCTTACCCATTTTACCTTCCTAGTGTTGTTCTTGCTAACTGTCTGACCTCTCAAAACACCGACTGTACCTTTCTAGCTGGATCTGCAGCCTGGGACCTCCCCCTTCTGCCAGACTATATTCTCAATATCTACAACACCTCGATGTTGCCAGATCCTAGTCTGAACCAACCTGGAGTATTGGGGGGGGGGGGAACACACCATTTAACAAGCCCCATTCATGTACACAGGGCTCCAAGACATTTATGAATAAAAAGACCATACACACACACACACGCACGTGCACGCACACACAGAAGAAACAAGTCATTAACTTACAAAATTGCAACATGCTGTCTTCCTATGATATATATACCTTTCTGTTGAAATATTTTATTTTTTTAAGAGTTAACAACTGTAACTATGTATATCCACATCAATAAAAACACGTGGAGCCATGAAATATTGATAAACTTTTGGAAGATGGGAAGAAACGCATACACTACAGATGAAACAACGAAGGAAGTAAAGTCCCAAACTAAGTACCAGAAAATACAACAGGTGAGTAAGGAGGTCATCTGCCAGAAAGAAGTCCACAACGGCTTCCTAAAGGAAGTGAGGTGAAATAGTAAGTAGGAATGAAAAAGGGAAGGGAGGCAGGGGCAAAATGGGGGAATGGGAAAATTGTTACTACTATTACTATTTCCTATGTAAAACAAAACAAAATAAAAACAAACCTCTAAAGAAGCCAAAGGAGGATCCAAAGGAGAATGGGAGAGGGGAAATTATACTCTGGCATTACAGAATAAAACCTACCCCACTTGGCATTCTGAATAATTCCTTGCCTCAAGACTGGTTCCCTGAGCACTCATTCTAATGTGGAAACTAACAGTCAATAAGCACCATCGTGTGTACATGACACCAAGAGACTCATGAACCGACAATCCAGAATTACCAAATTTGTCAAGAAAACTAATTAGACGAAAGAAAAGTACAAACAAAAAAAAGCAAATAAAAAATCTGGGGAAAGAAGATCACTCGCACAAAAGAAGAGAAAAACTACAAAAAATAAAAAAAATGAGATCCTCAGAGGCTTTTGAGAAGAACAGTAACATAGAGGGAGAATGATAACGCTACATTAAATGGAATAAGCAAAGGCCAAGTGGGAAAACAATCTTAATATGTAAAACAAAAAAAAAGAAAACAAATAAAGGAAAACACATAGGATGAAGCAATCCACCACCTCCAACTAATAATTTTAAGTAATGCAGAAGACAGAGAAAATTAAGAAAAATTTTCAAAGAAAATTTTCCTGAGCTAGAGCAAAAAGGGCCCATAGAACACTAATCAGGAAAGATACCCTCTGTTTCTGGCACCATTCTTTATTTAAAACAGTCAAATTATGGAAATAGCCCGTGTCTATCAATGGATGAATGGATAAAGAAGATATGGTATATGTATACAATGGAATGCTATTCAGCCTTAAAAAAATGAAATCTTGCCATTTGCAATAACACAGATGAAGCGAGAAAGTTTAAGGCTCAGCGAAATAAGTTAGTCAGAGAAAGACAAATACCAACCAAGCAACGGTTTCTTAACTATCGCAAACTGATAGTTACCAGACAGAAGGTAGGTGGAAGGATGAGTGAAATAGGTGATACGGATGAAAGACTACACGTACCACGACGAGCACTGGGTAGAGTACGGAACTGTTGAATCACTACATTGTATCCTGAAACTAATATAAAACTGTATATTAACTGGGGCGCCTGGGGGGCTCAGTCGGTGAAGAGTCTGCCTTCGGCTCAGGTCATGTTCCCAGGGTCCTGGGATCCAGCCCCAGCATGGCATCATATCGCATCCGGTCTCCCTGCTCAGCAGGGAGCCTGCTTCTCCCTCCTCGCTCCCCCTGCTTGGGCTCATGCTCTCTCTCACTCACTCTCTCACTGTTGTTCTATCTCAAATAAATCTTTTTTTAAAAAATCTTTTTTAAAAAACTGTATATGAACTCTATTGGAATTAAAATAAAAAACAATAAAATTTTTTAAAAAAGATCATTAACCCTAGCATACAACTTGGTTCTCTTGCATATCCTAACAGTGCAAACATGGTTAATTGATTTTCAGCTTTTAGAATCAATCTTATCCAAAAAAAATGCAAGATAAATGTTACAGAAGAGAATATAAATTTTTCCAGCCTTGATACAACTGACAAATGATCAGCTGTTAAGGGGAAGTAGAAGTGCTAAAAGAAACAAGAGAAGTAAGAATATCTGCGCCTTACAAAGTAAAGAGTAAAGAAATAATGTAAAACGTGCTAGAATAAAACAGAGATGTAAGAATGTTATTTAAAGTATCAAAGGTAAGCAAGAGAGGAAGTAAACATAGTAACTATTCAAACATTTAAAGACAGAAGGGTAACTGGAAATTTGTGAGCTAAATTTTCATCACTGTTAATAGAAAATTCTAAGATAATGCATTTCCAAAAAAAAGACAATTTTGCTTCTTCCCTTCTAATTTGAATACCTTTTATTGACTTTTCTTGTCTGGCTGCTGTGGGTAGGACTTTCAGTACTATGTGGAATACAAGTGGTGAGGGGGGTATCCCTGTCTTGTTTTTGATCTTACAGGAAAAGCTTTCAACCTTTCACCATTGAATATGATGTTACCTATGGGCTTGTCACATGTGGCCTTTATTATGTTGGGGTACATTCTTTCTACACATGATTTCTCAAGACTTTTATCATGAATGGATGTTGAATTTTGTGAAAGGCTTTTCCTGAACCTATTAAGGTGCTCATACAATTTTTATTCTTTATTCTGTTAATGTGGTGTATTACATTTATTGATTAGCAAATGTTGAAGTATCCTTGCATTTCAGGGTTAAATCCCACTTGACCATAGTGTATGATCTTTTAAATGTTCTGGTAAATTCAGTTTGCTAGTATTGTGTTGAGGATTTTTGCATTTATATTTATTAGGGATACTGGTCTGTAATATTCTTTTATTGTGGTGCCCTTATCTGGCTTTGGCATCAGGATAGTGTTGGACTCATGAAATGACTTTAGGAGTATTACTTCCTCTTCAATTTTTTAGAAGAGTTTCAGAAGAACTGGTATTAATTCTTCTTTAGATGTTTAGTAGAACTCACCAGTAAAGCCACTGGGTCCTGCGTTTTTATTGTTGCTGCTGTTGGGAGATTTTTGATTGCTAATTCAATCTCCTTAGTAGTTACAAGTCTATTTGGATTTTCTATTTCTATTTCTGAATCAGTCTTGGTAGGTTGTTTGTTTCTACGACTTTATTTCTTCAGATTACATAATTTGTTGGCATATAATTGCCTACAAGAGTCTTTTATGAGCCCTTGTATTTCTGAGGTATTAGCTGCAGTATCTCCTCTTTTATTTCTAATTTTGAGTCTTCTCTTTTTTTCTTAGTCTAGCTAAGACTTTATCAATTTTATCCTTAAAAAAACAGCTCTTCGTTTTGTGATCTTTTCTGTTGTTCTTCTAGTTTCTACTTCACTTAGTTCTGCTCTGATCTCATTATTTCCTTCCTTCTGCTAACTTTGAACTTTGTTCTTTTTCTAGTTCTTTTTCTTTTACCTTGAAGTATAAACTTAGGTTCCTTTATTTGAGGTTTTTATTCTTAATATAGGCACGTATCACTACAAATTTCCTTCTAAGAACTGTTTTTGCTATATGCCATCAGTTTTGGTATGATGTATTTCTGACAATTCTACCAAAAACTGTTAGCTATAATAAACAAATTTAGTAAAGTTACAGGACACAAAAATCAACATACAAAAATCAGTTGAACTTCCATATACTAACAACTAATGCTCTGAAAAAGAAATTATGAAAGCAATCCTGTTTACAATAGGATCAAAAAGAATTAACTACTTAGAAATAAATTTAAACCAAGGAGGTGAAAGACCTATACACTGAAATGTGTAAGACATTAATGGAAAATATTGAAGCGGCACAAATACAACAAAGATAGGCTATGTTCTTAAATTGGTAGAATTAGTATTGTTATAATTATTAAATAACCCAAAGTGATCTACATATTCAATGCAATCCTTATCAAATTTCCAAGGGCTTTTTTCACAGAACAGAAAAAACAATCCTAAAATTCAGAGAACCATGAAAGACTCCAAATACCAAACCAATCCTGAGGAAGAACAAGGTTGAAGGCATCACACTTCCTGACTTCAGTCTGTATTACACAACTACAGTAATCAAAACAACATGGTATTGGCATTAAAAAAAAAAAAACAAAAAAAGACACAAGAATCAATAAAACAGGATGGAGAACCCAGAAATCAATAATCAATCCATATATGTATGGTCAACTAATCTTTGACAAGGGCACCAAAAACATAAAATGGGGAAAGGACAGTCTCTTCAATAAATGGTGGTAGGGCAACTAGATATCCACATGCAAAAGAATGAAATGGGATCCCTATCTCACATCATTCACAAAAATTAATTCATAATGGGCCAAAGACTTAAATATAACACCTGAAACCAGAACTCCTAGGAGAAAACAAAACCAAAAAAATCTTCCTGACACTAGTCTTGGCAATGATTGTTTTGGATATGATACCAAAAGCACAGATAACAAAAGTAAAATGAACAGGTAGGACTACATCAAACTAAAAGCCTTCTGTAGCAAAAAGAAACTATCAATGAAATAAAATGACAACCTATGGGACGGGAAAAAATATTTGCAGATCATATGTCTGATAAAGGGTTAAAGTCTTAAATACATAAGGAACACATACAGCTCAATAGTAAGTAATGTGATTAAGAAATAGGCAAAGAATCTGAATAGCCATTTTTCCAAAGAAGATATACAAAGAGCTAACAGGTATACAAAAAAGCTCCTTGACATCCCTAGTTATCATGCAAGTGCAAATCAAAACCACAATCAGATATTACTTTATATCTGTTAGGATGGCTATTATCAAAAAGATAAGAATTAGCCAATGTTGGCAAGGATATGGAGAAAAGCAAACCCTTGTGCACTGTTAATGGGAATATAAATTAGTACAGTCATTATGGAAAATAGTAGGGAGGTTCCTCAAAAAATCAAAAATAGAACTACCATATGATCCAGTAATCCCGCTTCTGGGTATATATCCAAAGGAAACTAAAATAAGTATCTTAGAGAGATATCTGCACGGCCATGTTCACTGAAGCACTATTTCCTAATAGCCAAGATACGGAAACTAACTAAATGTCTGTCACAGATGAATGGAAAAAGAAAATAGTCTATACTCAATGGAACATTATTCAGCCATAAAAAAAGAAGTAAGTTCTGCCACTGAGACACCATAGATGAACCTTGAGGACATTATGCTAAGTGAAATATACCAGAAAACACTACAGGGAATCACTAATTTGTAGAATCTGAAAAAAAAAAAAAAGGTCAAACTCATAGAAATAGAGAACAGCAGATGCCAAGGGCTAGGAGAAATGGAGAGATGTAGGTCACAGGGCAAATGTTCAGCTATAAGATCGGTAAGTTCTGAGGATCTAACATACAGCAGGGTGACTACATTGTATTGTATTTTAATAATGCTGTATTATATATTTAAAATTTGCTGGGAGTAGATAACTGTCTTCACTAAACACACACACAAAAGAAAGGTAACTGTGTAATGGATTTGTTAATTAACTTGATTGTGATAATCACTTTACAATGTGCACAAAACATCATATGTACACTTTACATACAATTTTATCAATTATGCCTCAGTAAAGCTGGAAAAAAATAAAATTAAAAATAGAAAAAAAATTTTAATTTGACATAAGGGGCACCTGGGTAGTTCAGTCGGTTGAGCATCTGACTCTTGATCTAGCTCAGGTCTCGATCTCAGGGTAGTGAGTTCAAGCCTTGCATGGAGCTCCACGCTGGGCATGGAGGCTTCTTAAAATAAAATAGTTTGGCATAGAATCAAAGAGAATAGTATATGCATATTATTTTAAATTACAGAAGTAACTACCTAAAGCATTTAAACCTGAAATAATTAAAAGTTCTTTTAAACATCCTCAGATTCTGAGATAGTTTACATAAGGAGTTTGGGAGAAAGGACTCTAGAAGCAGACATGGGAAAGTTTATAATCTATATACTTAAATAATAAAGTCTGTGAAAACTTACTAAAACGTGCTTTTCAGTTTCCCAGTATTCCTTCGTGAAAAATATCAAAATGACCCATCCTTTAAATACCAAATTTTCTTTTATCTATGATCCTAATTAAACAATCCTTTACAAAGCAATCTTTTTTCTCCTTTTATGACCTAATGACAGGCTTTTAATTCTTCCTCAAGGGAAAAAAAATCAAATACTAGAGATATGAGGCGAGACACTATTAGTTTTACATCTTTCTCTATTATTTTAATATTCTAGCAGTCATTAATTTAATAAAAATGTTAATTCTACTATGAATAAATAAGTAGCCTTCATGCTAAAATTACTAAAAAACACCATCAAAACCCAATAAGAATATTTCAAGTTATTGAAAAGTAAAGTAGTATGTGCCTTTACAAATCACAGGTTTTGTTTTGGTTTGGTTTACTTTACTTCAAATGAAAATAGAGTCCACTAATACTGGAAACAGCTGTGGAATTCTTATCCTGAAATCCATGGACCTCCTGTGCATTTTCTTAAGACAGAATCCGCCACTTTCAACAGACTGTAAAAAGATTATATGACCCTAAAAAAGTTAAGAACCACTGAAAAGTGTATCATTTTCTCACTAAATTATAGATACATTTTTAGCAACAATCTATCCTAAAAACTAAATAACATCTGTACTTTATTTAAAAGCCAACCTTGTTAGAGAAAAGTATTTAGGGCAGTTTACAATATACACACCACAAAACAACTGAGAAAAATTTCAAGTAAGGAAATCAGGCAAGAAGCTAGGTCATGTTAGAAATGTAACTGTGGGGACGCCTGGGTGGCACAGCGTTTAAGCGTCTGCCTTCGGCTCAGGGCGTGATCCTGGTGTTATGGGATCAAGTCCCACATCGGGCTCCTCTGCTATGAGCCTGCTTCTTCCTCTCCCACTCCCCCTGCTTGTGTTCCCTCTCTCGCTGGCTGTCTCTATCTCTGTCAAATAAATAAATAAAATCTTAAAAAAAAAAAAAAAGAAATGTAACTGTGTAATACTAAATACAAAATGGATACCATGGAGTTCAGTATCCATACTTAACAAATTTATTTTTCTGATTTCTAATAGTCAAGCAAAAACAGAAATACAAGCAGATACAAGATTCAGAATGTCCATTAAACTTACCCATGTTGCTAAGAGCCCACAAATAATCCTAGTACTGTATTGTACCTATAGATGGAGTCAATAGTAGTAAGAGAAAATTTCTCTCAGAAGTTTTAAATTCAAAGCTACAAGCAAGAGAATGGAAAAAACACAGCTTGAAAACAAAAATCAGGCATCCAGAGAAATAAAAGCTACTGGGAGAACCAAGTATCATACAAATAGGCCTAGCATACACCTGATAACGCAAATTAAATAATGATCTATAAATCATGGCTTAAGGATATTTTAACTTTTATTTAACAGATATTACCCTTTTAACTAAAACTCTAAACTGTCTAGAACCAAAAGAATGGACATGGATTTATAGTTAATGTGCATAAAACTACATGAATGTGCATAAACTGTAACAAAATATTTACAAATTGTGTTTGATTCTATCACTATTCTCAGCATACTGACTTATATACCTGCATTTAAAAGACAGAATTTATTAAAGGGATGTATTTTTAAATCATCCTCAAGAATTGTTAAACAAATACAAATAATCAATTGTTTTGCTTTCATAAACAAATACAATTTTGATGTAGTAACACCCACTAATACAGATTTTAAAAAGAGCTGCTAAATACAGAAAACATTAGACATAATCGGATTTGATGAACAGAAATGTAGGCCACTGCATATCTCTAATTTGATGATCAATGATGAATCTTCAAAACATAAAATAGAAAATGAGATTCTCTAATCTTCATGGGCCAATAATTTAATACATTACAGAGCCAACAGACCGTCTTTAGATCACAACGTAAAATAAAGTACTCTGAGAACATATCAGTATAGTATGTTCTACCTCATAAAAAACCACCCAGAGTTAGCGAAAGCTTTCAAATATTAATGAGCAGTGCTAAATTTTTTAAAATGCTTATTAATACTCCATCTAGCTTCTAAAATATTGCTGTAATACATACAGAACTGTTTCATGTAACTATAATATTAAGCATGAAAATTTTCTATGGTTATCTTTTCATGTTCAACATGTTAGTCAATGTTTTCTGCAAATACAAAATTAGAATTAATGGAAATTTTAAAATTACTTGTTTTTCACATGTTACATGTCACGGTATTGATTTCTCACTGCTTTATAACTCAAATGAAAAAGGCCATATTTAGTATATGAAATGACCCATTCAGTGTTTCAAATGCCTTATTCAGTCTCTAAAAATTACATTACAATACATGTCTCCAGGCTTCTCCGAAATTTGAATGAGTAAGGATATTTGTGATGTGATGGCTAGCCGGTACATCACATGCTTCTATTAGCAGCAAGCGTCCCAGTTACTGGTTTCTGGCATGAGCTCAACTGTGGTTGTCTAAGAAAAGACTAAACACTTATTTTTAAAAGCTAAATCATTAACTGTAATGTCAAAAATGGAGATTGATTTCTCTAATTACATACTACAGAAACGTATTTTGTTTCAGAAACATTTAGTAACCATCGTCAACAACACGTTACATCTTTGAAACCTGACTTCAGTGATGCCCCCTGTTATATTCCTATCAAGATCCAGGAAACTCTAGTCTTTAAAAATTGCCACCAGTTCTATTAGAGCAGGGTTCTCCAAAGTGTGGATCATGACCCTAAATTAGTGGGTTGTTAACCTAATGTAAGAGGTCTCAAGCACCACTTATTAAATGAAATAGTATTATATAGAAAAGAAAATGGAATACACCTATGTCATAAAGAACAGTTTTATTCAATAAGATTTTGTTTTTGTTCTTTATATCAATATATATGTATCCATGGGCCACAATGTAAAATAAATTTTTATAGGTTGTGATAAACAGATTTCTATGAGTTATGGTCAAAAAGTATTTCTAAGCTTGAAAGATGTAATAAATACAAAACTGCATAGGAGTATCAAAACATGCTAAATTATAATCAGTTATAACTGATTATTACATTTTTAAAGAGAAATTTTCTTAACATACATAAACACTACTGAATATCTAATTAAATAAATTTTCTAACTATCCAGATCTGACTCTTTTCTAGTAACTAGGATACAACTATATCATAGGTCTTCAAAGTATCTTTTGTGCCTCCTCTTTTCATTTTCACAGGTGAATTTATACTCTCATTGGTAATACCCCTTAACACAGCTAAGGAGTCTCAATGGTTGCAACGGGAAGGAATGTTTAATTTGAAAATGCCCAGCCCCCTAACCATTTATTATATGTGCAGCCAGAGAAGCATACATCCCCCTCAATCTCCTGCCCCTTTAAGCATGATGGGAATGAAAAATCAAGCAGAGGTCACAGCAAATTTCTATTAATGAAAAATTCACAATATCAATCTCTAAGAGCAGGTCATCTCACTATAAAAATACAAACATGGCTGCAAATCCCAGTCACAGAAACAGTATTAAATTTAAACTCCAAGCTGTCAAGGAAAGCCATGTTCTGTTTTGGTGCACTCAGTTGCATTCAACAAATACTTACTGTACCAAGGCAAGCACAGTCCAAGGGTCTGGGGATATAGCAATGAACTTGTCCCAGAACAGGTCTCACCATGCCCTTTCAAGCCTATCTCCTTCATGACTCCCATGGCGCTATAGTATATTTTTTATATTGATTAAAAAGGATATCCTCTGTACCAGCACAAAACTAAAAACAGTTGGCTTCCAGGAGTTATGTTCTATAAAGTTGCAGTAAACTCTGAAACAGGAACAATGGACCAATGCTCCTAGGGAAGATAAAGGGTTCAGTTCCTGCAAGCCTCTGGTCACAACATTTTCATCAAATGATTAATATACAACCTTGTTCACAGATATTCCTGTTTAAAGATGCCTTATTTAATATGTATTATTGAGTCATTAATATTGAACTCACAGCCAACGGCACTAAAACTCATGCCTGAACTAAGTCCATATAACACACATTTTCTCAATAAAGCATATCACACAGGCTTTTTTAAAAAGTTCAGGAACACTACACAGCACTTCCGTACTACATTCGGGGGTCATTTTAAACAGCAAAATCACCCCAAAAAAGAATTAAATAGGCCCCAAAAAGCAAAACAAGAAGGCAGAGCATCACCTTGTTCAGCTTTGGATGGGAACATGCATATCGGGTATTTCACATTTTTTTGCCTCTCTGCACATGTGCATATCATGAATGCCTGAGAAAGCACCAAGAACGTTGATTTGGGGGTTACAAATAAATTTCAGCAAGCAGAGAAATCTGCAAATATAGAATCTGTCAATAATGAGGATCAACCCCAATTGATGAGGGGAATTTTCTCTCTAAATATATTCCCATCTAGTAAGTAAGAAATGACAGAATTCAAAGATCATCATTATGCAACTCCTAATGAACTAACAGAAGTAGGCAAGTATCACACTTACTGCTAACTTCACAAAAAAAAAAAACAAAAAAAAAATCTCTGAGCTTCCTGATGGAAGAAAAAAAATTAAAGTGAACCTGATGAAACCTCTACATTTTACAAGCAATTTACAGGAAAAACAAGGTGCAGCGTTTTTACTTTTCAACCTTAGGATAGCCCATTTATTTTATCTGATGTCCTGAAGGGCAGGGACATTTTACTGAACTCTATCTCCCCATTATCTATTATAATACGTAATACATAGCAGACGTTTATTAAAAGTTTGCTGAATAAATGAGTGAATGAATGAATGAGTGAACATACAAACTACCTCTCAGAAGTTTAGGAATGTTAATTTATAAGATCATGTCTTTTTCAAGGAAAAAAGGAAAGAAAAAGGTATGGACAGGCAGGCAATTTACAGCTCTAAGAGATACTACAAGTGGAATAACACCTCACGAATCAAAGGTCATTTATACTGTAGTTTCAAATCTCCAAAACGTAGCTATGAACCGGAAGGAAAAAAAATGTACTAAAAGAGGTCACAAAATGCCTATTTTGCTCATTAAACAAAAAAAGCCCCTAAACTATATTTTACTTTAATCTTAAAATGATTCTAGTGAGTTTATTATTAGAAAATCAAACACAGAAGGAACAATTGAAGTGACCAGTAAAAATACGACAGAGAACAAAGACAACTTTATATACCTCGATAAATTCAGACAATCTATGCATCACAGCACACTTTATAACTGATGTGCAGAATGAGAGCCCTGGCTAAGCAAGATCTGAATATGTTTAGAAAACACTGAGAAGAGTACTACCTCATAAAGTTGATCATTTAAAAAAAATGCTAAAATAAAATATTTTAGTATAAATTCAATCTTCTCATTTATCTAACAGGTCGCGGACTGATAAGGCCAGGTAAATGAGGAAGTACTTCAAAAAAGTCAGTAGCTGCTTCATACACAATTCTCATAATGAAATTCTTCTTAACTACAGTGCTAATTCCCTAAATTTGTAAAAATACATATTTACAAATAACCGTCAAATGTAGGCAAAGGTCACAAAACTATAAGGTTCACTCAAGAGAATCGACATTTGAGGGATGCCTGGGTGGCTCAGTTGGTTAAACGTCTGCCTTCAGCTCAGGTCATAATTCCAGAGTCTTGGGATGGAGTCCCGAACCGGGCTACTTGCTCTGCGGGGAGCCTGCTTCTCCCTCTACTCCTTTCCCCGCTCGTGAGTGTGCGCGCGCTCTCTCTCTCTACCAAATAAATAAATAAACCTTTGAAAGGAAAAGAGTATCGACATTTGAGAACTTTACTTAGGAAGCTAATATTGTCAATTCTTATCATAGAAAGAACTTAATATTGTAAGTGACAATAAATCATGAATAACCAAGTTGACTTCTACAAGATTCTCGAATGTAACATGCAACAAGTGATAGAAAAGCTTAAACTACCACTTCCCCAGACGAAGTATTTTTCTGCCCAGACCAAACCACGAGAATCCTTCTCCAAATAAGTGTAGCCAGAAGACAGAGACACAGAACTGAAAGATAGTTTAAGTCCCAATATGGGCACCAGGGTTAAGGCCTAATTTTTCTTTTCTTCTCTTTTTTTTTTTTTTCTTTAAGATTTATTTATTTGAGAAAGAGAGTATGGTGGAGGAGCAGAGAGAAAAGGAGAGAGAGTCTTAAGCAGACTCCACGCTGAGTGCAGAACCCAACTGATGTGGGGATCAATCTCACAACCCTGAGAGCAGGACCTGAACCAAAACCAAGAGTCAGAAGCTTAACGGACTACACCACCCAGGAGCCTGAAGGCCTAGTTTTTTTTTTTTTTTTTACAGAGATCAGGGCTGGCTCACCTGAGCCAGAAAGAAAAGCTCCAAAACATCATGAAGACTGCATTCCCTAAAAACTGAAGTTCCCCTAAATCACTATCTATCCCATAGGTCTACAGCAATGAAAATGTCATGTTCAGAACGAATATTATTGTCATGACATTTTGGTGCGCAACCAAATTAACAAACTAATTATTAAAAAGTAATTCAATATAGCAAATTTAAATTTCAGGAACTGCTTATTACTAGAACTCCTCGACATCGCTGGTGGGAATGCAAAACAGTATACAGCAGCTTAGGAAAAGAATGGCAATTTCTCAGAAAGTTAAACATACACTTATCTTATGACCAACAATTCTTTTTTTTTTTTTATAATGATTTTTTATTATATTATGTTAGTCACCATACAGTACATCCCCGGTTTTCGATGTAAGGCTCGATGATTCATTAGTTGTGTATAACACCCAGTGCACCATGCAATATGTGCCCTCCTTACTACCCATCACCAGCCTATCCCATTCCCCCACCCCCCTCCCCTCTGTAGCCCTCAGTTTGTTTCTCATAGTCCATAGTCTCTCATGTTTCATTCCCCCTTCTGATTACCCCCCCTTTCTTTATCCCTTTCTTCCCCTACTGATCATTCTAGTTATGTTCCATAGATGAGAGAAATCATGATAGTTGTCTTTCTCTGCTTGACTTATTTCACTTAGCATTATCTCCTCCAGTGCCGTCCATGTTGTAGCAAATGTTGAGAACTCGTTCTTTCTGATAGCTGAGTAATATTCCATTGTATATATGGACCACAACTTCTTAATCCAGTCATCTGTTGAAGGGCATCTCGGCTCCTTCCACGATTTAGCTATTGTGGACAATGCTGCTATGAACATTGGGGTGCATATGGCCCTTCTCTTCGCTACGTCTGTATCTTTGGGGTAAACACCCAGTAGTGCAATGGCTGGATCATAGGGTAGCTCAATTTTTAACTTTTTAAGGGACCTCCACACTGTTTTCTACGGTGGCTGTACCTACTTGCATTCCCACCAACAATGTAGGAGGGATCCCCTTTCTCCACATCCTCTCCAACAATTGTTGTTTCTTGCCTTGTCTATTTTTGCCATTCTAACTGGCGTAAGGTGGTATCTCAGTGTGGTTTTGATTTGAATTTCCTTGATGGCTAATGATTTTGAACATTTTTTCATGTGTCTGTTAGCCATTTGTATGTCTTCATTGGAAAAGTGTCTGTTCATTTCTTCTGCCCATTTTTTGATTTGTTTATTTGTTTCTCGTGTATTGAGTTTGAGAAGTTCTTTGTAGATCTTGGATACCAGTCCTTTATCTGTAGTGTCATTTGCAAATATCTTCTCCCATTCCGTGGGCTGCCTCTTAGTTTTTCTGACTGTTCCCTTGGCTGTGCAGAAACTTTTAATCTTGATGAAGTCCCATAAATTCATTTTATCTTTTGTTTCTCTTGCCTTTGGGGATGTATCATGAAAAAGGTTGCTTTGGCCGATGTCGTAGAGGTTGCTGCCTATGTTCTCCTCTAGAATTTTGATGGATTCCTGTATGACCAACAATTCTAATCCTAGGAACTTATCAAGTGAAATGAAAACTTCAATTCACCAAAAAGGAAAAAAAAAAAAAAAACTGCACACAAATGTTCGGGGCAGCTTTATCCCTAATTGCCAAAAAATGGAAGCAAATGCTTCAAATGGTGAATAGATAAGCATGCTGAGGTACATCCATATAATGCAATACTGCTCAGCAGCAAAAAGAAATGACTGACACATGCTTCACCATGGATAAATCGCAAATACCCTATGCAAAGGGAAGGAGCTAGCTTCAAAAGGCTGCATACCACATGGTGCCGCTGATATGCTACTCTGAAAAAGGCAAAATTACAGAAACTGAGAACAGATCAGGCGTTGCTAAGGGCTGGGAATGGGAGAAGCGGTTGACTACAAAGGTGCAGCAGGAGAGAAATATCTGGAGCTAATGGAATTGTTTTGTGCACTGATAGTAGGGCGAATGAACTTTAGTGTGCAAAAAATTAAAAACACGAAAAAGAAAAAAATCTTAATCTAATATAAAAAAATACCTTGCGACAAAATCATAATTAAGTGAAATGTCCAAAAAATTTAATACTTCCTTTAAATTTTCTGGCTAGCCCATAAATGCATTTAATTTCAACTTCTGCCATTTAAACAAAGAAAATCATTCTATAAAGTATTTCTCTACTTTCAAGCCTGAGTAACTATGTCAGATGCTTGTGTGTATGAGCGTATTTAAAGTAGGGCCAATTTATTTGTTTGAGATCTCTCATACAACTATGATGATCCACACTAAATTGGTTTGGAGTGAGCTCGGTGCCTCAGGAGGCATTTAATCAAGGCTCTTCCATGTTAATTCTCCCTAATAAAAAAGATGAAATGATTAATCCATTCAGTCAACAAACAAGTAATCATGAGAGGCCTATCATGTGCCAAACACAGGAAATGAAATGGCACACAAGACAATCACAATCCCTGACATCACACAGCTTAAACAAACAATAATATAAAGTATGACATGTACAAGAGAATTACAGTACTCTCAGAGCACACACAAGTGCACATAACCTATTTAAGCTCTAAATCTTCCATTAGTAACTACGCAGTAAAATGCCTACTATCTTGGTGAATTCAAAACCACAACTGAAAAAGCATACAGCACAGTGCTCAGCACCCCATCACCCTTCAGGGTTTAGGGAGGGAAAGAAAGCAAAGACCAGGTACACAGAACACAACCAAGCAAGTACAATAATCACTCCCTTATAGTAAGGTCCTCTTCAGGGAAATACCAGAATATGCAGATTTATTTGTCACTTTTCCACCCGCAGGTGGCATTTTTTTCTGATTCAGAATACCACAATCATGGACTTCTCTTGTTGGGAAATATTATTTTAAAGGAGGGGAGGGTGGAGTAATAAAGAAAAGGAGAGGGAGGAAAAAACAAAACAGGAAAGATGGTCAGGGGAAAAAAGCCAGAATTAAGTATATAGATTTTTGCAGTGAGGTCTTAAAAACAAATTAAGGAAGTTTAAGGAAACTAAAACAGAGGCATTACAACCACACCCCTGCTTCTTTCTGTTATGAAAAAGGAAGCCAAGATACGTAAAAAGAGGACTGCTTGCAGGTGTTTTGGCATGAAGTTACCATGTGTGGAGGTAAAATTATATAACCCCAAGGACTGAACAGAGTGTGTGATGAATACTCAGCTATGCCAGTTACCCGAAACATTTTCCATCCCGGGCATCCTAATTACACAATGCTCCTGGGACCACACTGGGGCCCACAGGACCGGGGTTAATAACTCAGTGCCAAAAAAACAGAAAAGCTTTCAACAACTGTTAAGCAAACACAGATTAAAATAAAGTGCCTCTTGGTATGTATGTATTTACAAGAGAAAAAAAGCCCTAGAAATTTACCAGCATCTTAATGAAACTCCATTTCAGAAGAATAAGATGCTGAGTAGTTTCTATGAAGAAACAAGAAGTAGAAGCAAATTAAGGCAGTTTCCACAGCCCCTTTTCCAAAGTTCTTGCAGCCAAGCATGTTTTGGAATCCTGAATTATAGGGGACTTTTGACAGGTGATACAGTGTGTGTGCACCACGTATTTTATAAAAAGGCTGGGATGACACAGAGAAGTCTGGAACAGTACATTACAATCAAACATTTACTATTTCTACAGTGAAACCAACAAATCCATGAAATAAAGACATGACAGTTCAACAAAAGTTTTATGAAAAAAACCAATTCATGCCAAACATACAAGAAAATATTTTTGGTTTTCAGAGCATTCTGGATGTTAAAATTGTTGATAAGGAATTATGGTCCTATAGAACAGAAGCCATCACTCAATCACTAACTGTGTGTGTAAAGTATTACTGGGAGCCTTGTTATCACATGCTGATTTTCTTGTGGAATTTTGGTGAATGGAAAAGAATTCTAAAAGTCCTCTCCAGGTTCACACAGAACATGCCCTCTACACTGTCTCCACTCTTAAATTTCTTTACCACAAACTGTCCTTTTAGGGCAGTTTACGAAAGTCTAACCCTTGAAAATGACAGAGGAACTGCCAAACCCAATTTTGCCACCACGCAAACAATGTTCCTTGAGTGGAATCTAACATACTGAATTCATCATAAAATGGCTTGTTCTCATTGTATCACAAAAGACTATAACTGGTAAGGGTGTTTGTGACCTAGGAAACTACACCAAATATGGCACAAAACATGATCCTGATTTGTCATAAATAACAAGATACAGTGACCACAAAACCCTATTATCATAGTGCATTTACATGTATACAATGACTACATAGGATATGGACAACATACTATATATACAACGTACTATAACCGAAGTAAACTATTTCCACTTAGGGGAAAACAGAGATATTCCTCATCAACAGTGGTATAAAAGAGAATAAAGCAGTACACGTGCAGTTAAACTAAACTATTAAGGCCTCTTTCAACCTTATGTTCCAGGAAAAATACAACTCAATGATATTATAAATATGATAAATATATGCTATGACTAATAAACTTTTGATTAGCAACAATTCTTGCCTTCTTATAGTTTAAAGAACTTTAAAGATACAACTGTTTGTATCACTTATGTTTCTTAAGATTTTCAGGGGCATCTGTGATGATGCTTTAATTTATTCTTGATAAATTTCCCTTTAACAAATATTCCAAACGTTAAAAATCCTCCAATTTTGGCACTGTGTGTAGCAAAAACTGCTAATAAGCAATGAATATAGTGGCATCACTAAGGATTCTGGGTACAAAACCAGGGAGAGAAGTCACTTCACTAACCTGATCCTCTTGCAAATGTTTCCTATGCATTTGTCTCACTTTTATACCCCTACCCCAATTAAAAAGAGAACTTGAAAGTTAAGAGCTAAGAGATGTGTAAAAAGAGAAGGAGAAATCAGTCATTTTCAACCCTGCAACACACCGGGATCACCTATAGAAACCCTAAAATATATCAGTGCCCCAGCCCCACCCCCAAATCCAAATATCAGTTAGCAGGGGTAGAATCCCATTATCCGTCATGTTTTTTAAGGCCCCCTAAAAGTGTTAACGTGAAGTCAGGGCTAAGAACCAATGGTACACACAGCCTTCTCCACAAACACTTTTCTCTTATGTCTAGTCAGTAGCAGTACTCCTAGCCCTACAGCAAGGACTGTAGGGATTATCTTTAAACTACCCCTTTTTGTTCTCACTTACTCCGTCAGAGAAAAAAATTTACTAATTTTGAATTGGAATATTTTAAACAAGTGCCTACAGTAAAAGACATTTTGACTTATCTCACATTCTCATTCCCAATCCTCAGGATTTTATTTTTCAATTGGTCTTCATAAAAAACTTCATCAGTAGTTGGTAACTAAAATATGTATCAGCAGAACATACAATGAACATACATATGATACATACTCAGTTACCCACATTTAACAGATTATCAGAAAATACTCAAAGGAGTGATTTTAAAGAGTTGATTACATTTTGATATTTCATTAACTACAAATATTTTCAGAACCTCAAATGTATAAAAGAATATGAGCCACAATATACCCAGACATTCATATGACAGAAAAAAGAACTCAGTAAATAATCTACCATTTTTAAATGAAAACTGACATCACAAGATTCCACATCTTTAAGATGTATACTTTTTTTGATTCACACTGTTTTCAGATCTCTAGAATAAAAGAATATAAAATAATGTCTTATAAAAATATGCACCTACAAACACCAGTTTCTAAAAATGTCACGAACAATGACATGTACTAGTTTCACCTCCAGAACAAGACTAGGTTATGTTTGCACTTCAAATCAGGATTTTATTAGAAGGCCTTGTAGCCATATATTCGCACACCATAAAACTAGAGAAATACCAGGTATGTTCTTTATTCTCTACCTATGACATTACCTACTATATTTGCCTGCCATTTGAAAGTATTCATTGCTAGAAAATAAAATAAGTATTTCACAAAAACAGAAAATAAACATGACACAGACTGGCTGTAAGGGAAAAAAAAATCTTTTCACTTCCCTTTTTACCAAAGGAAACTCTGACTATAACTTTGACTCTAATACAGCATCCTCTAATACACTGCCAAGTGTACCACCTGAAATCAAAAACAAACAAGTTTTAAAAATAAGTGACACAATTAATAACTACAAAATATTCAGACATCCATTACTTCTACACAGTACACTTGTATCAAAAGGTATCATATGGCCAATTTCAACTTAAAATTTTAGGGTAAATAATTTTAAAAAGTACAATTCTAAAAGTAAAGACAATTACAAGAAGCCCTGCATTCCAGGCATACTTTATTCAAGGTAATATACAAACAAAACCAGAAGTATGTTAAAATCTAAGTTGGTAAAAAACATCCTACCCCAGGATTCTATTTTTTTCTTCCTCCCTAAAAAAAAAATCTTACTATTTCTCCTGATGGTAAATAATAATGATTAATTACAGCGGAAAATCCAAACAATATAGAGAAGTATAAAAAGTGTAAAAATAAAAATCACCCCAAATCTCACTATTTATAAATAACTGTCATTAACATAAATACCCTTGCAGAGGATGGACGGATTTGCTCTGTATATTTACAAGTGCCACAATTACAATGAGAAGAATTACAACAACTGAAATCCTGTGTGTGTGTCTATGTGTGTGTGTGCATATATATATATATACACACATATATATGCATGTATCTCAATATATATGTACAATACACACACACATGCATTCTTTTACATATACTACAGGCACAGAAATCTAAGATAACTTTTCTTGAATTTGAACATACGTAAATTGTTCCAAGCACTCATTCTGCTTCTGCATTTTCATTTAAGCAGGCCAGGTTTGAGGTTACTTCTCTGTGTGCGTGTGTGTGTGTGTGTGTGTGCGCGTCTGTGTGTGTGTTGCTGTGCTTGAGGAAAGATTAAAAAATCTGTCAGTTTGTTTGCTTTACTTACAAAGAAAAAGAAAAAAAAGACCCAGTCTCTAGCTAAAATTTTCCAAAACCTGGAAATATATATCTGTTCTAACAGCAGTTGGCTGACTGCTTTACAGAACTACCCCCGGTCCCAAGCAAAACTGCAAAGCAGACAAATCTTTTCATGGCTTCCCACCTCTTAGGTCAGAAAGAACACCATACTAGCAATTAGGATAGGAGAGTCTACCCACCAGGTGTGTGACGTGAGCATTTCACTCAACCTTCCCGTGATTCATTTCACTTCAATTGCAAAATTCTGTCATTCTCCCCTAATCTCCCCAATCCCCCACCAATTTTTTTGCTTCCCTCAAGATACGTAAAAACTGTTCTTTCCTCCTATCTCACTAGGATTCTGTGACTCAAAATAAACCTTTCCTCTGACTGACAAATTCCCATTTCCTCAACTCACTTATTGTCCTCTAAATGTGAAGAAAAAAAGAAATCTGACGAGATCAAAGGCGTGGGCAATTTATGGAAAGGAGGGAGGTCAGCAACTCTAAAAAATTTAAGTAAGTTTACAGGTACAGATTTTTTTTTTTAAGATTTTATTTATTTATTTGACAGAGACAGCCAGCGAGAGAGAGGGAGCACAAGCAGGGGGAGTGGGAGAGGAAGAAGCAGGCTCCTAGTGGAGAAACCCAATGTGGGGCTCGAACCTGAAGCGCCACCCAGGCGCCCCTACAGGTACAGATTTTTGATTGAAAGTTATAACAGCTTTATGAGTTTCATGGAAAAAAGATATAATCTTACAATTTGAGTAACTGATTTTATTGATGCAAAGTCAGTCAATAAAAAAACTGACACTGTTTTAAGCTCCTAAAATATTCATACCGGAGCATATTTAAGATAGCAACATAGAAGCAGCTTTCCAATCTTTCATCCGTTACATCTGTACAACCCTTTAAAGTTCAAAGTGCATTTATATGCATTATTTATTTTCATTCTCAAAACAAGCAGATGCAGTGGTCACTATTGATTGCCCCTCTAACATCCATTTCCCCCATATTCTTCCTTCCCACAATTTTTTAAAATATCCTCCCTCCACAATGTAACTCAGGAAAATGTGACCCCATCCCCAACGGCAGGGAATATATCCTGATTAACAGAAATCAACCATGATAACCCTACTCCCCTTGTCGTGACTGGTTAGGAAATACACATGACCTAATTCTGGTCAATAAAACATGAAAGGAAAAGTATGCTGGTAAGCTTGTGCAAAACATTTCCTGGCCAGTGCATGTCTAGATGTGATCTTGCTACCAGCCTGTAGATGAATCCAACACAAAGAGGAGAGCAGAGCCAAAAAAAATCACAGAGAGGCAGACCAAAGCTCTGAAAAACTAGTCCTACCTCAATACTTCAGTGTTCCATACCAGAAACTACTGCATTTCAGGCATTAAAATGCAGCGACACCAAGATAATATAGCATAACCTATCTATATTTCTTTCCCCAACCTGCAGCTCCTTTCCTATAACCTAACAGTTTTCGTTTTCACTTGAGCTGTGCTAGGCAAGACAGGAGGGCAGCTCCTGTAAGAGCTGCTAGACCAGCATGCTTTGCACCAAGCTCAAAAGCTCCTGGTACACACTAAGGGTATGGCATTTCCTTTTCCAAGGGACAATTTCCTTTCCCAATTCACTTCAGCAGTCCCTACTGAGGCTGAGGAGATGCTGGGATTCTAGAAAGGCTCCTCTCTGTATAAAAGCTGAAAGGCAGAATACAAAATCAGATCAAGGACCTTAGAGAGAAATATGTGAAAACCCTAGGTTGATCACCTGACTAGATAATTAAACAATTCACCCTCAGGTATGAATGAACACAGTCAGAAATACCAGAATTTATTTCTTTTTTATAAGAGAATGCTATTAAATCAATCTCTAAGACAGGGTATAAAACAGATGATATTTTAGAAGCAGATACTCTCTTTAATATATTATCAACCAAGAGTTCCTAAGTTAGTTTAAAAGGGGCATCATGGGGTGCCTGGGTGGCTCCGTCAGTTAAGCCTCTGACTCCTGGTTTCAGCTCAGCTCATGATCTCAGGGCTGTGAGATCGAGCCCCACATAGGCCTCTGCACTCAGCACTGAGTCTGCTTGAGATTCTCTTTCTCTCTCTGCAGCCCCCCCACACTCATGCTCTCTCTCTTGCTCTCCCTCACTCTCAAATAAATTTTAAAATCTTTAAAAAAAATTTTAAAAAACATGAAATGGGAATCATAGAAAAATCTACATATCTTGAACATTTTATTGCAATGAAAACATAAAAAATGTACACTCCCAAGACAATCTTTCAATGCAAGGCCAAGGCCTTTTCTTCAATTATGGGTCTACAGATCACAGTTCTATTCTGTCTTGCAAAAACCAGGCCTCCTGTGAGTTTAAACATGGATAGATATCCTGCAAAACTTAAAAGCAATCTTACTGCAGATTCTTTTTAGATTTTTAGGGTCTAATGAGGGTTCCCCTCACTGTTTAAAGTTATCTCACCCACACCTATTTTAACTATAATTATTTTAGCTACTCACCTGTTTTCAAAGGAGCCAGAAGTTCTTATACAAATGACTTGTTGCCTCCATATTTCACTAAATAATGTTTCATTAAATGGTGTAATTACAACATCAAGTACAAGTGTCATCAACAATTTGTTGTTACCAATAATTCTTTGTAAGTATAAAACAACTAGTGGGATTAAAAATTCAAAAACGAACTGGAGAGTAGTCTACTGCCTTTTAATATAGCATGGGCATCAAGCAGTAAATGGATGAAGAGTATCAATCTTTTAAGTGGGTTGAACAGGTGAGTTAAAACAGAGTCTCCTGAAATAGGCTGTTCCCAAGAGTCTTTGCTTATTCTACCCACCAGTCAACCTTCTAACAACTCATAAGTATCTTAAGAAAAAGAGTATCATGAGATTTTACTTACTTCCAGTGAAAGCTATAAAAAATGTAGATGTGATTTAGGCATATGTGGATATAACTCAACTATAGACTTTCACTAAATTAACTTATAACTCTGTGATCTATCATTAGTCAAGAAAATGACCAAAGTGTGTGTCCTCTCTACCAAATACATAAACACTTCAAGATCATTCTTAAGAATTATTTCTCATAACAAAGATGATGGGCAGGGAGTGGGAGGAGAGAATATAACTAATCACTTACTATAGTTTAAGAACAAATCACTACACACCTTCCCAAGGTCCCATAATAGGAGGAAACCCTATGGTTTAGGAAACATTTACGGTTTCTAAATCCCAGCTTTCAGAAGGGAGCTAAAAAAAAACATGGCTAACAGCAGCCTCTAATGTGTCTGTAAAACTTATCTGTCCTGGGGCGCCTGGGTGGCACAGCGGTTAAGCGTCTGCCTTCGGCTCAGGGCGTGATCCCGGAGTTCTGGGATCGAGCCCCACATCAGGCTCCTCCGCTATGAGCCTGCTTCTTCCTCTCCCACTCCCCCTGCTTGTGTTCCCTCTCTCACTGGCTGTCTCTATCTCTGTCGAATAAATAAAATCTTTAAAAAAAAAAAAAAAAACTTATCTGTCCTTATATCTCTCTCTCTTTCCTTATTTTCTGAATAATGCAGAGCGTCTCCCAAATCACTTCACATTCATGGATAATACACACTTGATTTTTACACATTAAGAATCCTAAATACAGTTCTGACCTATAGATCATCACAAAAGGATACCCTGAGGTAGCTTTAGTCACTAGAACCAGACTGTCCATTCCTAAGGAATCTCTACAATTAAAGAACTACAGATGCCCCACAAAACTGCCATTTCCAAAAAAGTACCATCTTGAAGAACCAACACCCAAACATACACTAACAACACCAATCAATACCACTAAGTGCCAACCTCTCGAGAAAACATAAAAAAGGAAGAGGATGGAAGACTAGGGAAAAAACAGATCATCGGTGGTTTAAGACTCTGAAGTCAGGAAAAAAATGATTTAAATAAGCACTCTGTTATATCCTAAAAAGGTTGCTTAAACTCTGGATAACTGTTTCCTACTGTCAAAAGCAAGGGTTATACATCATTTAACAAAAAGAGTTGTCTTGACAGTATCATCTATGGGCCCTCTACAAAGTAGGCACTTAATAAATTTTAACAGGTATTAGTGTTTTAAATGGGAGGTTCATGATAATTTAGTTATATTCAGGTTCACAAATTCAGTTACGATATATATATACTTCTCGGACACCTAGAGGGGAATAGTTAGTAAAATCCATCAAACAATCTTCCCCAAAAGGTGAGTCTACATAGACTTAAACACTGTCATTGTGAGTGTGGTATTTTTCTAAGCATTCTTTGATTGAGATAAAGTTTGGGGTTAAATTATTTTAGGGTCATTTACTATTTAAGATAACTAAAAACCTTACACATATTATCCAGAACAGTGAACATTTCCCATTTTATCATCCCACTGTTATGGTCAATTCTCCCTGTCTGTAGATTCCTTACATTTCACTTTAACCACTGTGAATCTCAGCTTCAAATATATTAACGATAATATAACTATCCAATGAACTGTGCTTCGTTTTGTTGTTTAATATTACAGCATTCCCTCAATTTAGTTTGAAATATCCTTTTGGGAAACCCTCTGAAACTTAACCACTTGTTCCCTTCTGAAAAACTCTGAATCAATACACTACACCAGAAAACCAGCCTATTGCCAGTATAGAGGGGATTACAGAGGGGACAGAGAAATAAACAGAGAGCTTCCCATTTCTTCTGGAGGCTCATTTTTATAGCCTGAATTCATTTCACATACAACCAATAACCAGATTACCAGACACACCCATATTCAAATTCAAGTACAGACATATGACAAAGCCAGGTATGGAGTGTTGTACATTATATACTTCTCTGCTTTCCTCCATTAGCATAAATGATAACAAGTTGATTATTCTGTTATAGTTTGTTTCCTTGAACTTACTATCCTTATTTGCCTAACTACTTCCTAGAAGCATAAAATCTGGACATTTGGACCTTTATACCTCAAACTGACTCATTTCTAAATACAAGGCATTCTGACTCCCACGGCCAGATCTCCACCTATTTTCACAGCTTCCTCTCCCACAAAGACCACCTGGCACAGCAGCTCAACAGCCCCGTAGTACCCAACCAACATGCCTGTGCCCCAGCTGTTCTCTTCGCCTAGAAAACTACCCCCCCCACACACATACATACAGACACACACACACACCAAGCCTCCATGTTGCCCATTAAAATATCTGAATCCCCAAATGGAGTGTTAACAGCTCTAAAGTCATTCATAATTCCACAGTCAAAAATTAGTACCTCTCTCTCTCTCTCTCACACACACACACACCACGCTTCCATGCACCTCTAACAAATCCCACAGGTGTCCTGTGTTGCCATTATTTCTGTGCATGTCTGCTTCTCCCTTGAAGACTGCTACTGGATCTGACTCATCTTCATATTATAACCTCTCTTCCATCCTCACCACAGAGTAAAGGTCCTTTGCACATGGTAAAGGTCTGGGTTGAACAGAACTATTCCTTGATTTTAATTCCAGTCTTTGTATTTGAAGGAATAAATGAATACCATGTGTTGAAGATTTTGTTAAGAGTTAACGCTTTGTAAATCTAACAATGAAAATGTCAATAATTACATAACGCATTAATTTCTGAGTGGATGAATGGCAGAAGAGGTCACTGAGCACAGTAAATCATCACTGAAGATTATAATTTTCTAAGATTCTCCCCAAAAAGTCTCATATATATCAACATTAAAATTAACCTTTCTGTCCCCATTCTAAAGAGAAGTACTAATACCAGATGCATATGCATAAATGCAAGCTCACTGGAAGCCAAAGTGTGTACATTCCAGAGAATCTATACCAAAGCCATGCAGTTTATTTGATAATATCTTTCTTTCAATGCCAATAAATACGATTTTCACCTTATGTGCAATGATAAGGGCTAATATATACAAAATATACTTTATCTTAGCTCAGAATACAGCCAGAGCAAAGTTTGGAAAGAGTTATGAAATAACACTAAGCAGAACTCTCCACCCCACCCCGAAAAATGTTACTAAGAATGTCACCAACTGTAACTGATTTTTGGTGGAAAATGGTTTCTTAAACTGGCCTCCTATCTTTCTAACCCTAACTCATTCTTATAATTTGTGCTATTTTCCTCCACTTTTTATTTATAGGGAAAGCAAATGTTCTTCAAAAATACATCCACAGCTTTAGAAATTAAATGTTTTTAATTTTAAAAAGTATTCCAACTCAGATGTAGTTCAACATCTTTTACTGTGAGCAAATGTCATTCACTAGTAACTGCACAAGAAATAAATATTGACTTATTTTCCTAACTTATTAAAAATCAGAAGGTTTTTCATTTTCCAATTAAAGTCGACCTTCTAAAACAAAAGGTTAAAAAGGGGTCACTTATTGGCCAGCCTCCGTACTCATTACAACAGAGTTACAACTAATTCGCACAGTGTAGCAACAGTAGCCATCACACACACACACACACACACTCTCTCTCTCTCTCTCTCTCTCTCTCTCTCTCTCTTTTTCTCTCTCCCACCCATTAACTTTTCCTCCTTCCCTGGGAAAACTGGAATGATCCTAACACAGGCCTAACTACCCCCACCCTACGAGCACACACACACATCTCCACCACCACCCCAAAGAAAAGAAACGTAGGAGCAAGGGACCAAGAGCACCGACGCTTCGGTGTGTCACTTCCTCTGCATGTGGGATAAACAAACAAACCAGAACCTTAACAGTAGCCAGCACAGAAATTGTGTTACCCCCGACTAATGCCTTGGTTAAGTTTTGAGCTAAGTCAAAAGCTCTATCAAATAGGTAAATCCC
>NW_024426663.1:67638072-67740277 GCF_017311325.1 Ursus maritimus
ATGGTAAAGGTCTGGGTTGAACAGAACTATTCCTTGATTTTAATTCCAGTCTTTGTATTTGAAGGAATAAATGAATACCATGTGTTGAAGATTTTGTTAAGAGTTAACGCTTTGTAAATCTAACAATGAAAATGTCAATAATTACATAACGCATTAATTTCTGAGTGGATGAATGGCAGAAGAGGTCACTGAGCACAGTAAATCATCACTGAAGATTATAATTTTCTAAGATTCTCCCCAAAAAGTCTCATATATATCAACATTAAAATTAACCTTTCTGTCCCCATTCTAAAGAGAAGTACTAATACCAGATGCATATGCATAAATGCAAGCTCACTGGAAGCCAAAGTGTGTACATTCCAGAGAATCTATACCAAAGCCATGCAGTTTATTTGATAATATCTTTCTTTCAATGCCAATAAATACGATTTTCACCTTATGTGCAATGATAAGGGCTAATATATACAAAATATACTTTATCTTAGCTCAGAATACAGCCAGAGCAAAGTTTGGAAAGAGTTATGAAATAACACTAAGCAGAACTCTCCACCCCACCCCGAAAAATGTTACTAAGAATGTCACCAACTGTAACTGATTTTTGGTGGAAAATGGTTTCTTAAACTGGCCTCCTATCTTTCTAACCCTAACTCATTCTTATAATTTGTGCTATTTTCCTCCACTTTTTATTTATAGGGAAAGCAAATGTTCTTCAAAAATACATCCACAGCTTTAGAAATTAAATGTTTTTAATTTTAAAAAGTATTCCAACTCAGATGTAGTTCAACATCTTTTACTGTGAGCAAATGTCATTCACTAGTAACTGCACAAGAAATAAATATTGACTTATTTTCCTAACTTATTAAAAATCAGAAGGTTTTTCATTTTCCAATTAAAGTCGACCTTCTAAAACAAAAGGTTAAAAAGGGGTCACTTATTGGCCAGCCTCCGTACTCATTACAACAGAGTTACAACTAATTCGCACAGTGTAGCAACAGTAGCCATCACACACACACACACACACACTCTCTCTCTCTCTCTCTCTCTCTCTCTCTCTCTCTTTTTCTCTCTCCCACCCATTAACTTTTCCTCCTTCCCTGGGAAAACTGGAATGATCCTAACACAGGCCTAACTACCCCCACCCTACGAGCACACACACACATCTCCACCACCACCCCAAAGAAAAGAAACGTAGGAGCAAGGGACCAAGAGCACCGACGCTTCGGTGTGTCACTTCCTCTGCATGTGGGATAAACAAACAAACCAGAACCTTAACAGTAGCCAGCACAGAAATTGTGTTACCCCCGACTAATGCCTTGGTTAAGTTTTGAGCTAAGTCAAAAGCTCTATCAAATAGGTAAATCCCTGCCCCCCACCCCCAACAGACACCCCAGCGGGAAGTTTACCCCTGAAATGAAGGCTGGCCCCTGACACCTCCTTCCAGCAGCCCGATGCCTCCCTCCCTCCTGTCCAAACCCCCACTCCGAGGATAATTGTCTGGACACAATCAAGAGCGCCGGGGCTGCGCTCCCGACCTCAAAACCCCTCCCCGCAGAAGCCCCCGCCTTCTCCCGGCTCGCCCACCTCCCCCGCGTCCCCACTAGCGCCGCACCGCTCGGCAACTACTGCACCCGCCCGGCCCGCCGCCCGCGGCCCCCTCCTCTGCCGCCCAGCCCTCGGCGCCCTCACCCCCGGCCGCGGCCCCTCCCGCCCGTTCTCCCTCCCTCCGCGCCGCCTGCTCTCCCGGGTCCTCGCCCACCCCTCTTCCGCGGCCCCCGCCTGCGGCGCCGCCCCCGCCGCACCCTAGCCCTCCCAGCCCGGGACCCCAGCCCACCCAGCCCCACCCGGGAAGGAGGGAGCCGAGGCGAGGCTGCCGCCGGGCCGGGGCCAGCCGGCCGCGCGCCACCGCGGAGGGGGGCTTTACCTCAGAGGCGCGGCCGCGAGCTGCTGGGTCGGTCCCGGGCGCGGGCGGCGCCCCCTGCTCCGTCAGTCAGCGGCGGCGGGGGCGGCGGCGGCGGCACATCACACCCGCCGGCGACCGGAGGAGGAAAGCAAGCCACGCAGGGAGGGAGCGAGCGAGGTAGGGGGGGAAGGAACGAGCGAGGGAGGGAACGCAGCTCGGCTCGGACTCGCTCCCTGCACTCCTGCCGGTGCCTTCTACCGCCGCCTCTGGCCGGAGAGTCGCCGCCCGGGCCGCTGCTGTCGCCACCGATGCAGCCGGGAATGAATGCACAGCGGCGCCTCGCTTATCCGGAGGTCAAACATCCTTCTGCCTCGGGCATCCGGATCGGCGCCGGACCCGGAAGTGAACGCATGGAAAAAAAATAAAAAAGGAAAGCGTCTCTCTAGCGGCGGCGGCCCCCAAGCTCCCGCATCAGCGAAAAGAGCCGAGTAGAGCCGAAGATTACAGCGACTTGCTCGGATTGGCCGGCTCGCCGACCGGAAGAAAGGCGGCACGTTCATTGGCTGGCAAGGCCTATAAAAGCCAAGCCACGCCTCCATCCCCACCTCCGCACAAGTGGTGCGTGAGGGGGAGCGTGGAGTAATAGTGGATACGGGTACGTTTCTCTGGGCGAGGTTAGGAGAGGAGAGGCTTGGCCAGGTCTCTGGGGGAGAACTGGGAGAAAACGATCCTATTATGAAGGACAGCTACTAAAAATTCCGCGGCTCGGGTGAGCAAAGAGCCTAAGAGCGCCATTGTGCCAAGTCAGGTTCTCGAGGCATTGCCGAGCACAGCCCTCCAGGTGCAGAATTTTAGGGCCCTGGCCTAAGGGAGTGACCTCACCTGGTTAACATTTTCCCCCACTTTTTTCTGACCTCAGTGCTACAGCAAGGATGCAGCTGCTTGGAACTATGAGTTGTGGCTCACGTTTGCATCTCATTTACGGTCTATCGAGAACTCCGTTTGTGAGCTCAGGTAATCAATCCTTGGAACTGTATAACGTGATAGTTATTATTCAGTGTTGTAAATGAACCTCCTGAAGTTTCGAGAGGCCAAACATCACTCAGGTTATCAAGTTGTAGAGCACAAAGTGGAACCGGTGTTTTCTCACTCCAGTTTGCAGTCCCATCTGCCCCATACTCTGTCTTTACAGATGGTTAAGTAGGATGAAGATATGGCACTGTGAAAAACCGCTGTGGAAGTCGATCCGCCATGAAGGCGTTTGTAGAGGACTCTGAAAATATGTTTTTTAATTGTTAATTATTACCTAATATTACTTATGTCTAAAGATCTTTCAAAAGTCAGACATTAAGATGTGCATGAAGAAAAATCACAGCCCAGCGCTGTTAAAAATTCATTTATCAAACATTTTTATGTTTCGATACACTGTATCAAGAAAGATGAGCTCTCCGCCTCTCTCTCTCACTCAGGAAAAACTTAAAAGTCTCCAATGAAACAAATGCACTTTAAAATCATGGAGGATTTATCTTTTTCTCCCTCCATACTGTACCAGACTGATGATAAGGTTCATGTGTAAACTTCAGAGGTGTAGTTATATGGAAAGATGCTGTTTTTGGTTTTGTTTGTTTTAATTACAATATGTTTTTAACATTTTTTTTTTAACTCTCTTTTCACGCTCTTTCCTAAACTGGAGGTGAAGTGACTGCTATTACTTGGTACAGATAATAAGAGTACTGCTTCTGTGTTTGCCACACCACCATCATTTTATTAGAAGCAACTAAGATTTTTGTCTGCTCAGACTAGAGAATAATTTGCCTATTCAAATTACATATCCCAAAGTTTCTCATCTATCCCAGGGTCTAATACCAGACAGGAAACAAAGTTAATCCTATCTCAATAAATGAAAGAAATGTCTGCAATACAGGGAACTATAAAAACTGTCATTGACAACCAGCAAACCATTTTATACTCTCTGCCTCAAAAAAACAAAGTTTAAATTAAGAACACCTCGTACCCATCTCTCCAAGTCCAATAAATGTTTAAGAAATGTAGGTATATAAATATATGATCAAATCACATGTTCAGATAGGGATAGGAATAAAGGTTTACTTTTTTTTTTTTTAAGATTTTATTTATTTATTCGACAGGATAGAGATAGCCAGCGAGAGAGGGAACACAAGCAGGGGGAGTGGGAGAGGAAGAAGCAGGCTCATAGCAGAGGAGCCTGATGTGGGGCTCAATCCCCTAACGCCGGGATCACGCCCTGAGCCGAAGGCAGACGCTTAACCGCTGTGCCACCCAGGCGCCCCAAGGTTTACATTTTTAACACTTAAGATTCTTGTTAAACTTAGGCCTAGAAATTGCTATAGATTAAAACTGGCAAGTAACCTAGGTAGGAGGCCAATGAGATTTTCATATAATTCTTTTGTAAGAAAAATATGGCGATATGAAAATCGCTTACGTTAAGGAAAAGCCGCAGGCATCTCAACCAGAACTCGTTGTTTTGCAACATAATGTCTCAACATAAGCAGACAATCACAAATTTGATGTATATTATACATCAAATACAGCTAATTTTTGTTTCCTATCATTGCCACTCTTCAAGTATTTATATTCTATTAATATTTTTCATTTTTCCAAAACAGTGTCACATTTCCCCCCCCCCAGAACTTTATTCTGTTCAATGTAGATCTCTGTTTATACAAGTAAATATTTGTTCCAATATTTAGGCATGCAACAACTATAATGATTTCCATGAAAAACAGGATGAAACAGCCAACAAAAGTTTTGCCCATATATTTCTATTAAAATGAGGGGGGTTACTTCAAAATGACTTCAGTCTAAGACTACCATAAATTTCTTAGAAAAAAAATCAGGAATTGAGTTTGAGGGAAAAAAAGAAAGTAAAATTTCTGGGGGCCTTGATTTCACATCTGAAACAGTATAAATATCCCAGTGTCTCCCTTACATGTTTTGATTCTTCTCTTTCTCTTCCTCTCACTCTTCGCATGCTCACTTTGGTACCTAGCCCCACCTACACAACACACACACACACACACACGCACACACCCATGGAGAGAGTGTAGAATTAAAGCCTTCAATTAAAATTTTAAGTAGGAAAAGTATTCCATGTCCTTCTTTATCACACTTGAAGTTTTACTGCTTATTTTAAAAAAAAGGGAAAATGTCCAGCTTTACTCTCCACAAAATAACCCACATTCTCTCTCAAGCAAAGCACTTGTAGGGCATGAAAAGAAAGCATACTGTTGGGGCACCTGGGTGCATCAGTCAGTTAAGCATCCAACTTCTGATTTCCACTCAGGGCATGATCTCAGGGTCCTTAGTTCGGGGATCCGTGCTCAGCAGGGAGTCTGCTTGAGATTCTCTCTCTCCCTCTGCCTCTACCCCTCTTCCATGCATGCACTCTTTCTCAAACACTCTCTATATCTGAAATAAATAAAATTTTTTTAAAAAGCATTTTGCCAAAAATTTTTGATGTCCAAATTCCTAGTGTATCCTTAAAGATTATGAGAGCACTGACACACAGGTTTGTGCTATAGTCATTTAGTCCCTACACCTCGTTCATACTATTAAAATAAGCCAAACTTGTTTTGCACAAATTGATCAAGAAATAACCCCCAAATACAAACAGGCAGCAAAGATGAACCTAGCCTTCTACTTTGGTGCAGTGTATCAACTATGTGGCCAATCTGGCTGGGTTAAATAAAAGGCAGATATTTTCCAACTAACAATGTAACCACCAACGCTCGAACAAGTTCCATTTATATTATTCCATCTGAGTCTGACAATCCTGTGAAGTAATATAGTAGCTGTTATCATTTTTCCCTGTTAGGAATGAGGGATGATGGGCTCATAAAGGTTAATTCACTTGCCCAAGATCACGCAACAATTGATAACCTGTTAAATATAAAATACAAAATTATGAGATTAAAATTATTTGCAAAACCTTTCAAAAAAAAAAAAAAAAAGGAAACATTCATTCTCTTCTTCCAAGTATTTTATTTAACCATAATGGTAAACCCAGGATGGTGATTTACTTATTGACAGAGGGTAGGGCCCAAGGCATTGGCAAACCACTTGTTCCTTTTTCAATATTATCCTTAAGGTAAACTACCCGGAAGAAAGATATAATTAAGAAAAAGTAAATGCTCAAATAGAAGAAGGAAGGATACAAAATTGTATAATAGTAGCCAGAGCCTGGGAGCAGAGCAAAGTATTTTACTAAGAGTGGGAAGATAACCTCTTACCCAGTCAAGCCTGCAGTCAAGGGGAGGGAAAGGAAGGATGCCAGGAGAAAGGGAGTCAAAGACAACAGCCAGGTACAAGAATCACAAAACTTTTCTAAAAGGCTTTATTGTATCTTATAATAATAATCTTAAGTAATGTTTGGGGCGCCTGGGTGGCTCAGTTAGTTAAGCATCTGCCTTTGGCTCAGGTCATGATCCCCATATGAATTTGGTTGGGGGGAGGGGGACACAATTCGGTCTATATCAGTCCTTGAAGGAATAATTTCTATGTATAATATACCATCTATAAATGAAAGAGATGTTAAAGGTTAGACAGGATATTTATTAGGGAAGACAACTTGTGGACAAATAATCTTAAAACTTCATACAGGAAAAGAATATATTCTTAAGAGAAAGAACTTCAATAAAGAAAACTGCCTATAGAGGCAAGCTATAAACACCATGAAAAGTGTAAAAGAGTCTTGCCAAAAAAAAAAAAAAAAAAAGGCTAAATGTCTAGTTAGGCAATTTAATTTTTGTTTTTTTCCATTAGGAGGCCTGAATTTTGGCAGCTTTTAAACAAATTTGGCTATCTGAAGAATGTTTTATGATAAATGGGAGAGGTAGAGTTAGCTAAAGCTGTGATTTTTTTTCCTTTTTTTTTTTTTTTTTTGGTGTTGGTTTTAAGAACAGCTTGAATTCTGGGTAATATGTGAATCTAAGGTTTAGAGATGGTTGAGATGGTTGTAATGATTGGCCCCTGCTCCACTTTCCATAGCTTGGTATTCTTTTGCTCCCTACAGTTATATTTTCCGATAACTATCTCAGCAGCCCATCCCAGTACATGAGCCAAATCTGACCAAGACTGAGTGTCTCATCAGCCTTCACCTATGGGAATTACGCAGTCCTCCAGCTGAAGATTCAGAGTGCCACTCTGGCTAAGAGTATAGATTTCCAACTGTGCCACTTCCCTGTCTGCCCCCCCCCCCAATAATGTTTTCCCGGTTTATAGCCCTGAACTCCTCCTCTGGTGTCTTCTGGTTGAAGCTATAGGCTTTCCCAGAACCCCATCCAAGGTGGAAAATTATTCTCCAGTCCCAGTTCTGACTACACCCTAGGTCCCTGGCCAGGGTCTTGCTAGGATGGAACTTCTCCAAATACCACACACTGAGTGGGCTTACTGGATTACTATAACCTTCTTCTGGACAAGACCACATTGCTACCAAAGTTGTCTAAGTCATGTCTGACCTTCATGTGCCCTCTGGACAGGGGACAGAGGACTACCTTCTTGGGGTCAACATCTGTGTCTAATGATGTTTCTTTAGTCTCTGTCATGCTTGGTCTTAATTTCATCCCTCTCTTCGCCAAGCAGTACTGCGAATTCCTGACATGTCTTCATCTTCCCACCTGTTCCTATTATGCTATTGTTGCCATGTCCGACTGAACAAGATCGCTGGGTCCACAGAGGTCAAAACTGATGTGGGAGGATACCTTACTTAGAGCCTCACTTCCTTGTACTGCTCATCCGCCTTTCTAGTATAATCACAGGATTAGACTGCTGTTCAGTTTCCTCCTATCTTCCTTCCTTGTGCAATTTAAACCTTCTGAACCTCAGTTGGCTCATCTGTAAAATGAGTCAGTATTTCCTACATCACAGTGATATCAGGAAGATTAAATGCAATGTTATATCTGTAATGCGCTTACCCCAGTGTCTGGTGTAGTGGAAGCAGTAAATACATGTATGTTGTTAGCTATCACGTGACCCTTAGGCACCTGCATTTTCTAAACCAACATGAACTGTAATACAAAGTGGAAAATATCAGGTCCCAGGCTGGTCCCTAGCTTTATTTTTTTTAAGATCTTATTTATTTACTTGGGGGTATGGAGGAGGGGCAGAGAGAGAGAGAAGGAGAGAATCACAAGAAGACTCCCCCACCCCCACCCCCCTGCTGATGGGGGATCCCGACATGGAGTTTGATCCCACAACCCTGAGTTCATGACCTGAGCTGAAATCAAGAGTCAGAGGCTTAACCAGCTGAGCCACCCAGGCGTCCCTCTTCCCTAGCTTTAAAAGTCTAAGACATCTTCTTAATTCAGTCCATATATACAATGAACTATTACTCAGCCATCAAAAGAATGATCTCTCAACATTTGTAGCAACATGGACGGGACTGGAGGAGATAATGCTGAGCGAGATAAGTCAAACAGAGAAAAACAATTACCGTATGGTTTCACTCATTTATGGAACATAAGAAGTAGGAAGATCAGTAGGAGAAGAAAGGGAAGAAGAAGGGGGGGGTAAATAGAAGGGGGCATGAACCATGAGAGACTATGGACTCTGGGAAACAAACTGAGGGCTTCAGAGGGGAGGGGGTGGGGGAATGGGATAGGCCGGTGATGGGTATTAAGGAGGGCACGAATTGCTTGGTGCACTGGGCGTTATACGCAAGTAATGAATTATGGAACTTCACATCAAAAACTAGGGATGTACTGTATGGTGACTAACATAATATAATAAAAAAGTATTATAAAAAAATTTTTTTAAAAGATTTTATTTATTCGACAGAGAGAGAAATAGCCAGCAAGATAGGGAACACAAGCAGGGGGAGTGGGAGAGGAAGAAGCAGGCTCATAGCGGAAGAGCCTGATGTGGGGCTCGATCCCACAATGCCGGGATCACGCCCTGAGCCGAAGGCAGACGCTTAACCGCTGTGCCACCCAGGCGCCCCATAAAAATTTTTTTTTTAAATAAAAGTCTAAGACATATCATCAATGGGATTTGTGTCTGGAGGCAAAACATTATCTAAATTTGCCTCGGGCCCTATTTCACTTGCTTCTACCATGCGTAGTTGGTCATTTATGGTATAGTGGCTATCCAGCACCTGTTTATCCCCCAGATTTACTTTTGATGAATTTTCTCCCTCTCCCTGTTGTCCCTGACCAGGGGCTCTGCCTTCCTATAAGTCTAGTTTTAGGTGGGAGAGGAGTAATGGGGAACACATTGCCTAAACAATGCCAAATGGATCCTCTCCATGGGTTTGAATCTTGAGCAGAGGGACATGGAATCTAAAAACATTTGGAATGGCACCCCATTCCGAGAGCAGCACACACTTAACCTGGGATATAGGATCATATCCTAGCCTTTGGAGCATTTGATTTTGTTTTTGGTTTTTTGGGTTTAAGATTTTACCCTTTGGAGCCCCAACTAGGACCTCCTTTCCTGTCAATTCCGCACGATCTCCCACCCCCAATTGCCCTTCACACAATTCTGTTTTGCCTGCATTCCCCAGTGTACATTTCTGTTGTTTGCAACTGAAAAACCTTGATCACTAGGCTTTCATGCTGGCTTTTGGCTCAGCTCAGTGCCATCTCCTGCTTGTCTCCTTTCTTGTGTGGCCTGGTTCTGTGTCCACAGGAACACTTGAATTCCAAGCTGTGGTTCAGTCCTGCTTCGCTTCTTTGGCTTCTCCCTAATATATATAATCTCTGTCTTGCTGCTGTTGTGAGGTTCCCCGGCTTTAGGCTCATATTCTCCTGCTGGACAAAGCCACACCCTGCTGAAGCTTTGTTTTTCAAGGCAGCTGCCTTCTTCAGTCACCAAGAGCTCTACCTCAGCTTCTGGCAGAAACCCTGCCAGTTGCAGACCTAACTAACCCTTTGGGCTGTGACTTCATGCTTTATGTTCCGCCAGATATAACTGAGAAGAAACTTCAATCAAATGCCAATACTTGCTGCTTTCTAGAACTGTGACTCTCATTCGTATTAGTGTATATTTGTCAATTTATATTCATGATCATAAAGCCAATCTCTTTCTGTATCTCCTTTCCTTTCCATATATTACCTCTGTTCTTTTGATCTTGTTGACTCAAATCGGCAAAGACAAATCAGCTTGGTCTCTTTACAGTGGAACACATTCTGTCTTATGAAGTTACTACAGCTATTTCGGTACTTAGTGATGGAGTGGCCCTTGTTTTTGCAAGCTGCCTTATCAACTTTGTTCTGATCTTGGAATATTAAAGAGAATTGATGTATTCAGTGTTTGGGCTACAGTCCGGGGCTGCAGTCCTCAGTTTCCTCCTGCATGCCTTTAAACCTGACATTAATATCTTACCGGAAATCTATCGATGATGTTGAGTAGGCTACTGAGTCATGATCAAGGTTGCAGAAAAGAGAATAGAAGCTGTCTTTAGAATCATATCCAGATAACAGACAACCCAATTGTATGTGATTGTTATGGTAACTTCATAATAATAACAATAATAATAATAATTGTTGTTGTTAGTACTGAACTCAATAGACGAAAACATTGTTCACAGCAATAGAAATAATTATCTGGCAGATATTAAGATGATTGGTCAGTAGAGGGAAAGAAGTATGATTTTTATCCTGCGCATGTTAAATGATTTTTTAAAAAAGATTGTAATTCTAAGTGACTTTAAAATACAGTAATTGGACCATATATTCCTCATGGGATATATCATAAGGAAAAAAATTACAAAAAAAAAAGAGATATGGTTTTGTTTTGTGTTATTTTGATTTTTGAGTAATCATGTTGCTGGTAGCAGTGTTGATGTTGTTTTTCTGAGACGGTTATATATGTGCCGTGGGATAAGGCAAAATGAGTAATTGTGACGTATTTTAATCCTCCCATCCCTGGTGTTGATACAGATGGAAAAAAAAAAAAGACCACTAAACAGTCTTGTATCCTGAATTTGAATTGGAAATTCAAATATACTTGACCAAGGCCATGCACACACAAAAATCATCATGAACTCACGTGTATTTTCTATAGATGCTTTTTAGCTCAGTGCACTGCGTAGACTCTGAAACAAGCCCAGCTCAGTTGTAATGAACACCTTGGGCCCCCATGCTTTACAAATAGCGGAACCTTTGGAAGAAAGACAAGCAGAAAACGGCGTGCTATTAGTTTCCAACTGATGCTATGACAAATTACCAGAAATTTAGAGGCTTCAGAAAACACACATTTTCACGTTACAGATCTGGAGGTTGGAACTCCAAAATGGTTCTCACGGAGCTAAAATCTCAGTGTTGGCAGGGCTGTGTTTCTTCTGAAGGCTTTCAAGGAGAATTCCTTTCTTTGTGTTTCCCAGATTCTAGAGGCTTCCTGCATTCTTTGGTTAGGCCCCTTTTCATTTTTAAGGCCAGCATCACCACACTGAATTCTGCTTCTCCCCTCACACTCCTCTGCTTCTCGCTCTCCTGTCTTCCTCTTTCACTCAGAAGAACTCCTGTGATTGCATTGAGTCTGCCGGGGATAATCCAGGATAATCTCCCTGTCTCAAAATTCTTAACTTAATCTTAAAGCAAAGCCCCTTTTGTCATATGAGATCATATAGTCACAGGTTCTGGGGATTAATGTATGGATATCTTCAGGGGACATTATTCTGCCTTCCACTGGGACCAAGTGAAGTAGAAGGGCTTGAGCATTTCTTATGTTTTTAAATTTTTTTTAAATTTGAGGATAGGTGACACACAATGTTCCATTAGTTCACTGTGTTGTAATTCAGCTCCTCTGTACGTTATGCTGTGCTCATCACAGGTGTAATATCTGGCAGCATATAGTACTATTACAATATCATTGTAATATTATTATTGTAATATTATTGGCTATGCACCCTCTGCTGTTCCTTTTATTCCTGTGACTTATTCATTCCACAACCAGAAGCTTCTATACATCCCACTCCCTCTCACCCATTTGCCCAACGCTCTTCTCTGACATCCATCAGTTTGTTCTCTCTATATTTATTAGGCCTGATTCTGCTTTTTGTTTGCTTATTCATTTGTTTCATTGAGTTTGAGTATTTGTGGGTTTTTTTAAGATTTTATTTATTTATTTGACAGAAAGAAGAAGAGAGAGAACACAGGCAGGGGGAGGGGCAGAGGGAGAGGGAGAAGCAGGCTCCCCGCTAAGCAGAGAGCCCGATGTAGGACTTGAACCCAGGACCGTGGGATCATGACCTGAGCTGAAGACAGATGCTTAAGCAACTGAGCCACCCAGACACCGCAAGTATTTGTTTTTAAAAGGTAGATCCTAACGCCAGTTGCTGGAGGTAAGCACCCAATACTTATGAACATCACTCTTAGAATAATTTTGTCACTATCGCTTGCAAGCCTTATGTCATAGTAACTAGGATAGAGTGAAATTAACAACTACTGAGTGCCTAAAGAAAGTCAGGTACTTGCTAGAACACAGCTCTTTTAATTATCATAGATAGGTATCATTTTGTTCTTTTCATAGATGAGAAAAGTTAAGACTTGGAGAGAGTTTAAGAAGAGTGTTCAGGTGACTCTGCTAGTAAATGGCAGAGCTAGGATTTGAATACAGGGAGGTCTGACTCCAGAGTCCATGTATTTATGCTGCGGCTCCTGATGTGATAGGAGAGGTAAATAAGGAGACCCGGTGCATGCCATCCAGACTTAGGAATTACTTATGAAAACACTACTCCTCCAGATCGAAACTGGCAAAGGAATGAAGAAGGAGGGAAGGAAGAAGATAGGAAAGGAAAGAGGGATCCTAAATTAGTAATTTATACCAAGCTGATTTAGAGCAACTCTAAGTGCGTATCGGGGAGAGGGTCGGAGAAGGACAGGCAGAGGGAAAAGTAAGACCTTTTTCTATGCAAAGCTTAGAGAATTGTCGCATGTAGCACACTTCCAGGAAACAGCACCAGTCAGAGAACTTGCTGTGGTTTGTAGTCACAGTGCTTAATCAACTCTTCTTCCAAATGTCAAGTCCCAAAGAATGATAGGTTCCTCAAACCAAAGAATCAATATTTACTTGTGTACAATTGGC
Source organism: Ursus maritimus (assembly GCF_017311325.1). Taxonomy (NCBI): domain Eukaryota; kingdom Metazoa; phylum Chordata; class Mammalia; order Carnivora; family Ursidae; genus Ursus; species Ursus maritimus. Next base: position 67,651,034 of record NW_024426663.1, read on the forward strand.
TTCATGGTATAGTACATTGCTCTTTTCAGCCACGTATGTATACAATAGTTATGAATTAATTTTTGTCAACATTCTCCAACTTTCAACTGCTTAAAATTCTATATACCAGGTACTCTTTTCAACTAGTTTATCCTCAAGGACTCCATAGGAAGTTACAGTATTTGAAATTAGTGTTTGTTCGAACATGCCCTGGTTAGACTTGGCTTTGTAAGAGGATGTCAGTGTATTAAAGGGCCTGCCATTAATTAGCAAGAGAGGTTATTTGTTTGGGAGTATAACTTTAAACTGCCTCGTTACATGATACTTACTGAAAATGAATCCAATATTTTTTTTTTTTTTTGGTGGTTCCTCCGCTGCCCCCCAAAACACACATTCATAGACTTGCTTTACCAAACCCTTCCTTTCTGTGCCGATGTGGCTTACATCGAGGGACCTTATAAGGAACAGCCCTATGAAACTCATTATAGGAATTACTATAAGAATATGTTTAGGGATGACATTTGCTATATCATATCATGTCTTCCCCATGAGGACCCAAGGAACAAATTTCTTAGTTACAAACTCAGGTGGAGCCATGCTTCTTTTCAACAGCTAGTTTGGTTTCATCTTCGGATGTCATAAATCATTTAATTGACATGTCTACTTCTGATGCTAATTTCTAGGAAGCCTAGAACCAGCTTTGTAACCTGTTTCTAAATAGTTCATGTACCTTATGACATGCATGTGGGTTAACCAACTCTGGAATAATCTTGTTTTATAAATTCTTACTCCTCCCCGCCCCTTACTTTTCTCTTGTTATACTGTAAGTATTTGCATGAACTGCAGAGTAATAATGAAGCAGAGTGTTGAATACACATGAACAAATGTTCTATTTGTTGATGTGGCACATTCCATGAAAATGATCAGTTTTTATCCTTTTCCAAATGTGGAGAGTGTATCTGGGCTAGTCTGACCTAGATATGCCACTCCTAAATTTCACACTAGGAGTTCCAGAGAGTACCTCAAGGAGACACACATTCACATCTTTTGAAGCAGCCGAAACCGAGGTACAGGGAAACCTGTACGACTGTCAAGACAAATGTGCTCTTAAATTATTTTTCACAGATAAAACAGTATTTTCAAATCTAGTCCCAGACAAAGAAGCAAGGGCAGGCAGGTAGGCATTTGCATAAGAAGATGCTCTTCACATGGGCATTCTTTATATATTGCCTCAAAATGTGTAATAGCTGGAACTTATTTATTTGGCGGTGGCTAATGATTCTCCCAACAACTATCACTAGAACCATCACTAGTGATTGAAAAACAGGTAGCGTTAAGTACAAAATAACTCTCATTACACATTGAATAACTATAATACAAATACTAATAATAGCACAGATAGCACTGAACATTTATTGAGTGCCTACCATACGCCAAGTACTTACTTAATTTTCAGAACCCCAGTAAGTATGGACTTCTGTTAAGTCCATTTTGCAAGCGAGGTATGTAAAGGCAAGCCACTGGAGAATACTAGAAAAGGCCTGACAGAAATCAATTTCCATTTGAAGAAGATCCCTCCCGTGGGTCTGATGGGACAAGACTGTACAGTCAGCCATTTAGGAGATGATTCTAACAATGTATGCACGGTGTGCTGGCCAGGACCAGAGAGGTAATAATGGGGGGACAGAGAGGTATTGGATTCAGAATATAATTAACGTGTGTGTGTGTGTGTGTGTGTGTGTGTGTGTGTGTGTGTTACGGCACACCATTTTTCTTTCTCAAAGCCAATAGCCTTTCATTAGGCTAACTGAAGGTTATCTCATGTCAAGTGTTCAGAATCCGAAGTGCCCCTGTCATGCCAGTCCATGCTGAGGGTGAAGCCAGGGCCTTCTGTTCCTGATGATTTCATGCCACCCTTGTGGGCTGCCTTCCAACGAAGGGTTGTGATTTTGTCGTGGGGAGAATGAGGGAAAACTGCCTCCTTCCTTACTCTGTTCGTTTTTGGCAGATGCCACGTCAGTTCTCCACTGAATAAACCATCATAACCACTGTGTTGAGGAACACAGGGGAGCAAATGTTAGCGAGACCAAAACTCAGAAACAGCCTAAGATCCAAAACCTCTTGGTGATTTCTTGACTTTTCCTTTCTCCCTGCCTCCCACCACCCCTCCCCCCGAATACAGTTTTCCCACTTAACGTAAACCATGCAGCAGGGACTCTAACATCTTGGAAAGTCTGAGGTGAAAACGTGAGAAACAGCTTTAATCTTTGTCACATCTCAGCCGAAGGAACGTGACTCAAATGAGTTTCTCGTGGGTGACCAAATCTATGCTGTTGAAAGACAAGATGTGTCTCCGAATGATCTAGCAGGGTGTCGTAGACACTCCAGCTCTGCCAAAGTTCTAATTCTTACCCTCTTCTTGCTTCAAACGTATTTCCTCCCTTTATGATCTCTCCATTGTGGTCTCACTAATATGAGTTTCCCATATATCTCTCTACTGTCTGCAAGGAGATTATATGTTTTATGGATTCTCTAATGTGGTGTGAGACTGCCACTGTGTCATTGGGCAAGCCCTAACACGATTCAGGAGGGGGTGGGCAGTCACAAAGGGTGTCACTCAAAGTTTGTAGCTGTCCACATTCTAAACATATGTGTGTGTGATATAATATGCCTTTACAATGTATACATATAATACGTGTTATATGGCATATATATGTGTATAATATATAAATGTGTTTATGTATATTACATATAATGGAAAGATAGGTAGGTGTTTTGTTGTGGAGTATGGTTGTTTTCATATTACCCGTCAACCCATACATACTTTTGGTGACATTAACTCCATATGTGAGCAAACAAATTGAACCACATTAACCTCCAAAAACCTCCTGGACGCATGTCCTTTTCAGAGTAAAGTTTTGTTGCTCTCTGGTGAAGTAAATGGTTTTTTCTACCTTTAATTCCTTCCCTTTTTACAAACTATAGACTCCCAGATCATTTTAAACAGATCTCAGATTGGATTATGAGGACTGGCTTCATAAAATCATTGGAAGTAAAGTGCAGGAAGTGAAGGGTACCTCTGTTTTTGGAAGGGAGGTCAGATCTGAGTGTCATGAAATAAATTCCACTTTAATCCCACTTCTAGAACCTGAGCTAATCTCAAGGTCACTCTTTGTTTCAAATCACCTTCATCTTGGGCCTCTCTACGTTAGAACAAAGTCCCTATGATCATTTCTCCCAAACCTTTTTAGTTACCTTTCCTGTTCCCCACACCAACCCACTTCAATACACACACAAGCCACCCCATTAACCAGAATGATGTGAGCTTCTCAGGTGACCCTTGACCAAAGTTAGTTCTCTAAATATCTTCGAGGTTAGGAGTAAGAACAGCTTCCTGCAATTACCAATCTCTAGACATCACCTTCCCTATCTTACCTGCCAGATCTTACAATACTTTAATTTTTTTTTAATGCCTTCAGTAAATCACCTGTGTTTCAAGGCAGCTTTGCCTTTGACACAATTCCTAGCCTTCTTTTGATATTATAGTTTCTCCTGAGCTATTCACCACCTAAGTATCTGGTCCTATTTTATTGTTCTCTGGTTGCTTGGGACTGCTTTACCCATTACTCGAGCAGCAGTTCACGCTCTACACCCTTCTCCAACCCAGATTTCCCAATGCAAACCAAATTAGCTTGTATGCCCAACTCAGTGTACTTTTACTTCTGAAACATGACATAGTAGAAGTTTCCTGAAGTTAGCAACGGAAGACCTAAGTTTACGCATTCCATCATTGGTGTGTAACCTTGGACAAGACACTAAATTCATTTGAGCCTCAGTTACCACACCTGTAAAATGAGACTGGTACTAAAACCTACTTTCCAGGACTTTTGTAAAGATCAAACAGCACCAGCCACGTTGAGAGGTCTGTAAACTACACACGACTATACATAGGCAATCCTCATTATCACACAGACTTTCTGGGTACATTTCTCTATCTCACAGTGGCCTAATGATGATTGTAGCAGACTAGTTAAGAAGTTAATTTAAAAGAGGTAGGACCTTCCTCAGTTCCTCCTCTCAAATCACAAATGTAAGAGACCACTTACTCCACCAATGTGAGTTAAATCCGGTGGTATGGCGGTCAGTGTTTAACTACTGGCTCTCTGAAGGGAGCTGTGATTTGCAGAATTGGTTCATTTCCATGGTGTAAATATTCCCACCATGGCCAATGTCAAGCTACCAATGTGGTATCAACCATCTTACAAAATTCCTTGTTGTTGGGCAATTGGCTGTCTAGCACAACACTGTTTCAATCTGCCTGGTTACCATACTAAGAATACCTCTTGGTAACAACAGAGGTCCTACCAAAAAAAAAAATTCTGAATATTGATGCTCGCCAAGAGTAGCTTTTTTCCTTTATTCTTTATCACTTAGAAATCACAAAATACACTTCTCTATAATAATATCCTGTTTGATAGCGAAACTCTTGCAAATAAAGACCTCCTTTATTTTCCTCATTAGCAAAATTGTTCTTTGATGCTCAGGATACCATTTCATTTTAATTTAATTAACTCTCAAGGGTTTAAAGACCATGGAGTACGTTTTGAAAAATTAACAGATAACACAATGACTGTGAAAAAGTTGAAATCATAATCACACTTACCATACCTATAAAATTAGTACCAACTACAAAATATTTCCTAATGATATGTATTTTTTAAATATTAACTATGGTCTCTGCATTTTAGATACTGGATATTGAAGTATCTCTTTGCGTTTGCTTTGTCTTTCATGGGCTGACGGTTCTCTGATGGTTGATGTTATAACAAGATGATCACCATGGAGAGATTGCATTGGCAATATGCCCACCGCTCCAAATGCACACATGCTTCTGAGAATTGATGTGGTTTCCACTGACTCTTGGAGGTGGGAGTGCCAGGGGAATTCTGGCTGACTCAGACCATTTCCAAATTGAAGGGCTGTTAGGCATGTAATTTCTGGTCTGCTTGCATGTTTGAATTAACTTCACTGCATTCTCATACATTAATTTATTATTGATGTTATTGTCTTGGGATCCTTACTGCCATTTTAGACCTACCCCTTGATTAGACTTAAACCCTTAAAGAACTTTCTATAGACAATGGATGAACTAGGGAAGATTACAACCTCAGAACTAAGTTCAAATGGAAATCATATTGCCACATTGCAATGAAAACCGTATTGATACACTGAGCCTTTTGGCATACCATCAGACATAGGTTTATCTATTTATGGTCTGAGCTGTTCTACATATTCATCTTATACAGAAAAAAAGAATGTGAACACAAATTGATATTTTCATTTATTTCCTTTTGGCTCTCTTCCAGTCTACACCAAGGGGGACAACAGAGATTAAGGTATCTTATAAATCATCATACCAAAAAAAATTCATGTTTGAAGGTTGCTTATAGGAAGCCTTTTGAAACTGTGCTGAAAGGAGCATTGGACAGGTGATATTTAACGTATCTTGGAATGATTTATATTTTACCTTCCTCACAATGACCTTAATTATTGTAAAAAGGATACAGTTGGCAGTGTAGAAAACTTAACGTCCCAGTATATTGTACCACGATTTGGTTCAGCACAAACATGGAAAATAGATGTGGATGGCCAAGGTCTTCTTATAATTTATGTTTTTATTAAAAATTATATTTTCTTGGGACACCTGGGTGGTTCAGTTGGTTAAGCACAATCCCATGGCTCCATCCCAGGACCCTGGGATCATGACCTGAGCCGAAGGCAGATGCTTAACCGACTGAGCCATGTAAGCATCCCTGGATGGATCATTTGTATAAAATTATCTCAGATTATTTTATTCTGTACACATTTTTCAGTGTCTGAAATTAGAGCAATAAGGTGTATACACTTGTAACCAACTTCCTTTTAATTGTCCTAAATTTACAAACGCTAAGCTTCAGTATATAAAGCTGACTTTTGGTCCTTCTAATTGAAATTTCTATTGAAATAATTATAGATTCACATGCATTTATAAGATATAATACAGAGAGATCCCTTGCACACAGTTTACCCCAATGATAACATTTTGCTAAATTACAGGATAGTATCACAACCAGAATATTGGCATTAATACAACCCACCAATTTTATTCAGATTTCCCCAGTTTTATTTGTACTCAGTTGGGTGCATATGTGAATTTCTATACAATATTGTCACTTGTGTAGGTTCATATATCCACCACACTTGTGATAACTACACTACAAGGATCCCTCCTTTCTTTTTATTTTATTTTTTTCAAAGATTTACTTATTTCTTTTTTTGAGAGAGAGAGAGAACAGGGGAAGGGGTAGAGGGGGAGGGAGAGAGAATTCCCAAGCTGACTCCCTGCTGAATGCAATGCCTGATGGGAGTGGGAGGGTGCACTCAATTCCAGGACCCTGACATCATGACTTAAGCCAAAATCAAGTGTCAGAACAATTTGAGGAGAATTGACATCTTTACTCAATTGAGACTTCCATTCTATGAATATGATATGTCTCTCCAGTTGGTTGTGTCTTCTTTGATTTTTTTTGTGTGCATTTTAGAATTTTTAGCATTTTAGAATTTTCAGCATACAGATTCTGTACATGACTTCTTATGTGCATATCTAAGAATTCCCTTTTCTTTGGAGCAATTATTAATGGTAATTGCATTAATAATTGTGTTTTCTGCATATTCATTGTTAGTATATAGAATGTATTTGATTTTTGTGTGTTGGTCTTATACTCTTAGATCTTGCTGAACTCCCTTAATTGTTGTGGGGGTTTATTTTGTAGATTTCTTGGGATTTTCTGTGTAGGACAATCATGTCACCTGCCAATAGAGATCATTTTATTTCTTCCTTTCCAAAATGTATGCCTTTTATTTCTTTTTCTTGCCTTATCACAGTGGTTAGAACTTCCAGTGCTATATTAAGATGGTGAGAGTGGATGTCCTTACCTGGACATTCGTCTTCCACCATTAAGGTATGATATTAATTACAGGTTTTCTATAGATACTCTTTATCAGGTTGTGTTAATTACCTGCTCTTCCTAATTTGCTGAAGGTTTTGGTCATACACAGGTACTAGATTTTGCAGACAATTGCTTTTTCTGCATCAACTGCTATGATGTTATGATTTTTCTTCTTTAGCCTATTGATATGGTAGATTACATGGATTGATTTTTGGAATATTTTACCAGCCCTGTAAAACTGGAATAAATGCCTCTTGATCGTGGTATATAATTTTTAAACACATTGTTAGAATTGGTTTGCTAATATTTGTATTGAAGATTTTTGCATCATAGGAAATATTAGTCTGTACATTTGCTGCGTCCTTGGTTTTTAGTGCTGACTTTGGTTTTGGTATCAGGGCAATACTAGCCTCATAAAATAAGTTGGGAAGCATCATCTCCTCTTTTATTATCTGGAAGAGATTGTGTAAAATTGGCATTAATTCATCTTTAAAAGGGTACCCATACTGGTCACTCCCCACCTGATGTCCTCCTGCGGCCCTGGGTGTTTCTGAATGAGGGAGGAGAGTTACAGGCCTGTGGGGACAAGGCGGTCCACTAGATCAGGCTACTGGGTCACTCCTGCTAGCTTTGCCTATCTATCTCAGTATCTGTCAATGGAAAAGAATTGAAAAGGAGAGTCTCAGACCCAGCAGAGAAAAACAGTATCCCCTCTGGTCTCTTATTTCCGGCAATGTTCCCAATCCATCCCCCTTTACTGGTGGTATCAGGTTCATTCGATGTTGTTAGAGGGACTCCAGTGTAATCTAGGGAAAGGAATGAGCCCACTCGAGGGGCCTTCAATTGCTAGGTTGAAAGTTAAGAAACCCTGGGTCTGGGTGGCTTTCCTCTGTTGGGTAGAAGTACATGAGACTCCTTGAGATTATTGTTGTTCCTACAGTCCTGGGGTCCCAAACCACCTTTCTTCTTAACACATTTTACATTTCTCCTTTGTCTTTTTCACCATTTCCAAGGTTTATAGTTATACTTAGCAGGAAGGAGCAGGGAAAAAGAGGTCTACACCATCTTGACTTGTTTGGAAATGACCTTCACTTTTAATCATAGATACACAAGGACTGACTCAGTTCCAAAAGGTCTTGAATTACTTGAATTCTGCATAAGCGGACAAGGATTTACTATGAAGACAAGGAAGACGAGGAGACAGAACCATTCATCATTGGAATTGACCTCCAGCTGATACAGCACAAATGAACAAAGAGGAAAAAACAAACCAACAACATGAAACAGGGAACAAAGGTCTTTTCTTTGTAATAGCTGCTGGCCAGCTTGTCTTTTCTTGGTATTTACCTCTCTGCTTCATGTTTTCAACGTAAAGCAAAGTTGTTTATGTCTGATGTTGTATGATGTGGACTGTGAAAAATTTGTGAAACTTGCAGGGCAGAAATAGTGTTCAATCAAACCGGAGATTCCAAAAGTTTAGCTCAGACTCTTGGGCAAGCACAGAGCATTTTAACATCCATCAGCCATAAATTAAATAAGATATGAGGATGGTGATCAGCAGGAACATGTATTTATTCCTTCTGTTATTACCTTATCTTCCTTCTTTTCTTTTTCAATTATCATTTGTTGAAAAACCATCTTGCTTCCTTAAGAAGCGTTACATGGATATTATTTCCAACCTGGTAGAGAAGCTATTTTAATTCCACACACTCATTATTGATTAACTTCTGCCTGTGAAAGTGAAACCACATACTATTTATTGAAACTCCTTTTTGAGTAGGCCAACACTGGAGATCCTGAAAGAGTGTCACACATCCTTTTGCTCAAGTGGCTTGCATTGAAATAACAGAAAGTTAGTTTAGGTACAGCTTGTGTCCTGTGTTTGTTGATTTTGAAACCAGCCTAATTACCACGTTGGTGATATTTTCTAAATTCTTTATTGATGCATTCTAACTTACTTAAAGATTTATTTATTTATTTGAGAGAAAGAGCAGTCATGTGGGGGGCACGGGGCAGAGGGAGAGGGGGAGACGATCTCAAGCAGACTCCCTACTAAGCACGGAGCCTGATTCAGGGCTTGATCTCACGACCCTGGGATCATGACCTGAGATGTAACCATCTGAGCCATCCAGGCGTCCTGCAGTCTAACTTTTAAGGACGATCCACCTACTTTAGGGTTGGTGCCCCAAGCGCAAAGAATGACATAGCAGAAGAAAATGACTATGATCAACTTTGCAAAGTTACACGATGCACATAGTTGTTATAATACCCAATTCAGTGTAATGCTAGTGTAGGAAGTACTTTAGATAGAATCATAACAATATACTAGGTAGTATTCCCCAAACTATCAAGGAAAAAATCTAACTCACTACAAAAGCCAACTGAATTTTAAGTAATATTTACTGATGAGTATTACTACTCTTAAGAAAATGCTTATAATAGCAACTGTATTTGGGCTCTAAAAATAGTACTCTTCCATTCCAAAAACACTAGCAGCAGCAGAGTTGCAACTGGAAATCTTGAAAAGAATGCTTCTGTGTTACGGAATATCTACAGATTCTTTAGAACTGTGTTAAATTTACTTAAATAGAATATGTTTGAAGTTGTGCTGTACTTACTTCAGAATTCTTCTTAATCACAGAAGAGAAGAATGTTTATATTTTTAAATGATATCAAGAGAAATCCTCACAGTTATAGGAATCGTGAATAATTGAAAAGCACAGTTAAAACCTATCTAACATTGATTCTTTGCTATTTGTAAGTTTCTTTCTTTTCTTTCTTTTTTCTTTCTTTTTTCTTTTTTTACGATTTGTATATTAGAGAGAGGTGGGGAGAGGGGCAGAGGGAGAGGAAGAGAATCTCAAGCAGACTTCTCACTGAGCATGGAGCCTGATACAGAGCTTGATCTCACGACCCTGAGATCATGACCTGAGCCAAAACCAAGAGCCTGATGTTAAACTGACTGAGGCACCGAGGTGCCCCAGTTTGTAAGTTTCTAAAGTAATTATTATACTGCTTTATTTATTATAGTACACATTACTATATTCAGGTAACTTAGCATTATAGTCAAATTTCTATATTCATGAGTGAACTTTTTAAATTCTGGGTAACCTAACTTATTATTCCAGAAGAAAGAACCCAGTCTGTTTGCTTACATTTTTTTAGTGATAGCCAAGGACTTACTGAAAGACTAACATATACCAGTTAGTAGTTTGTGAACTCATTGAGAGCAGGGATCCAGTCTTACTTATATGCATAGACCTAAAACTTGTTTCCATGTCTTAAATATAACAGCATAATGGGTATTCACCATGTATTTGCTAAATTAATTTTTGTAAAGGAACTATCATTTCTTGAAGTAATATTTATATACCCAGCATTGCACTAGACCATAATCTTCACAAAACCCACAAGAAATTCATGTGTTGGTCAGCAATCTTTTGGTGGCAAGTAACAGAACATAAACCAAGCCCAGCTTAGGTAACAAAAAGAATTTACCAGCTTATATAACTAAAGAGTCCGGAGGTAGGTGAGGTTTTAAATATAGTTTCAAGACTGCTCTGGCTGAATTTCTCTATAGTTCTCTTAGTTCTGCTTTGTGTGTCAAATTCAATTTTGGCTGACTTCCTTCTGGTAGTATAATGGCTACAGTCATTCCAAGACTCACGTCAACACATGGCACCGTGTATCAGGATAGAGAGTATCTCTTTGAGCAGAAGGGTTAGCACATATCCCAGAACCCCCCCCCCCGCCCCCGCCAAATGTCTCTCCATACAACTTTAGCCTACATCAGATGAAATGATTGGCTTGCTCCCATTAAAGTAAACTCTTAGTGTTAAGATTGCGTTTAATCCTTGCCAAACTTCCACTAGCTGGGAAATACAGGATTTTCCTGAGACAGCAGACAACAGAACTGAATGTTGGATAGGTAATCAACCCATGACCACTAGACTTCTTGTTAGCCCCAGTTAGTCTCAGAGAGTTTAAGCCTTGTGTGAGGGGGAGAGTGGTTTAGAATTGGATTCTAATTCTGAAGCTTCTGTTCTTCTCACTTCAAATTTCATCAAGTATTTGGAGAAGCTACCAGACAGCATAAAACATTGTCCTTGTCCTAACTTTGGAAAACTAAAACTAAAATTGTTCTTTTTCTAAAAAGGGTTTATTTATTTGAGAGAGAGAGAGAGTGGGGGAAGGGCAGAGGGAGACAGAGAATCTCAAGCAGGCTCCCCACTGAGCGTGGAGCTCGACGCGGGCCTCAATCTCATGACCCTGAGATCATGAGAGCCAAAATCAAGAGTCAGCCACTTACCTGACCGAGCCACTTACCTGACCGAGCTACCCAGGCACCCCTAAAACTAAAATAGTTCTAAAATCCTAAAAAGAAATATGATTTAAATTGAATGTCTTTTCCACCCCGTCCCCTAATTCCCACCATTCTACTTCCACCTTCCCCAATACATTGGAATCTTTCCTGTCTTTCCAACCCCAGCCAAGTGCTCTCATACTTTCAAGGCAGTGGTCCATGCTCCAAAATGATGTCCCTCTCTCAATTTTCATTGACCATCTATGTCTTTAGGTGTTAGAGGAAACAATTCAACATTAATAATAACAATGCACTACCACTTTCAGGGGATATTTGCAACATCTATCATGATACTTGGTGGATACAGCCCCTCACACTCCTTGCCCCCAAGAATCTCTCCAGGAGCAATTTCAAGGGGAAGAGATGCCAAAACGTGGGTGAGAATTTCGTTGCAGACAAACCTTCCCAGAATCCCTGGGCTTAAACTCTGGAAGTGATTGTTTCCCTTACCTCCATGAATGAGTTTCCTGGCATGCCAAATTGTCTCTTCTCCAGAAGTATAGCCTTTTCCCCATTAATCTTGTGTTCTTCCCAAAGTACTCCCACTGGAACCTCTTCTTGTCCCACTCCCATACATTTTCAAGCACTTCTGTATATTTAAAAATTGTTATTTGATTGATGTTTTTGTGTGTGTGATGGCGGTTTCATTTTCGATGGTTCTTTTCTCTACCGCACTTACCTTAATAATAATTATCCTCACTTAGAAAAGACTTCCAGATTCAAATTGCCTTCGAATATGATTTTATCCTCCCCACCCCTCCAAAACAAATAGGTTTCACTTTCTTAAGGCATTTAAACACACAGGAACCGATATGAGAAGACTGACTGAAAGCACAGTATGCCTAAAAAGCCTGGAAATTCAGCTTTTTAAGAATGATACATTTTGGAATTTAGCTATTAAAATGTCATCTAGTTATCTCTTAGTCACATAAAGCCAACCACAGTTGAATTCTGAATTCAGGAACCTGGAATGGAGTTGATTGGTACAATTTTGTTTAGGTCCCAGTGGCTTTGGGGGAAAAGGGAAGTGACAGTATCTCAAACCAGCAACGTGTGTCTGGCCAGATCTGGTTTGGGCTGGTGAGAGCTGGACCAACAATTCTTTAGGACTCTTTTAAGCAAGCCAGAATTAGAGTATGGGTTTTAGGTTACTGACCCTGGCTTTAATGCATATGGGATGACAAGAAGTCTATATTTAATTGTTTCACCCTCATAAGCTTTACGAATGTTTTCCCTTGCCCTGCAATCACAAGCATGTTTGTCGCTTGGCTGCCTGCATATAGGACATCCCTTCCCGCCCACTACCCACGCATAGAAATACTGCTCTTTCAATATTCTGAGCTGTTCAGCCACTTCAGAATCAACCCACACACAGTAGCTGTTAAAGTACTTATTATGTCCTCCTTAGAATCTGATATGTTAAATTCTGTTTTTTTCCCTAATTGAACACAACATTCTACATATTTACAGACCTTTTGCCTAAATTGGATTTTTAAAGACCCTTAATGATCTTTGCAAGACAATGTCACAATTGTTAGAATTTTGAGTAATTCTGGTTGCTAGCAGAATGGGGTTTCTTTTAAGACAAAAACAAAACAAGTGGTATTATATAAGCCAGGGAATTTCAGCTTATGGGTGGCAATTCACTTGGACATAACCATTTAAACTGAAATTAACTAACTTCTGGCTGTGGTTCTGTCTGCCAACATTGGAGAGCATTCCCCACACTCATAATGTGACCGCACACCGGGGGTGGGGAACGTGGGGTGTAGGTGGTAGCCGTGGGGGGAGATTCGGTGTTCCCATTAAGAGCTCCTGCTCACTGCTACTGGCTGAATATAAAGTATTCTCCCTGCCCACTCAAAAACAGACAAGGCCAGCCTGAAACAGAGAATTGCAACTGGGTTGTAGTTAATGTTGGAATAACAAGGCAGAAGTTTGGAATACAGGCTAAGAGTTTTAAAATTGATACAAAAAAGGTAATTTGACACCCTTGTTTGTTTGCGTGACTGGTGTGAAATTTGATTATTGATTCTTTTTAGTATCAAGGCAGCAATCCTAGAGCTGGTTTTTTTGCACATGTAATACTTAATTGCTCTTTTTAGATCGAAGTGATGTTGAGAAAGCCTGGGTGGCTGAACCCTGACTCTCCATCTTTCATGAAACAAACATGTATTGAGCACCTTCTAAGAGTCAGTCACAGTGCTGTGTTCAGGGAGATAATAACATTAGAAAAGCAAGAAAGATCCCTATATTTGAGGAGATCTGTCTAGTGTGAAGGAAGACAATTCAGCAAATAATAAACATCTACTGTAATAAATTTTACAACTGAGACGTGTGCTCCAGCGAAGACTGACCCACAGCAAAGATGATTCAGTAGGCTGGAGTGAACACTGGTGGCAAGATGGGAGGGGTGTTTAAAGGGGATCAGTGTTTCAGGGGTCAGGTTAAGGATGGATAATGTCCTGTTATGATACCTTGAATTCTGTATGTAATCTTGTAATATAGGGGTGAGGATAATGAATCCTCAAATAATGTGGCCCTCTGTGTATCTTTCTTTCCCATATCAAGACCCCTGGGTCCCCACGGGGCTCTGCTCTAAGGCCAATCTTGTATTCATTTGAAAAGGATTTAAAGATTTCCAATCCAGCTACCTGTGAACATCCTACTTCAGGGCAAAGTGGACTTAAACAGGTTGGTTATAGCAATGGGAAGCAAGTCTAAGAGGAGGGGCAGAGAGCTAGACCCTCATTGAGAGCACTCAGAGAAAAGAACATTTCTATCTGTGGAGTGCTAACTCTGCTGTCATCTAATTTAAACTTATAGGTTTAAGTGAAGCCTCAGGGAGGTGCAGTAACCTAAAATCACACTGGCAATGTTAGAGCTGAGGTTCTAACAGTTTCTGGGACCTCAAAGGTGCAGTGGGCCCATTCTAACCAGTCAGGCAGAGAGTTACTTGAAGAGAGAATGACATTTTTGTCATTTTATTCATTGTTTCCTCCGCTGTTCAGGGGTTTTTTATTTTGATGTCATCCCAATAGTTTATTTTTGCCTGAGGAGACATCTAGAAAGAAGTTGTGGAGGCCAATGTCAAAGAGGTTACTGCCTGTGTTCTTTTCCAGGATTTGTATGGTTTCAGGTCTCACGTTGAGCTCTTTAATCCATTTTGAATTTATTTTTGTGTATGGTGTAAGAAACTAGTCCATTTTCATTCTTTGGCATGTTGCTGTCCAGTTATCCCAACACCGTCTGTTGAAGAGACGTTCTTTTACCCATTGGATATTCTTTCTTGCTTTGATGAATGGACAAAGAAGATGTGGTATATATACAAACAACGGAATATTACTCAGCCATAAACATTAACGATATCTTGCCATTTACAATGACAGGGATGGAGCTAGAGAGTATTATGCTAAGTGAAATAAGTCAATCAGAGAAAGACAAATCCCATATGATTTCACTCGTATGTGGAATTTAAGGAACAAAGCAACTGAGCAAAGGGGGGAAAAGAGAGAGAGAAGCAAACCAAGAAAGACACTCTTAACTCTAGAGAACAAACTGATGGTTACCAGCGGGGAGGTGGGCAGGGGGATGGGGAAAATAGGTCATGGGTATTAAGGAGGGCATTTGGGGTTTTTGTTTTGTTTTGTTTTTTTATGTTAGTCACCATACAGTACATCACTAGTTTTTGATGTAGTGTTCCATGATTCCTTGTTTGCGTATAACACCCAATGCACCATGCAATACGTGTAAGGAGGGCATTTGTTGTGATGAGCCTTGTATGTTGTAGAGAAGTGTGGAATCAGTATATTGTACACCCGAACCTAATATTACACTGTATGTTTACTAACTGGAATTTAAATAAAAACTTTAAAAAATAAAAATAATAAATAAAACACTAATATCTAATGAGGAAAAAAAGCGAGAATAACATTGCATCCTGTTTCTTAAACTGAACGGCAGGTACATTGGAGGTCATTATTTGATATTTCTTAAAACTTAACATCCCTTAGGATTTTATAGCTAGTCAATATTTACTAAGATGAATTTAAAAGGTAGAATTAAATGGGAACAGTGGATAAGCCAGAACTGTATAAAGAGGTGTTTCTGTATTTAAAAAAAAAGAGAGAACATTTGGCAGATAGTCAGTTGGCATGAGCAGGATCCTGCCAGGAATATCAGAAGTGTTCTGATGGAAGCAGCACGAGAGGCATGGTGCTGGAAAATCTAGAAGCAATCAGACTGAGAGCTCCAGGGAATTTTCTGGTAGAGAACAGGGCAGCAGGCACCCCACCAGACGTGGAGAAAAACACGCAAGCCTATCGAAAAGCACATCTGGGTTTTATTTCTTCTCAGATCCAAGAAATAAGATAAGGTCACAGTCGTTAGAACTGGGATCTCAGAAACAAGATGGTGGACCTCAGGAGCAGGCAGAGCCTATGCTAGAACTCAGCCACACGGCATAGCTTAACCCAAGTAAGAACTCAATGCACAGTCCTCTCAGAGCTGAACTAGAATTTTAAAATCCTTTTTTTGGGGGGTGGGTAATCCTGTAGTGGAAAGGGTGGGGAAGAATTGAGGACTGTGTCAAGAGTCTAGGGCTATGAGGGTATGGGGACAGACAATGATTATGACACGTCCTAAAATGTGAGGGGGAGAATGATACTGCCCATAGGGGATCTGTTGGGTTTTTCCCTGCCCTTCTGGTAATAGTTTCCTATTTCCTTTTGAGACCCCTCCCCATGCCCCATGAATAAAGTCATAGCTGTATGTCCATCAAAGAGCCTTGCCCACTCTAGGTCCAGCTAGGCAAATGGTACTCTCTCGGTCTCTCTCTCTCTCAGCATTTGAATCTCAAAGGAAAGACAGAAGGGACAACAAATAATTGATACTGTTTCAGTCCTGAGTCTGGACTTCAGTGAACACCCAGATCACCAACAGTGTTCTGATTCCAGTCCTTGCTGAGGTCTGTGTCTTCAGCACTTCCTGGGTTTTGGAAATATCTATGTCCCTCTAGTGAATTACTTCCATTTATATTAGCTAACGTCATTTCTGTTGCCTGCAACCGAAGTAGCATAAGTGATGGAGCACTGAAGATGACAGCAAGATTCCGGTTCTTTTCCGAATCAGCTTTCCCAAAGGTAGAGTCCAGATCAATGTCCCTGCAGTTTAAAGAGCCCCCAAAGCTGCCCTCTATCTGCAGAATGATATTTCTTTAGGAGCTTACCAAGGCCGGCGGACTCCCCATCTCACCTCCTCCCTCCCCCCTTTCTGACAGCTAAAGAATACATTCTCCTAAGTCCAAAAATGCTTAAGGCTTGACCTAGTTCTCTATGATTTCTTTAAAATTTAAAACATTTCTAAGTTTATAGGTTTGCTAAATATTTTTTTTTCACGCTCAAAGTTTGAAAGGAACGCCAGATCGAAAATAAATGCATTATCATACATTTTTTTCTAATATTGAAATGGAGTGAAAATTATTGTGAACAGGTAAAGATTTTTACCTTAAATTAGATCAGGCTAAACATGGCCATTTTATTATAAATGTGACCAGGAAAATGACACTTATGAAAAAAATGAAGAGGAAAATTATTCTTTTTACGTCCATAATGGAAGATTTTTTTTAAAGCACGCCATTTAAGAATTTACAGACTCATACAGACAAGATAATTTTCTTCCACGTCTTTGATTCAATCACAACATTTTTATTACAAAAACTCGGAAAGCCACAAATGGGGAAGATAAAACAATGAGCCTAGAACTACAAAGAGGAAACTGAAGTTATTCATAATCATTCTCAGAGGCAATCAATACGGTATTGATTTTCTATTCTTGCTACTCTTGCAGTCATGTCCTTGGCTTGAAACTCAACCTAAGTTAGGAAATATCAGCAAATCAAGCAACTCCAACCTAAGGAAATGGAAAGAGAAAACAAGACAGCAAAAGCCGGATCTACTTCAGAGATGAAAATAACAGTCTGCTATCAGTTAATTCTGCTGGTCAGGAAACGGTGCCAAGGTGACCCAGGCTAAGAGTAAGACTCGTGTGAACTTCCAGGTTTCACGCTGATCTACAGCGAAAGACTACACCAGTATCCTAATGGGAGCACGTTTAGTCCCAAGGGGAAGTGATTGAGAGTGCCCAGGTCTGGATGGATTCACATCACCACTCCTACAAAATCTACTCCAAGTTCATGCCCCACTGACCATGAGTCAATAGCATTATGAGGACAAGAGGAAAAGCAGAATCTCATTCAAATTTAAAAGGAATTGATCAAATTGGAAAAATTTTAAGCTATCATGCATTAAAGCACAAAGCATTTAAGAAGCCCTGGGGAAATTCATTCCAGAAGTGGAGCACAGTAATTTCTTACAAAATGGAACATGTTGAGGCCTACGTTGAGCAACTCACAGATAAAGATCAAAGCCCACATTTTCAACTGGGAAACCTGGATTCAAAATAAAGGAACACCAAATCATAGAGCTTTGCTTGGTTAAGTGTAAGTTCAGTAGTTTTCGAGCAATTCAATAAAAATGACTTTCCAAGGACACATCTATGTTTGTTTTCTTGATCTTATAATATTGTTTTTCATCATTGTTAATCAAATCCAAGAGCGCGTGCGCGCGCACACACATATACACGGAGCCAGCATGGCGGAAGATGAACTTTGTCTGCCTCTAAATCACCAAAGCAGTTGTGAGACATCTGCTTTTAAATAATTCTTTTCTTTAGTTTCTTTTATAAAACACAGTTTCTGGGAAACATTTACTGTGTATCAAGGCTTACATCCAAAAGAGGCCACAATTATTTGACATCAAAGGTACTAAGATGGACCATTTAAATAATCGTCAAAGAACTTTTCAAAACAGAAACATGAAAAGATCATTCAATTTTCTGGAGTGCAACATTTGGAACATGAGTCATGGTTCATTTTCCCAAAGCAAAGTTTCTTGTAACCACATAGGAAATGTATATCTTGTTGCAAATGGTAGGAAAGCCAACGTAGGAAAGGCTTGAGATCCAACTTGGCCTGGAAAGGGTGTAATCCATGTCAAAAAGGAAAAGGCCAACAGCACCACACCCAAACAGAAATCTGCCGTATCCATATGGGTGGTTCCCTCTATTCCAGCATGCTCACCCTCTTGTCAAGCACCTCTTTTCAGAACCTTCCAGACTGGTGACAGAATGATTTCCTGAACTACGCCTACATTGACTTCCTTCTGCCAAAGCGTGGAATAAGCCTGACAGTTCTTTTCCCTCCAGCCCGCCTCTCCTGCATGCATGAAAAACAAAAACAAAAAACACCCTAAGCTTTGTAGGCACATACATTTTAATGAATTACAATAACTCTCCTTTTCTAACATTGAGTGATAGCTAGTTATTCAGATATTTTTCCATGCTGGAGTTTTATAAATTCATGGAATTAATGGAGCTGGAAGTTACTTAATAATTCACCGAATCCAATTCTTCGTTTATTGATGAGGAAATTCTGCCCTGGAGCCAGAGGATTGGTTGTGATTCCCTTCTCCTCCAAAATGATTCATTCCTTTTTGCCACATTTGTGATTCCATTGGCATTGATCTTATTGTCTCATTGTACACGCTGGAATCAGTCTTTTTGTCTGGGTAGAGAATAAAACAAAAAAAACAAAAGCTTTAGCTCAAAACCGTACAATTGAGTCTGCAAATTCCACAGATGTATTGCTTGTCCAAAACACATTTGAATGACTAAGTAGTAGACCCTCATTAATGTACAAAGCAAATGCCTTGTGTCAATTTTTTTTAAATTAGGCTATGGTCCATTAAAACACATGATAATAATTAGATGTCAAATCTTCCAGGCACCCCAGAATATACCATCCTTTGAAGTTAAACAGTTACTTAATGGGAATCCAGGCACTCCAACACTCTTTGTTAGGCATCATTTGATACTAATACTCTAACTGAGAAGAAATTGGCAAGATGAGTGACTGCAGGGAAATTTCTTTTTTTTTTCCCTAAAGATTTTATTTATTTATTCGACAGAGACAGTGACAGCCAGCGAGAGAGGGAACACAAGCAGGGGGAGTGGGAGAGGAAGAAGCAGGCTCATAGCGGAGGAGCCTGATGTGGGGCTCGATCCCACCATGCCGGGATCACGCCCACAGGGAAATTTCTATCCATAGATCCTGATGGGAATGTGGAGAGTCTGGGACTGGTTATCTGGTATGCTTGGACTTAAGAGGAAGCAAGTATTAAGGCATGCTGCTCTGGCAACCTTTTCATTCAGACTGAATCAAATTATCATCTGGAATGAAATACCCATTAAAGATAAGACTTTGGACAACCACACGGCTAATACCATAAGACAATATGCAGGGCATGAGTTGAGGGATTACATATCCAGTGTCTCCTAGATGTTTTATGCTTCTTACCCCAGCATAATTTTCTTTGGCATACCCATGTCACGCTCCAAAGTGTCCCAGTGTGGACCATGAATCTCAGGCTCAACCTAGGATAAGGAGATTGAGGGAAATTGGTTGGAATAGTTTCAGTTGGTTCCAAAAAGCTCGAAGTTAGTGAAGGACAACAAATGCCTATAGCAGTGCTTACCAAAAATAAACAAACAAACACACAAAACCTTTTATCTCTTTAAGTTTCTGGCCAAAATAAAGTATAGAATTTGATCCAGTGGATTACTGAGTAGTATCAGTGGAATCCACAGCTCTTCTCGGTCTCTCGTGTGAAAATTAGAGCAGTGATTGAGAAAGACTGGATCTATAAGCATAGGAATAAAGATATTTGGAAGGAATAGAATGTCTCAAAGGGTCGTCTCTTTCCTCTTTGGAGAAGTCTGCAGCTGCTTTGCTTGAAGCGCCTGTTAAGAGCCTTACCTGAGGAAGTTATCAAGCCAGGGAAATTTGAGTCTGTGTACCTGACCTCCACCGGCCCTGATAATCTCCAGGCCTATAATTAGAGTCTCTGGAGAAGAGCCCATGGAAGTTCTGTTTGATTTCTGTAACAACAGCAACACCCCTCTGGGCTTGGAGAGGCCTGTTTTCAGTTCCCACAACGATCACAGCTTTTCACCTTATTCTCAGACCAGAGTCTGTACACACGCATCCCTAGCACATTGGGAAGAGGCAGGATACGCTGAAGAAAGCATCCTGTAATATGCTAGCATGTTCTGTGATTTTCTTTCCAGCTTTCCACCAGGGAAAAGGTTCATTTACCAGATTGACAGTGCAGTGGGGAAAGGCAAATACCCAGACCTCCGAGGGATTGTTGGACGTTGGCTCTGAGCTTAACACTGATTTCCGGGAATGCTGAGAGACTGTCATCAGTGGGGTTCAGCGGTTAAAGTGGAGGCAGGAAGAGATCCCGTAGTGACTAGAGTCGTGAACCCAGTCCAGCTTATGGAGGCTCAGTGGGTTCCGGATCATATCTGATGATGACTTTCCTGGTTCCTGGGTGCATTACCAGTACAGACGACCTCAGCAAATACCAAATCCCCACACTGGATGCCTGACCCCCTGAAGCACAAGCTTGTGTCTGTCTTTCCAGCATAATTATTAACAGTCCTCCTCTTCATTCTCAAAAATGTACTGGTTTTAGGGGCACTTGGGTGGCTCAGTCGGTTAAGTGTCTGCCTTCGGCTAGGGTCATGATCCCAGGGTCCTGGAATAGAGCCCCGCATTGGGGCTCTATAGTCTGCTTCTCCCTCTCCCTCTGACTCTCACCCCTGCTCATGCTCTCTCTCTCTCTCCTGTCTCTCTCTGAAATTAATTAATTAATTAATTAAATATTTTTAAAAATGTATTGGTTTTAATGATATATTACATGGTTACCCTGCTATTATGGTAGAAAGGACCAAGGAAAACCCTTATAGCTCCCTCTCCCCATCAGAAAATAAATCGAAAGCCACACCATATCCTCAGGAGGAGGCTGGGAAAGGTGGGGTGGAAATACAGCGTTAAATTCTACCTTCCAAGACTTAGAAGATGCAGAGGTAGCTGGCTTGACCTATGCAGAAATCACCAGAGTCTCCCACATGTTTCACAAACACCCTTATCCAGTTGATTATCATTAGCTGAATCCATTTTCCAAATTCTAGTAGCCGATCCAGATATAATTTCTATACTGGAGTAAAAAAGAACAGTTTTCGGTTTACATCTGTTGGCCTCACCAATGCTATTTCAATAAAGAATCTCAGAAGGTTCTTTTCACTTGACAGGAGCACTCGTTTACTTATCTGGTCTCAGGAATACAGTAGCTCTTGAAACGTGGGCCACAATTTGGCCAAAGGGTACCTGATAGTTTCATCATTTCATGGGGCTTCAAGCTAATCTAATACATTATTGTTTCCTGCTGAACATACCCAGTAACAGAAAGTAGCAATGACTTCTCAACTGTCTGAAGTCCGTGGGGTTATCCTTGTCAATATGAAGGAAAGTTAATATATCTTGTACCTGACAGCGATAGAGAAAAAAGGCATAACACTCGATGAGCCTCATTGAATTTTGGAAGTAACATATACTATAGGTGTGCTTCTTTGATTCACTTAAAGGGTGGCCCAAATGGCTGCAAATTTTGAGTGAGACCAGGGATCTGAGAAGGCTGGGAAATGAAAGCTTCACGTCAGGCAGCTCTGCTATTTGACCTTTATGACCTAGTGAATCCAACAGAACTCAAAAGTCCCACCGCAGATTGGAACACTGTCTAAACCCAATGAGAATTCCAATAAACAGGGGGTTCAGGTCATGATCTCAGGGTCCTGGGATGGAGCCCCACGTCAGTTTCCCTCCTTGATGGGAAGTCTGCTTCTCCCTCTTCCTCTCCCCCCGCCCTGCCCCTGCTCATGCACTCTCTCTTTCACTCTCTCTGTCTCTCAAATAAAAAATAAATTCTGAGAAGAAAAGAAAAGAAAAGAAAAGAAAAGAAAAGAAAAGAAAAGAAAAGAAAGTTCCAATAAACAAATCACAGTAGAGGCCCATAGGATATTTGAGCATAAGCACATCCTCTTTGATGAGTAATAATTCTCCTTTTGAGAAACAGCTTTTGGCTTGCATTCAGTTCCTGGTAGGGGTTGAATACCGGTCCTGAGAACTCCATTAATGAACCTCCCATTGTAAATGAGATGTTTGTAATAAAACAGGACACCCCTTGAGATCCTCTGTGCCTGCGATGAGCTCATAAACCAAGTGGTGACCCTGAGACTAAATAGAACCTGTGCACGGGCTCAGCTATTCAGACCTCCCCTCACCAAGGCTGGCCTGTTGCTGCTCAGCGTCCAACTTGACATTTGCAGGAAGCAGGCCTGAGCCTCCAGTGTGGGACCCAACTCTCGCGAGACCAAAATGGTGCTTGGCGGCAAACCGATTACATTTCTTCACGGAATAGGCACTTACTTTGGATTTGGATTGGCTTTTCCTGACTGCCATACACCCGCAAGCAGCACAGTCTATAAATTTCCTGAACACTTGACTCATTCACAACTTCTCTTTCAAAACATTGCTTTTAATATTTTATTTTTTAGTGAGATAAGGCATTGTACTGATGCCCATGGGATCACTGGTCACATGTGTGCCATCACTTGAAAGCAGTTTGCCTTAGACACCAGCAGAATGCCTATTGACTATTCAGTTATGTAGTCAGGGAACAACATCGTGCCAGTCTGGGGTGGTAATGGGTAGATATGGTATGTTCTCTGAACCAGAGAGAAATAGTCATATATGGGTCTGAGAACAAATGGGTGGATCCTCTCACTATTAAACCCAATGGCACCTCTCACTTTTAAATCTAATGATCCACTTTTCCTTCCTTCATGGGGTTCTGCTGAGTACTCCAAGATTTCTTCTGCCAGGTAAACAATTATGGTTCCATGAAACCAGAAACAACTACCTCCACTTAGCCACTTGGGTCTCCTCATGCCATTGGGAAGCAAACTCAGAAGAAGGTTATAATCGTGTCTGCCACATAGAACGTATGCTCTTTTCATTATGGAATCATATACATGTCATGTCAAATATTTCTGGGCTTAAGGTAGCCCAATGTCTTGTTCTAATAAAATCAGTGTGTTATAACAATTTTCTGACAGATGTCCATAAAACACCTGGAAGACGGATCATCTTTTCCTAATTTACACATAGAGGAGGTAGCCCTGCTTACCGTGATGGTCACGGGATCAAATCTATCAAGAGTGATCAAGCTCCATGTTGGGCTCCGCGCTCAGCAGGGAGTCTGCTTGAGATTCTCTCTCTCCCTCTGCCCTTCCTTCGTCAAATAAATAAATAAATAGATCTTTAAAAATATATAAGATAAATTCCTCAGATAAATTACCGTGAATGATTTTCAGATGACTCCCATTTCTCAAGAGATACATCCAAGAGAGTCTTGGTCACGTGCCTGAATGGAAACCTCCAGGAAGAGGAAGATGGCTTACTTGACTATGGTGACTTCTGTACCAGAAGGGATTATGCAGGGGAGGAGTCTATCCAAATAATAAGGGGACTGAGGTGCCGGCAGCCCTTCTTTAACCCCGCAAAAAGGCAATAAAAACTCAACTATCTAACACTCCTCTAATAAGTATCTGGCATGTGTATAACAAGATTAAATCAACCTACAAGTAAAATAAATAGAAAGATTGTTTAAAACAAATCTATGGTGCTGGAAAAGCAATTTATATTTAAAACAAGTTTGTTTCAAGACAACACAGTTCCTACAGTGCAAAAGAATTTTGACAACTCCTTATAGTTGACTGAAATGAGATTTAACTCTTGGGGGTCAGAACATCATGTAACGCTAACAAATGCAGTGACAAGTTGACTGTCCTATTTCCTTATGATACTGGAGGTGACCAATTATGTGAGTTGTTCTTGAATATAATCCCAGGAAATCTCCTGTTTATTTGTCTAGATTCCACTGGGGGACTCAGGATACAGGGCAAGGTCTTGCCTGCAGAAGCCTGAGAGGACGAGGAGGCTGAGCGGGGCAAGGTAAGATGCTTCCCTTAAGCAGCCAGAAGCAGCATAATCAAGGGGGTGACTGTCAATCATGATGGAGGAGGGGTGCCAACAACAAGGAAAAAGTTATGAATGAGGTCAGCTGTTGGGAAAGTGGAAATAAATCTGAAAGCAGAAGGTTTAGGGGGAAAGCTTTCTGCCTAGAGTTCATACAAGATGCCAACGTTGCTGTGTGATATGGGTACAGCCCAGAAAATGTTGAGGCCACGCAGGACCAGGTACTAGTCAGGAATCTTCTGGGGCAGAGCAGAGAGGCTGAATTTCAGGTGGCAGCTTAGCATGGTAAAGCCTCTTGAGCTCAGCCTGGGCATAGGAATTAACAAACCAGGTGGAGTCAGATACACTTTCACCTGCTCCAGTGCCCATAACACAGTCGCTGGGAGGCAGAACTCTGTCACTGGGGGATGCCTCCCATATCCCTTTCTGGGTCACTGGGCTACCTATGCCTGTGAAGAAGAAAGGTGATCCCCCACCTCTTCAAGTAACATGAGAACTCTCAGCACTCCTTCCACCTTTATTTGGAAAAAGAACCGGGCTGCTTACACGTCACGGGGTTCCCTCCACACCTAGCAATTCGTCTTCCTCTTACATGTTTGACAGATTAGAAATTGTTCTATGACATATGACGTTGTTGGCTTTACATGGTTGAAATAGCTTCAAAATTCTCAAGTGAAAGCACAATAGTTCTGCTGGGCAATGCTATTTATGGTGCATCAATGCGAAATTCCAACAGTTCACAGGAGAAGAGTAAGGATCCCAAATTCAGACCAGGTAGGCAAAATGTGTAGTAACTTGAAATAAATGAGTGCTATTGTTTTGGAAGGTTCTAAACAAAAGTATTTATTTTTTTATTTTCTAAAAGATTATTTAATTTGAGAGAAAGAGAGTGAGTGGAGGGGAGAGGCAGAGAAAGGGGGAGAGAGGGGGGAGAGAGAAAATCTCAAGCAGACTCTCTGCTGAGCATGGAGCCCTGTGTGGGGCTCGAGCTCACAACCCTGAGACCATGACCTGAGCTGAAACAAGAGTCGGTTGCTTAACCCACCAAGCCACCAAGACGCTCCTAAACAAAATTGTTTAAGCAGAATTCAAGAATAGGGCACCTGGCTGGCTCAGTTGGTAGAGCATGCAATTCTTGATCTCAAGGTTGTGGGTTCAAGCCCCATGTTGGGTATAGAGATTACTTAAAAATAAAATTAAAAAAAAATTTGGGAATAGCTTTATACAAATGGTATCAGACCTTAAAGCCAAAGTTATTTTCTGTAAAGTGATTTCTGAATTCTAAAACAGCTTACATTTTTCTAGTTTGCCATAGATTCATAAAGACCTTTCTTTAAAAAAGATTTTATGTATGTATGTATTTATTTATTTGAGAGAAAAAGAGAGAGAGAGAGAGAACAAGCAGGAGGGCCAGAGGGAAAGGGAGAGAGCACTGAGCTCAGAGCCTGATACCCGGACTCGATCCCACCACCCCAAGATCATGACCTGAGCCGAAACCAAGAGTCAGACACTTAACGGACTGAGCCACCCAGGCACCCCAATTCATAAAAACCTTTAAGACCCAACCATTTAATGTTTGATAAAAGCATTATGTTTAATTCTGTATTTCCATGGAGCGGTTTTATATTTTGTTAACATGTTCTCGTTAAAAAGTTACCTGCAGTTGAAGGTAACAAGTAGGCCAAATTAGAAATAAAGGAGCCCTTTATTGAAATGTCATTTCATGAAAAAGGAAAGACATTACCAACTTTTAAATATAATGTAAACGGCAAAGGACAAAAACATTTTTTCAACATAACAATAATTGATACTTTATAGTCAGTTCATATGTACTGTCAATGAACAAAAGAGACTACAATTTTCGCCCACATGGAACTTACGTTATGATTATCTCTGACTTCTTCCTTCCCTGTATTCCTAAAATTTACAAGCTCTCAAACTGTGCCATACTGATTACTGCATGATTTCTCAAATATATTCTTTTTTTTCTTTCCCCCTAACCACTGGTTTGATTTAAACTTTCATAACAGCTTTTAATGTTTATGACCACGTAATCCGTACATTTATTATTTTAAAGTATCGTTAAATAGTAAACATTAAAAAGTATTCCGGCAGTGAAAAATGTCTCTCCCACACTTGTCTGTCCTCCCTCCCTTTTCCCAGAGGCAACCCCTCTTACCAGTTTTTTTGTATATCTGTATAGATATTCAATACATATGTTTCTATTTATTTGTGTTTTATACAAACGGTAACATGATATGTACTCAATTCTATATGTTGGTTTTTAAAGTTAATATATTTGGAGGTTCTTTCTATATTAACCATACTAGCCTCATTTTTTTTAATTGTATGGTTAATGGACAGATACCAACTCACAATTTGCTTAAGTAGTCCACTATTGTATTAGTCAGGATAGACTAGGTTGTATTACAGAAACAAATAATCCCACAAATCTCAGTGGTTTATTTCTTGCTTACAGAATGTCTGTTGAGGTTCTGGGCAACTGTCCAGGGCAAATGCCTTTCCATATGGCTACTCAGCAATCATTTGTTCGCGTTTCCACCGTCCTATAGCTGTACCATCTGGGTCAAGTGGCCTCCTTAGTTGATGCCGCAGCAGAAGAGAGAGTTTTGGCCCAGAAGTAAACCTCCATTGCTTCAGCCTAAAACAGATGCACACACTCTTCATGCCATCGATTCTCCAGAATTTATCTCATGGCCTCGCATCACTGCGATGACAGTAAGGAAGTAAAATTCTCCCACGTGCCGGAGAGGAGCGCTGTCCATGCAATTAACTACAGGTTCTTTGAAAAACTATATTTGACCACCATGTGATTGGTCTGAACCCTCTTAAGGAAGTACTTCACATACCTTTCATGTTTAAGAAATAAATGTTAGCTAGCCAGCTTTAATAGAGTACTCAAATCCATTGATCGCAGAGCCAATCGATGAACAGCGTTTTGCAAGTGTAAAATGGTTTAGTCAATGACACCATCACAATCATCGTTATGTTATCACTACATTTTTCAGAGAAGGCAAAGGGAGAAAATAAGTGGCAAGTGTTTGAAGAATCATTTTAATAGTGGTTTGGTTCATAATTGAGTAAATTACAAAGCCTTTCAGAGATTGACAGCAATAAGAAAGATGAATGAGTATACCCATGTTTGTAACAGCATCCTTCACAATAGGCAAAGTGTGGAAGCAACCTAAGTGTCCATCAACAGATGAATGGGTAAACAAGATATGGTCTATTCATACAATAGGGTATTATTCAGCCTTAAAAAGGCAGGGAAATCCTGACACGTGTTACAACACAGATGAACCTCGCATGAACTCCTGGATGAACATGGATGAGGACATCGCGCTAAGTGAAATCAGCCAGTCCTAAAAAGGCAACTACTATATGACATATGAAGTACCTAGAATAGTCAAATTCAAAGAGACAGAGAGTAGACTGGTGGCTGCCGGGGACTGGAGGCAGGGAGACGTAGAGGGAACCGAGAGTTAGTGTTTAATAGGTACAGAGTTTCAGTTTTGCAAGATGAAAAGAGTTCTGGAAGTGGATGGTTGCACAACAGCGAGAATGTACCTAATGCCACCAAATCGTATGCTTTAAAATGGTCAGGACGGTAACTTTTATGTTGTGCTATTTTATCCCAGTAAAAGAAAGAAAGAAAGAAAGAAAGAAAGAAAGAAAGAAAGAAAGAAAGAAAGAAAAAGAAAGCTAATGAGAAAATACCTTTAGCAAATGGTCCCAAAAATTTGGGAGAAAACTCTGAACGGCTCTGGATCCTTAAAGGAACTTAGGAAGCAGTTGACCTGATAGCAGTGAACGAGCAAGCTAGAAAGCTGTTGTGATCCGAGAACAAGAAATATGAGTTAATGATTTGGAATGTAAAACAGTTTCAGGTGATAGGGATGAGGTCTAGGATCTGGCCCTGGGAGCAAGCAGGTGGGTGAGGTGGAGTGATGGAAAAACTCATGGGAACATTTGCATGTCAAAGAACCAAGAAGCCAGAATGTTGGAACGACATCCATCTGGATGTGTCAATCACCCATGAGGCTGGCAGAGCGTGAAATCAAGAGGAAGACTGTGAGCCAGGGGTCAAAGTCTATGAGTGAGCAAATAGTTAAGAGATGGTATCTTTTTCAATCAGCATTCCTAGACTGTGTTTAATCTCTAGACATCCAGCATGCACCAAGTGAGCTCATGGAAGGGGCTTGGGTAGATGAGAATGACAGCTAGCTGAGAGGGGAGATGTGGGCATCCCATGGACTTTGCAAGTCTGCAAGAGCAGCACATTCCTTCCCTGTGCACAATCTGCACGGGAAAGCACATTACAATCAGAAGCTATTTAGTGAACATGGAATGAGAGGGCCGTGGTGGTTGAGAGGGGAGGAGAGACAATTGTAATGTCTAAATGCTTAATGACATCACCCTATAATAACCTGATTTTTCAGCCTCTGAGCTGTGGGCACTTGCCACAGGGATTGGGTCGAGCAGTTGTAGGGCTAGACTATCCCCTCCTCACTGGACATGCTGAGTGGGTACAGCCAAGTTTTTGTTTTTTTTTTTCCTCTGACATCTCTTTTTTTTCTAAGCACTCATGCTGACTACCCAACTTTTGTTGACTCCTTTCTTCCAGTAGAAAAACAATAGCATTGATTGATGGATAACTGGTAACAATAGGATGGAGACATTCTGCTTCTGGAAATTAGGTTGGCATTTGCTTTGGGCTGAATGTTTGTGTCTCCCCCAAAATTACATGTTGTAGTCTTATTCCCCTTTGTGATGGCATTCGGACGGGGGTCTCCAGGATGTGATCAAGACCCTTAGGAAGAGAGAAAGAGACACGGGATCTCTGAGTGTGCGCACCCAGGCGAGGACAAAACCAGGAAGAGGACCCTCTCCAAGAATCTGACCTCGCAGGCATCCCGGTTTCGGACTTCCAGCCTCCAGAACAGTGAGAAAGAAATGTTTGCTGTTTAAGCCATCCAGCGTGCGGTACTTGCTGTAGCAGTCAGAACTAACTGAGACAGCATGTTTCTGATATCATTTATCGGTGTCATTTTCAGTAGAGGCTAAGAGCAATGTATTTGCCTTACTTCATAGCGGCCTGATTATCATTTTGTCACTTTTAGCTTCTTAAAATTTCGGATGCTCTGGCTGGCCTGTTGGCCATAAGATTATTTATCAGATTATTCTTTCCTTCATTCATTCATTTTGGTGAGCCTTCCAAGTGAAAGGCATTTTCATAGTTACTTTATGCATTAAGATTCCCAAGAATCCTAAAGTGAGCTGGGTCCATCATGGAGGGACCTGAATTCCCAACAGAATGATCTCTGATCTGGAGCAGGGACCACTCT
The DNA here is from genome assembly GCF_017311325.1 of Ursus maritimus. NCBI lineage: Eukaryota > Metazoa > Chordata > Mammalia > Carnivora > Ursidae > Ursus > Ursus maritimus. The sequence goes on from NW_024426663.1 coordinate 67,680,728, forward strand.
AAGGAAAATGGGTTCTTGGTCTCCACTCTGGAGGAATTGCATTTTACACGGGCATTTGTCCAATTTGGAAAGGCCAGTTTTATTCACTGCATCTTACTTTTCATTGAATACTTAGGTGATGTAACACTGTCAGGTTTCTAGAGAACCATTCAGGGTAGTATCACATGAGGAGAAAATAGTCTGTGGTATCGTAAGTATGAAAAGGCTTTTCATTTACTTATCTTAACCCCAAAATTTCTATTTATTTCCCCCTTGATAGTGGATAGCCCATGAAACATGTAGATGGATAAGAATGTTGATACTTATATATCGTGCCAAATTACTTAGATTTGGATTTTTAAGCTTAAAAACCACATTTCCTTATAGGAACAGTCCGTATCAATTACTGAATCATTAGAAAATACAAGAGATGAAAGTGAAGAAATTCAATGAAGTGTGGGTAAATGCAGGGAGTAAGTATGACTCTCTTAAGGCAGCCAAATGCCTCGTCATCTAATTAGCGACCTGCATGAATGGATGAACAAGATTCCCACTGTCCCTACCTACTATCCAGCAAAACCACAGCCAAGGGAATGGGCTTGGAGGAATCATCAGGGAAAGAAGACGATGTTGAGCTTGACTCTAGTCTGGCACAGTGAGGAGACATGAGAGGTGTAGAATAAGTGGGGGGACCCCGGAGCCCCTCCATCCCCATGAGGGGGTGGGGTGGGGTCTGCCAGCCTTGTGGGCCACAGGTGAAATACCACGACTCTTATCATTTAAATAAAAATAAAAAATCAGGGCGCCTGGGTGGCTCAGCCATTAAGCGTCTGCCTTCAGCTTAGGTCATGATCCCAGGGTCCTGGGATCAAGTCCCGCATAGGGCTCCCTGCTTGGCGGGAAGCCTGCTTTTCCCTTTCACGCTCCCCTTGCTTGTGTTCCCTCTCTCGCTGTCTCTCTCTGTCAAATAAATAAATAAAATCATTAATAAATAAATACATAAATAAATAAATAAAAATCAAAAATCAAAAAACCCCCAAAATACAACAGAATATAAACAAGCAAGAATCAACTAGGCAGCAGCCACCTCTCCATTCTCATCCACGTATACCATTTAGCTACACGTCTTTCCAAAATAATTGGTTCTCTGGTTGTGTCTCTTTTCAAACATTTGTTACGTGTCACGAAATAGGTTTTTTCATAGATGCAAACAGACATGCCATAGTCGGTCACTTGCTATTTTTTTTCTGGATTGTGAAGCACTTTTTATGTTAATACGTATAGATCCGTATCTCTGGGTAACAACTTATGGTATCTCCTTGTACACATATAACATGTTTAATTATTACTCAAAAAATGTACATGTCGGTTTTTTCTAAATTTTTCACTCTTTTTAAATAACTCTGCCGTAAACATCCTCATACCTATCCTTTTTGCAATTCATCCTCTGAACTAAATATCTAGACATGGAATTTTTCCCAAGCGTATAGTTTCTCTGCTTATAGTCAGACTGTATAGAGTTTGTTCTGTTTTACTCTCTGACTCCAATTACATAAGAGTGCAGATTTTTCTATACCCTCATCAGTATGAGGCATTATTGCCCTCTTTTTTTTTTCTGCCACCTGACAGACAAAAATAGATAATAATGTTGAATTTACACTTGAATGTGTGTAGATTTGCCATTCTGGGACCCTTGAAAAGAAAAGGAGCCACAAAATGGAGACTGAGTTTGGTGTTTTCTGGATATTGGTCAATTTCTCCGTTTTGTTCCTCGCCCTACATTTCCCTATTTTTGTTCTGTGCTTCCTCTAATGAGGAAGAAAAAAGATTCCTCTCTGAGACAGAAGCAGAGCAGCAGTGCTTTTATTTCCCAAATTAGTACCACCAGCTCACACACACCTAGGTTTGAAACTTGGACTTTCCCTCAGTCCTAGCGTCTATACTGATGTAATCACAGAGTAAAATAGACTCTTGAAATGTCTCTTGCATCTAAGCTTCCATCATCATAGTTGACCACATCTTTATTTTACCCATTTTATCCAAGGCTCAGTTTATATACCACATCCTCCCTAACTCCCCCTCCCCATCTTTTCCTCATGCTAATCTATCTGTAATTTATTATATGCACCATATTGTCACATGTGTTCTAGGAAGGATCTTTTCAAGTGCAAGTATACTAGTTATAGTGTCAGCTCCCTGAAAGAAATCTGATTTCTTAGTTTTCTCTGAATCTTTGCAAATGCAACATCTTTCTTACCTTCACTCTTGCACTCTCTACAATAACCATACTCCAATGTGTTGCACGTGAAAGCAAACCACCCTATGATTTCATAGCCCACTGCAGTAACCATCTTTTTCTTTGTAACCAAATTAGAAAGTGGAATAGGCTCTTCCTGATCCATGTTCTCATACTCACTCCTCAGTACAATCGAATCAGACTTCTGCTCTACCGACCGCTACCCAATTTTGAGCAATCTCTTTTAAATGCCAGAATTAGGTGTGTTACAAAACAAAACAAAAAGAAATTCAACTGTATACTCCCCAGCTCAAAATGTCCCTCTGTTGTTAGAAAAATGGCCAAAATCTTCAGCGTGATTAACAAGGACCTATCTGTCTTCAATCTCACCTTATACTTATTTCTCTGTATTACTGACACGTCAACCATTTCTTATTTCCTTGGACATGACATTTCCTATCCATTCTCTCGACTGAAACTCCTTCTACATATATGTACCTTAGCCTGAACAAAGCCTACTTACCTTGAAGTCTTACTTAGATATAGGTCAAGTCCTCTTGATGCATGATCTTACAGCATCCTGCTCTCATAACAGTACCTATCGCAAATGAAATTAATTCATTATTAGGATAGTTATTTAATGGATCTCTTCTCCACCACACTTTAAGGTCCATGAAGTAAGAGATTATGTCGATCTTAATCTTCTTTGTAATTCCAGCACCTAGCACAGTGACTGGCCCAAAGAAGACCTTCAATAAGTATCTGTTAAATGGATTGCAGTAAGATGGAAGGAAGGAAGAGTGAATGCAGCTGTAAGTAAGTCTTTGGTCTTCAAATGACAAGTTGAGGAGATTGCTTTTGTGATTATGCTCTTCTCCATGAAGAAGGAAATGAGAAAATCTGTGGGTGACTAAGAATTTGTAAGCGAAAGAGAGAGTATCAGAATTTTGAGGATAATGGGAAATATATTGGAATAATATATGAAGAACTGGAGAGTTGGTTAAGTAACATAAGTATCTTTTCAGGCCTTGTGAGAATTAAGGTTAACAGTCATGACTATATGGCAATGTTAACCTGTCTAGTGTAGGAGCACGGGAGTGTAGGACGGTACCATTGCGTTGCAGCCTGAAGGGCTTGGTAAGGAGGCAAGACAGAAGAATAGTCGAGTGAAGGAAGTTTTTAGGATATCAGGAAGAGAATGTTGGAAGTGTTGGATTATAGTAACTAAGCTGTATAGGAAAAGAAGTCAAGTCCAAGTGTTGATTGTCAGGGAAAGATAAAAGCTCAAAAGACTAGGGGCTCCTGGGTGGCACAGCGGTTAGGTGTCTGCCTTCGGCTCAGGGCGTGATCCCGACGTTATGGGATCGAGCCCCACATTGGGCTCCTCTGCTATGAGCCTGCTTCTTCCTCTCCCACTCCCCCTGCTTGTGTTCCCTCTCTCGCTGGCTGTCTCTATCTCTGTCAAATAAATAAATAAATAAAATCTTTAAAAAAAAAAAGCTCAAAAGACTAGAGATCTAATGAGGTTTTAGAAAAATCATGGTGAGAATATAGTTCAAGATGAAACTAGAAAAAGAGGAAGCTTTGGTCACAGCAGAAATATTTAAATTAGTCATTCTGATGGCAGAGTGTTTTCAGTTCATAAAAAGTTGCAAGGAATGACCACAGGAGTGGGTGGCTGAGGTGGTATGGGTAGGTCATGGAAGACGTGGGAGGTGGGTGATGGGCCATCCAGGATACTGACTCACCTCGGATGGAAACCTAGCTCGTGGTGGAGAGGAAGAGGGAGCGAGGTGCCAAAAATTTCAGAGAATGGAGGGGAAATGACAAGGCTGTTGGAAATATGGCTCTGGAGGGTCCTATAGTTGAATCTATGAAAGTATATGAAATTGCCTGAGGAGAGTTCAGAGCACAAGAAAATGAAAAGTCAATATTTACAGAGCAAGGAAAGGAAGCCCGGTACATTAACAGAATGGGAAATCATGGCCAGATAGGGAAGAGGAAAACCAATACAAAGTATTGAAGGTAAAGAAAGTGACAGCAGTGGGGATGTGCCTTGCATAGATTAAAAAGAAAGAAAAAAAATAAAAGAGATCAATGAAATCGATGGTTGAAAAGAGCTAATGATTATATTTGGTGATTAATGAGTTCTTGGTACCCATAGGGAGTTGTACAGTGAGTATAAGCATCAAACCCAATATTTTAATTGTAGATCTTGTTTCAGATCTTCTGAGAAATATAGTTATGAGGCATCAGATGAAAGGTTCTATCCATTTTTTTCCACATTAAAGCACCTGTCACCATTATAATTATACATTGGTTATTGGTTTTAACATTTCTTGGGGGCGCCTGGGTGGCTCAGTCATTAAGCGTCTGCGTTTGGCCCAGGTCATGATCCTGGCATTCTGGGATCGAGCCCTGCATCGGGCTCCCTGCTTAGCGGGAAGCCTCCTTCTTCCTCTCCCACTCCCCCTGCTTGTGTTCCCTCTCTTGCTGTCTCTCTCTGTCAAATAAATAAATAAAATCTTTAAAAAATAAATAAAATAAAATAAAATTTCTTGGAAGGTTCCATCTCCTCTGCATAAGGCTAGTGATTTGTTCTGTCCCAGTCCCTGTAGCCTCCTTTTTGTCAAAGCTTAGGCTATTCTCATGAGAGCACTGAAATGCAACAGCTTTCCTATTGAGAAATTGTCACAAATTAAAAAGATGTGGTACTATAAATTTGGAAAAGCCACTATAGCATTATCACTATTTAGATAAATATCTTTTGCTGGGTATCTATGCTTGGCTCTATTGATTTCTTGCTGTGCGAGCGTGATCTGGCTGGGAACATGTTGTACGTTGTGAAGTAGTTACTTGAGGTATTACGTATATATATTTTTCATACTAGAAGTAGAGTAAGGTATCAACCATTGTATCACCTGAGATAATCTTTTAAATTGTATATAAAAAGGCTTTTTACTTGAAAACACATACTATCTGGGGTGCCCGGGTGGCTCATTCGGTTAAGTGTCTGCCTTCAGCTCAGATCACTATCTGAGGGTCGTGGGATCCAGCCGGGCGTTGGGCTCCCTGCTCAGCAGGGAGTCTGCTTGTCCCTCTTTCTCTGTCCCCCCACCCCCGCTCATGCTCTCCCTCTCTGTCTCTCTCTTTTTTTCTCTCAAATAAATAGAAAAAAATCTTAAAAAAAAAAAAAACACATTCAACCTGGACTATATAGTACTATTTTTTGGAAGCAAAAAATATATGTATAAAAATGCACAGAGAACAGTCCTCTTTCCACAGCCAGTATCTGTTAAGTGCCGGCTCTAAGACACACCCCACACTAGGCACTCTAGATAGGACAGTGCCTAGGGCAGAGACAATGCTGCTTCCAGAAGATTGCAGCATTTAGGGAAGAGCAAGCCTTAAACTATACAAGCATGATGACTCTTATAAAGGGGACAATATCTGGTGCTCTGGGAATATGCAACAGAGGAGGAGCACAAGTCACCGTATTAATACAGTGTTTTTTCTGGAAATGAAGAAAGATTACGGATGATTTTCTATTTGTTCCCATATGCTCTTTTTACTTTTCAAACTTTGTATTTAGAACAAGCCTTGTGCTACCAGAAAGGACACAAAGTTCATTGAGTGCAAAAAGTCAAACAAAGCATTTTGGGTCTGCTTCATCTCTTCTAATCAACAACTTCAGAAATGTAAAGATTATTTTAAAACACATTAAAATATAAACTAAGACACGTCACATGTTTTTTTTTCCTGGATTAGTCAACGACAGATGCTGATTTTTTTTTTTTTTTCTATTCCTGAGAATTCTAAGAGCACTTGGGTTAAAGAAAAGATTCATGGCTGGCCTACCAAAATAAGCATGAATTAGGAAACCCAAAGATTCAAGGCCAAGTTTTATGCTCTGCTTATATAGAATTATGAACACTTTCTACCTCAGTTTCTCAAAGGAAGAAAGCAGAGACTGGGATGGAGCACAGAACCATATACAGGTAGGTCTGGAATCTGTTTAAAGTTACTGCAATCAATGCTCACATTTATTGCCATTAAACCACACAATTAAAGGATAGTTGGTGGAAAATTTAATGTCAGACTCTTCCTGCTAGTAACTGTAGAGAGATAACTTTCATAACTATGTATGATAACTTTTCCTTTCTGAGTTCTGAAATGACCTACTTAACATTGCTGTACATGAAAAAAGCATGGGGGGTGCCCGGGTGTCTCAGTCGTTAAGCGTCTGCCATCGGCTCAGGTCATGATCCTGCGGTCCTAGGATTGAGCCCTGCATTGGGCTTCTTGCTCAGTGGGAAGCCTGATTCTCCCTCTCCCACTCCCCCTGCTTGTGTTCCCTCTCTCGCTGGCTGTCTCTTTCTCTGTCAAATAAATAAAATCTTTTAGAAAAAAGAAAGAAAAGGAAAAAAGCATGTGAATGAGAATCGAAAAAATACCTGGAGTGTTTAACAACTTTGTGCACGCAGGGCGCTCTATTAAGGAAAAGAGACTAATGACACTTAGCAGTTAAAAATACACACCTGCCTGGATTACCTACACAACACGCGCGTTGCATTTCAAAAGGGATGAAAGATTAAAAGCACTCAACACTAAAAATACACCACCCGTAATTTAATGTTCCTGATCTTGTAGACTCTTCAAGTTCACCACGATGAGCATCCTCTACTGTACGTATTTGAAAGTGTCAGATAATAGAAAGCTGGGTAGATATGCTTTTGTGATACATATAAATCAGGGTGATTCCTTATTTGTCAAAGAGGCTGAGTTATCACTTCGGTCTAGTAACTGGTATGTTATGTGAATTAGTTGGTTTTTAAAGCTATACAGGGAATACTTAAAGATACATGCGTGATAATGCGCCAAGTTGTATTTGAGCTGCCTTTAAGCCAACTTTCAAAATTAAAATATGCCGAATCAAAGCATTACTAAAAATAAAGCTTAGTAGACAGCATTATACTTGTTTGTTGTTTAGAAAGATATCAGTGATGAATGAAGTTTGGGCAAAACAGCAAGTGTTTCGGTGGAAAACAGCACAACAGGGATTATGGCAGGGTTATGGCCTTGGCATCTTGCTAATGTCAACCATGCACTTAAGGGACACTGTGCAAGAAGGCTAATAAATCACAGCCCACCATCATTAATAATCCGTGACAGAAGGGGAAAGGGAAAGAAAAGAAAGAGAGGAAAGGTAGGAGAAAGCCCTCAGTAACAAGATATTCAACAAAGCACAAAGTGTACCATCGTAAGGATTATTCACATTACCAGATGACTCAGGAAAGGCTTTCTAGTGACAAGCTCAACAAATAACTAGGAGAATTGATCAGCATATTGTCAGATTGTGAGTTTTTCATTTATTCCGTTCCAATTTAAGTGCGTATGTGTATGTGCACATGGGCACCATTTAAAGGCACATGGTATCATACTGGGCGTGTATAATGCGGTCAAGTTCTGACTTCCTTTAGGTTCCTAAAGATATTATCACTTCAAACAAAAAGCAGCTAAAATACTGCCATCTGGTCTGTATTCATCCACAGACTTTTTGTCCCTGGTGATATATGATAATAACCATTACTTTCAGGGTACCCATATGCAAAGAGCTGAAAACTCTTCCAATATCCCTTTGATGTTTCCAGCCAATATTATTATTCTTATCAGTGAGGCCAGAATTCATAGTGAGAAGTGTACCATCCTAATTTTTAAGCACTGAGTGGTTTATTCAACAGGCCATTACGATATGCTGTGCTAAGAGGAATGATATGGAAAGTAGATGGTGGTACTGTCAAGGTGCTGACGTTGGAGGTCAAAGAAAGCTTCCTGCAGGAAGCGACATGTAAGATGAGACCTAAAGGATGAGAGGTGGACAGGCAAAGGTAGAGGAGGCAGGGAGTAGAGAACATGATTCAAGGAAAGGGAATGTCATGTGCATACCCTTAAAGGGAGAGAGAGCACAGTAATCTGGAGAATGGAAAGCAATTTAATTTATATTGAGTGTAGATTTTGAGGTATGAAGAGATGATGGATAAGCCTGGAGACCCAATTAATCATAGAGGTATGAGGTCCATGGAGAGGCAGGACCTTCAGCAGGGGAACAGCATGACCAAGTCCACAGCAATTGCAGTGATTCAAGTGAGAGTTGATGACAATACTCAGCAGTGCTTGTACCTGCATTAGATGACGGTTGAACAGTGTTCTTGAAGGGGATGGAAAGCTGTAAGAGGCGAAATTAACAATACTTACTGTTGATTTTCTCTATTGAATTACAAGTTCCTGAAGGAATTTCTGATTGTCACTTTATCCCATATTATGTAGCACAGAGTAAATATGCAATAAAAATTTGTTGAGTAGATGAATGAGTGAAACAAATTCAAACTTGTTTTGCTTTGCAACCTAACTGGGGAAAAGAATTCTCTCTATTTTATTGTATTGAATTTTAACCGTTGGCCCTGCCTGGAGTGTTCATCAAGCTATCCCAACTTGTGAAAGAGAAATTATTATTCCTCAATTTTTAATGTGAAAATTTTCAAAAATGTGGAAAAGTGGAAAGAATGGTACAATGAATAATCCAATACCACCTTGTTAATAATTTCATTATTTCTTCTGTTTGTGTGTGTGTATGTGCATGGGAATAACATTTGAAAGTTGCAGACATCATATTTTACACCTAAATATTTCAGCTGTAACTTCTAAAAGTAAAGGTATTTTCATGTAAAACTATAATAGCATATTGCTTCTAAGAAAATCAACAGTAGGGGCGCCTGGATGGTGCAGGTGTTAAGCATCTGCCTTCGGCTCAGGGCATGATCCCAGCATTCTGGGATCGAGCCCCACATCAGGCTCTTCCACTGGCCTGCTTCTTCCTCTTCCACTCCCTCTGCTTGTGTTCCCTCTCTCGCTGGCTATCTCTCTCTTTGCCAAATAAATAAATAAAATCTTTAAAAAAAAAAAAAAGAAAGAAAATCAACAGTAATTCCCTAATATAATCATTTTCAAATTTCTCCAACTACCCTAAAGATATCTTCTCTATGTTTTTTTTTCAAATCAGGATCCAATCCAAGTTCACAGGTGTATTTGGTTGTTAGGTGTCTGGAAATGAGAGCTTTCTGAGTAAAGAATAGAAGTGATTGAATTATTTAACCTGAGGCAAAAGTGCTGAGGATACTTACTATTCAGTAGAAAATATTGGGCAACCAGGTTTGTTTCCTAACTTGAAATACTTTCTTTTTCTTTAACCAGAGAGTTCAGTTGGTGAGCACGTTGTCTTTATGAGTCCCAGGTCAAGGGCTCACTATATGGCTCTCCTCCCACTCCACGGAGAATGATCCCCGTCGATGTGGTCATACGTTATACAGCATGCCTTAGGTAATCGCTTGATAAAAGGCTGGACTTTGCCACCAGCAGGAACTGAGTGAGTGCATACAGATGGTGAGGTGAAAATCTATTACTCCTTTAGGGGGAAAAATCCCACTCAAGAAATAAGAAATGATTCATTTGGCAGGACAGCTTCATAGACAAAATAGCCCATTGGTCGAAGGTATTTCCATCGTGGAACACTTCGCATGGTGCTTCCAGCTGACTCTGGGTCTGGGTCTAGAGGATAAGTGGAGATAAATGCCAAAGTCGGGCATTAGTCTCTACCGCTGCACCTGCCCAATCATCAACGCGTAGAATATATTTAGTGCAAGTATGTGAGCCGACTTTCAAGGACTAGGATTTTTTTTCCCCTTTCACATCCCTTTTCCTCTCCCCCTCTTCCCTCTTTAATGGAAATACCAATAGGAATTTGACAGTGATGGACAGCCTAGTGGCACCGTAATGAAGTTTGGAGGTCTGGTGCAGTGTCTCTGTCTCTAGCTGCACAAGATGGGAAGAAAAGATAATTTGTATGTCTTGCACATGTTCAGATGCACTACAGTGTCCCAGGGTGGTGACCGCCTCTTCTAAAATTGTGAAAGTTCAAACTGTTAGCTCAGTCATCTGTAGGAGACTAAGTGAATGTTGGCTTATGTGCTGTAGTTCCTAGCCACAGAAAAACTGCTCGAAGTTTCCAGTCATCCTGGGAGCTGAATTAGAGAGGATGGATAACCCAAAGAGGAACATTAGTGATCTCTGAATGACTGGGGTAGTTCCTTTATGGGCTTTCTTCTTCCTTTTACAGCTTATAAATAATATATCCTTTACTATATCATAAAATCTCATTGTATGTTTAAACAAGCTTCCTGATTTTTCTCTGCACTGCTGTTCAACATAGTACTAGGTGTCCTAGCCTCAGCAGTCAGACAATAAAAAGAAAAAAAAGGCATCTGAAATGGCAAAGAAGAAGTCAAACTCTGCGAGTCATTTTTAGAATAGAAATGTTTGCAAGATGGTGTTAGTGTAATCATCGCAGTTTTGAAAAGCTTTGCGCAGGAATGATAGCCCTTTTCACTCGTACGTGTCAATTTTTGGTTTCAGGCTTGCACTGCTGCTTACTTGTACTGCCTGGCCTTGATGGTAAGCAGGTGTCTCTCGTCTTAATTATCTTTCCTGAGCCCTCATTTCAGGCAAGCTGCCTTGTTTCCAATTGCTCCATGCCAGGTTAACCCATCCCCTTATCTGACAATACACTTGAACGGCACAAAGTTAGAGGCTTAGAGAACCTCTCTACAGATATTAGGGAAACACTATACAAAGCATTCTTTCAACATCCCCAGATCACTGAAGTTCAAGGGGAAATGTACATTATTGAAATTCGGCGGTAAATAGAGTTCCAGACCCAAGTGATTAGGAATGCTTCGGGACATTGCCATTTTCTATTAAAGCTGATTCAGAGGCAAAACTCGCAAAACTGGAAACACCACCAGATGGGACAGCAACTGAAGGTTAGCTATACTTCGGGATATAGTAGCAACTGCAGCCATAAGTTGTATGGCAGTATGTTCATGGTAGAAAGGACTAAGGGTGGGAGCCAGAATTCCTAATCACCAGTGTGTGGCAGGTTAGTCGGGGGTGAAGAGGGGGGCTTACAGCTAGCCTTCGGAGTACCGCGCACAGCCTGCAGCCAAGTGTGCCTCTGCTGGGCTCGTAGAAACAGTGGGTATATATATTCACACACATAAACATTATCCGTCAGGAATGTTCTGAAGAAAAAAAGTTTACTACTCCCCACTACCATGAAAGCCTTCATATCTTTTTCCCAGAGCTTTATGCATGTTAAATTCCCTTTCTTTTTTTTTTAATTTAAATTCAATCAACCAATGTATAGAACGTCATCAGTTTCAGATGTAGATTTCAGTAATTCATCGGTTGCGTAGAAATTCCCTTTCTGTTTGCCATTTTGAATCTCAAAGTAGAAGCCTCCTAGGTAACATTAAATCAGTTGATTGCCTCAACTGATAAAAACATGGAACTGAGAACGTTGTTAATAGTTGATATTATGGAGAAATTTAGTACTTTTGATGGAAAGTTGTTTAAGGAAGTAGACACATGTGGGACTGTCTTAGCAGCAGTGCACACATTTCAGACTTTTACTGTCCTCACTCAGCAGCCTGAGTGAAATCACAAAAGCATATGGAAAACTTCTCTTTGTTTAGAAAATGTAGTTACTGAAAATAGTGCAGGAATTGCACAAAAGGGAGCATTAAAAAGAAATTTTCTCTACTGGTTGCTGAAAGAGGGTGTCAGGATTTCACGAGCTTCTTTGTGCAATCATGTAGGGGGGAATCAGAGTCCTGGATGGAGCCTGAGGGAAGGTTTGAGCCCACCAAGCTCACGTGAGGCACTACCGGGCGGCACTTCCTGGGTCCATTTGCAGGAGAGCTTCTCATTGAAGACGAAAGAGGGTGTAGGAACACAAGGGGATTTGGGCCTCAGTTATCACTATCCCACCCAGCCAGGGCCCGAAGTGTGGAGCTTATGGAGAAAGAGGCAGAAGGCATGAGGCATAAAAGCAAATTCCCTGAGGCATACCTTCCTGAGGGCAGAACATGACATCAGAAGGCTGGAGAGGTATTCCTTTCCAGGTGGAACAGACCTCAGCTTTGGTGCAGTGGGAGTCCAAGATTGGAAGCATCTAGAGATGGCACCCTGGGTGTGGTTAATCAGGTTACCACAAGGCCAAGATCACACGAGTCAAATGATGCCCTTGGGTGGCTTAGGCCAAAGTGGAAGAACATGAGTTTTTCGTGAGCTCGTGGGAACCATTATTGGAAAATTCCAGAAATAAACTGGTGAGACTTTAGGTGGTGCGAGAATTCCTACAACAACGGACAGGGGGAATAAGCCAATGTACTCACATGAATATTAGCTCGTTGTGCAAGCATCACCAAAGACATTTCTTCTGAACACCTTACATGTCCTCAATCATCAATCTTGTAAGATACTATTGTTATCCATGATTTCTTTTAGATGAGCAAACAGGCACACAGAACGTGAATGACTTGCCTAAGATCACACAGTGAATAAGTGGGAGGTCCCAGATCCGACCCACCGAGGTAGCTGGACCCCAGATCCCACTCTTGAGCCCTTTATCCCACTGTCTTACCATATTAGCCCACAGTCCAAAAACAGTCAATTTATGTATGTAATTTTCTATTTTATTTTAGGAACATCCTCTAGCCCTTATAATTCTAAGGAAAAATTTTATTTTATTTTTTTTAAAGATTTTATTTATTTATTCGACAGAAGTAGAGACAGCCAGCGAGAGAGGGAACACAAGCAGGGGGAGTGGGAGAGAAAGAAGAAGCTCATAGCGGAAGAGCCTGATGTGGGGCTCGATCCCATAACGCCGGGATCATGCCCTGAGCCGAAGGCAGACGCTTAACCTCTGTGCCATCCAGGCACCCTGGAAAAAATTTATTTTTAAAAAATTTAAAAAATTCTCTAATTTTTTAGAGACTTCTATTACCATAAATTACTTAGTGTTGAAAGATTTATAAATATAATTTGATTTGAAAGATAAATGATTCTTTAACTCAGGGGTGGCTAATCAGTATATAAAAACGCTGGTATTACTTACTCCTTAATTTGAGCAGTTTATCTAAATACTCACGAACAAGCCTCAAATCACTGAAGCGAAATTTGAAATATAAAGAGGTTCGATGGGGAAGCTTAATGCATGGAATGAGCCTGAAGAGAGACAAAACAAGTCACATACTGATTTTTTTGGCCACACTTTTTTACCATTTTCACTTGAATTTCCTCTCTGAGAGGTCCTCGTCCAAGACAAGAAAGGAAAGAAGCACCTCCCCCTGCCCCAGATCACCAGAACCCTCTAAGCAGTGTGGATAGCAGTGAGCTAGGAGAAGATGGAGAGAACATAGAAGAAGGCCAAACTCTGGGGACGAGGAAGGCCAACCTTGTTCCCTTCGAATCATTCTGCCTTTGGAAAGAAGGATTGCACCTCGAGGATGGGATGTGCATCTGATGAGAGAAAGTTCTGCCTGATCATTAGGAATGCTGGAGATGTCTTTTAGACACAGTTTTTGTTGTTGTGTTTTGTGTTTTGCTTTTGTTTTTGTTTTTCTTTTTCATTCTGGTCTTCGAGAATTTAGCCTGTTGGGTGAAGACCATCTTCTTCAGCCTTCTCATCAAGGCTACATTTCGTGATTGTGTTAAGAACACTTAATATGAGGGGCGCCTGGGTGGCTCAGTCGTTAAGCGTCTGCCTTCGGCCCAGGGCGTGATCCCGGGGTTCTGGGATTGAGCCCCGCATGGGGCTCCCTGCTCCGCTGGGAGCCTGCTTCTTCCTCTCCCACTCCCCCTGCTTGTGTTTCCTCTCTCACTGGCTGTCTCTCTCTCTCTGTCAAATATATGAATAAAATCTTAAAAAAAAAAATAGCACACTTAACATGAGAGCGATTCTCTTCACAAACCTTGAAGTGCCCAGCACAATACTGTTAGTTATAGGTGCTATGTTGCACAGCTGATCTCTGGAACTTACTTATTTAGCGTCGCTGAAACTTTACGTCCTTTGAATATCAGCTCCTCCTTTCCCCTACCCTCCAGCCTCTCACAACCGCTATCGCAGTTTCTGCTTCTATGAGTTTGACTACTTTAGATGCTTCCTATACGTGGCATCGGGCCTTATTTCACCCAACAGTATGTCCTCCAGGTTGGTCCACATTGTCACAAATGACAGGATTTCCTCCTTTTTTTTTTTTTAAGGCTGAATAATATTCCATTGTATGTATATGTCACATTTCTTTGTCTATTCATCTGTCAAAGGCAGCGTGGTACTGGCATAAAGACAGCCTAGTGGAACAGAATAGAGAGCCCAGAAATAAGCCCACACACATACAGTCAACTGATCTTCGGCAAGCGTGCCAGGAACATACAATGGGCCACTTTCTAAGTTTTACTGCAGGCTTAAGTTAGTTTACATTGCTTTCCGGCTGCCCATGATATAGGCAAAGGATTCAGGGACCAAAAACCTGGTCTGCGACTGAAATCTGCATTAAGTTTGAGCCTCAGCTCAGAGGACCTTGAACAGGGGCAGAGATCAGAGGGGAGATAAATACCACTAAGTTCACAGTGTATTAATCTGTTGCAATATGCTAGATGCCAAATTTCTGAGTTCGGAGTGCCCCACATATTAAATGATGACAGAATCATCTATCCTACCTCCCAGAGTTGTTTTGAAGATTAAATGAGACAACGTACATGTAAGTTCTTAGAAAACTACAACAATCTTTTGTTTTTAAAAGCAGTTATTCAAATATATGATTTTATTAATTAATAATCTTGATTATCTTTTTTTTTTAAGATTTATTCATTTGAGAGAGAGAGTGTGCGAGCAAGAGAGAGTGTGAATTGGGGGGAGGGGCAGACGGAGCAGGAGAAGCAGACTCGCCACTGAGCAGGGAGCCGGGATGTGGGGCTCGGTCCCAGGAACCCAAGATCATGACCTGAGCCGAAGGCAGACGCTTAACTGACTGAGCCACCCAGGACCCCTCTAATCTTGATTATATTTATGTAATAGGATGCTATCTTAGTAGCAAAAGTAGGGGTTTTCAAACGTATTTTAGAAAGTAAAGGTCTTACAACATTTTGACTCTCTACATTCCTAGTCAAGCCAGGTACCTTTCTATTCATGTATTTTTTTATTCTTTCTTAGATTTTGAGAGTCTTGAGTTCAGGGAATATTGGATTTATCTTTACTCTCAAATCATGTCACTCAATAGAAGTATGTGACACAGATGAATGATGATGCAATCAATCAGTGGTTCATTAATAGACACCAAGGTGAATATGAGAAGCAAATACAATAGAATTTTCCTCAAATGAAAAGTGTAGGTTCTTAAGTAATTTAGAGGGGGACAAAAGTTTTGGATTATTTCTTAAAGTACTGAATTAAATTAAATTACTCACTTCCTGTTTAATATACTATGAGGAAGGTAAATTCTTTCAAGCTACCAGGAGGCCTTTAGTTAAACTAAAACTCTAATTTGCTAATGGCACCCTAATGACCTTTAAGCATTAATGAAAACTGCCTCATTTATGCCTGAGGCTAACTCACTGCTCAGACGAAGTTCTGTCCCACCCACAGACACGACCAGAAGGGCAGATCACTGCAGGAGCCAAGTGCCCCAGGAGGGAAGATACTGAAAAACACCTCCGAGAGGGAAGAGAAGTGTCTCCTACTCCTGACCCTGCCACCAGCCAGCTGCATGACCTTGGCCCATCGAGGCTTATTCCCTAATCTTGAAACTAGCAGTGGCTCTCAACCAAGTGGCTCTCAACGTAGTAGACGGGGCCTGCCTGCATCTCCTTTTTTTTTTTTTTTTTAAGATTTTATTTATTTATATGACAGAGAGAGAGAGAGCCAGTGAGAGAGGGAACACAAGCAGGGGGAGTGGGAGAGGAAGAAGCAGGCTCCCAGCAGAGCAGGGAGCCCCATGCGGGGCTCGATCCCAGGACCCTGGGATCACGCCCTGAGCCCAAGGCAGACACCCAAGACTGAGCCACTCAGGCGCCCCTGCCTGCATCTTCTGAACACGTTCTAAGACATTATCATACAGACAGAAAGTACAAAACCTCCCCTCAAGAAAATTTTGTATTTTGCTTTTGTTTCTGTGGTTCTTATGACGGTGGGACCCTGAAGCTTATGTCGAGAACCTCCGGACTCCCGAATGTGTCTTCCCCATCACAGTTCTGTCAAGTCAACTGCTCCATGTTTGTGCAGAAGGAGACAAAGCTGGCCATGAGCCCGAATTGGTTCGAGTGATCAAGCCAAAGCCTGCCCCTCAAAATAATGAGCTTTTGAAGAGGCTAAAACTGTTTTTATTCTTACAGTGAGCAGCCTGCTTAGAATGAAAGGATAACTGACTTCAAGTTAGGAGTCAAAGCTAATATCCACATCAAATGAATCTGCCATAGACAATTAGAGTTGCAAAAATTAGAAATGATTGTCATAATTTTGCCCTTAGAGTTTAACCATTTGTGACAGGGAGTTTCTTCAAGGTTACCCACTGTATTTTAAAGGATTACACTGCTTCTGTATAAAATGTTAAATGCTTTTTTTTTTTTTTTTGGAAAAAAATTGAACAAGATAAAATTCTCATTTTCTACATCTCATTGAGAAAAAGAGAACAAGACCATATGTTCCCATTAGCATAAAGAGATTTTCTTTTCAACTGCCCTCTCAGATCTCTGATAGGAGACATTATGTCTGGGACAAGTTATCAAGGGAGCATCAGAAGTATTTTGCAGCATGACATAAACAAAAGCTCGGCAAGCAGAAGGGAGAAGAAAACTGTAACCACAACAGCAATAATGAAACAACGTAACATTTTACTAACCTTTCAAAGTGTCCAAGATTCAGGAGTGGCTCTAAGCTAGTGAGTCATTTTGCTGGGTAAGATCAGAATCAGAGTATTTCCTAACAATTCTAAAGGCAAGTAAAACAAATTATGAAAACTTGCAATGATAGAAATATTAAAAATATCAAGGGAAAAAGAGCTGGTATTTGAAAGGGCACGACCTAAAAAAAAATTTATAGCTTCTGCCATTTTATATTACATATTATAACAAATCTGTCTTTATCTCGAAGTAGACTAGCCTGGATAATAACTTTTACCTAGCTCTAATTTATATGAATAGCATTATGGAAGGACAAGATTTCTAGAAGAAACCATTTATCTATGGGCTAATGTTTTCAGGATGGGGAATTTTTTTATATATACTTGTTGGGAGACAATCCTCTGTGGGTCTTTCACATTTCTGCACATATTATAAGCGAGGTACTGATTGCCTTTTGTTCTGGTCAATCTCAAAGATATTTGTAGAGTGAACACACTTGGAAAATAGAGACAGTGTTGCCCTTTGGAGCAAAGGGCAGGTTTCCTTATAGCCCAGAAGAGAGATAGTATCAGCCGCTGGAGCAATGGGCAGGCACACGTCATATCAAGTATAACAAAGATGACATCTCCCTCTAGAGCGAAGGCCAGGCATGCTTACTACTCATTATAAAAGATGCTGCCTCTCTAGGCTCAGGGTCTTTCTCCTACAGTGCAGTCACCTGTGTATGACAGCTGTCACCTGGCCCTCTTTATGTTTCCTGTGGGAGATGGGGCTCGGGGAACCCGCCCAGAAATGCCGATACCCTGGCTACGGCTATTGCTGTTCTTAAGCTCTGATACGGAACTCTGGTGGTTTCTGCCAGCATCTGTGACAATGCGGCACCTAACTTGTGAGCTAGCAAGCGGAGTACAAATCTCAGAACCCTCACAGTTCTTGACAGTACTCACATCGGTATTTACCTTGGAAACATAGTGGTCTCTTCTCTGGAGTTCTGGTAGGTAATGAAAAATTTCATGTGTTTAAAATGGATGATTTTTCAGGATGTGTAGCATGCGGACGAGATACAGGTGTCTGAATAAAATCGGACTGACCAAGCCAATAGGCTCTTGCAGATTCAGAAATTCTATGCTGTCTGGGTCCGTGGAGTCGATGCAGGTTAGGGACTAACCAAACTCCTTTGAGTCTGAGATATAGTCCATAAGGCTGATTTGTTCATTGATATAAAACATATTTCCAAGCAGATCTAAAGTTTGCTGGAAAAGAAGTGCCATGTCCCTTCTATATACACATCAGGTGTAATAATTACAGAGATAATGAAGTGTTCTCAAGGGTCAGTGTGGTCAAGTCTGATACATGCATGAGCACTTTACGTTTGATACCATGTTGACCATTCATTTCCATTAGTCAAGGTCTCTCTCTTCCGGGTAATGCTAAACACTGCAAATGTTATTCTGAAGGATTGGCTTTTTCCAGAATCTATCCAGACCACTTCTTCTCTGTGGATGGCTTTTTTTTTTTTTCCCTTGGACATATTGCAATTCAGCTAATCAGGTTTCAACTTTCTATGTCAATATCACTTTCTAGTAATTCCATTTCATTGAAAAGAACAACCTTTGCACATTGGCTGGACTTGGTTGTTTCCCCATCTTGTCTGTTACACATTGACAGATAAAAAAAAAAAAAACCAACTAGTTTCACCAGCTGTGTTTTCACTCTCAGAGAGCTCAGAGCTGTTCCACCTTACTTTCTAAACACACGGAGTTAGCTGTGGTCGTTGTGGTTTTCACCCTTTGGTTCTCAGAGAGAGGTGCATGGGCCGCCATCACCGCCATCACCACCATCCGGCATCCGCTGGAAATTTATTTTTCATGAAGCAAAATGGATATTTTTCAATAATTTTAACAACCCTCTGGAATTCGCCCTAACTACCCATTGGGATTTAGCTAATGTGTTTGAACGTACACCAGAATCACCTGGAGAGCACATTTAAACAAAGACTACTGGGCTTCTCCAAATTTTTTAAGATTTTATTTATTCATTGGACAGGGAGAGACACAGCAAGAGAGGGAACACCAGCAGGGGGAGTGGGAGAGGGAGAAGCAGGGTAGCCCAACGCAGGGCTCGATCCCAGGACCCTGGGATCATGACCTGAGCCAAAGATAGACACTTAACGACTGAGCCACCCTGGCATCCCAGGGTGTCTCTAAAATTTTGAATTCACTAGGTTTGGGCCAGAGTCCTAGAAGTTGCAGTTGTAATAAATTTCTCACGTCTGGCAGCAAGCGAGGTGCCCTAGGAAGCCCTCTGTGCTTAGTCACTGGCTGGGGACAGCCCAGGGCAAGTGTGTCCTCAGCTCATACACTGAGGTCCATCCAGAATGCGGGGCTGTCCATCAGGTCTGCACCCTGCAGCAGGACAACTGACCGGTGCATTTTCATGGCTACTGGAGTTTTCAGCCAAGTCGTTTCAAAAGCACAAAATGCATAACTGCGAAACCAGTATATGCCCCTTCTGTCAAGCTACATAGTCATCTAGACGTAGTGGCATCACACCTCGGATCTGCGACGTCGTCTTTCTCATACTTGGAAATCTCGGAGATGAATACAAAAAATGGTGACTAAGGTATTTGTAAAGTAATTGAGGGCTGAAGTTTTGGAAAATATGGGTGGATCCCAGAATATTGTAATATATCACGTGAAACAATGGGTGTAATAGCTTGCACATATTCAGTGCATGGGTTGCACGCATTGTCATTCTCATTCCACCATTCATATGGTGTGCTGTACACTATAGGACAAAAAGCCACAACCCCGGTCAGGCAGTGCCTTTCAGAGCTCTACTTTGCAGAGCTCTCGGGTGGACCCAGAAGTTCACATGAACGTCGTTAATGACTTTTTAAAAAAAATAATAGACTTCCTGTTTTAGAGAAGTTATCGGTTTGTGGAAAATTTGAGTGGAAAGTACAAAGAATTCACAAGTACCACTTCTCCTTGCTTCCCACCTCCATGGTTTCCCCCATTATTAGTGTCTGGCATTAGTGTG
Organism: Ursus maritimus; assembly: GCF_017311325.1. Classification (NCBI taxonomy): domain Eukaryota; kingdom Metazoa; phylum Chordata; class Mammalia; order Carnivora; family Ursidae; genus Ursus; species Ursus maritimus. Next base: position 67,700,778 of record NW_024426663.1, read on the forward strand.
GTACAGGTGATGAGCCAGTCCTGATACATTATTATTATTAACTAATGTCCATAGTTCACATTTGGGCTCACTTCTCTGTGTTGTGCATTCCATGGGTTTTGACAAACGTCCAGTGACATGTGTTGACCATCATAGTAACATACAGAAGAGCTTCACTGCTATAAAAAAACCCTGCGCTCCACCCACTTCTTTGGCCCTTCTTCCATTCTTTTCCCAACAAACCTCCAGCAACCACCGACTGTTTTACGATCTCCATTATTTTCATTTTTCTAGAAAATTCTCACATAGTGGGAATTATATAGTGGGTAGCCTTTTCACATCGGTTTCTTCCACTTAGCAATGTGTGCTTAAAATTCTTCATATCTTGAAAGCTCATTTATTTTTGTCATTGTGTGAACGCAACCACAGTCTCTTTATCCATTCACCTACTGAAGGACATCTTGGTGGCTTCCATATTTTGGCAGTAATGAATAAAGCTGCTGTAAACATTCATGCGGCAGTTTTTAACTCATTTGGGTAAATACCATTAAGTTTAAGGGTTTAAACCATTCATATAAATACCAAGGAGTATGTTTGCGGGTTTACATGGTTAAGAGTATGTTTAGTTTTGGGTGAAATTGCCAATCTGTCTTCCAAAATGGTTGTACACATTAATGACTTTTTTCCCCCCAAATAAGAGAGCTATCGTGTGACCCCTTTAAAAGACAAAAATAATCCCTCTGTGAATCACCTGCTGTGATTTTCTCTTGAGGCAGTGGAAGGAAACGATAAAGTAGGGAGTTCAAACAGAGATTTTCGCTGCTCCATTCCAGACCCCCAAACCTTTCTAGTACAAAACAAGCCTTTAATCACAAGTGGGACTTTCTGGAAAGAACCGAGTCATTTATAGCTGTTTTCACTTTACCCTAAGCTATTAATTAACATCTTTTTGGCAAGTGAACTTTGAGACTCTGGCCTGAATCAAAGCCTGCATTTGCAAAACTTCTCGAATGGCATTGTTGGTTGTTTCTAAATACACGTTCCCTGAAAAAAGCAACAGAAGGTGATGCTGGATTGTAAGAAAGGTATTAATTTTCTTTTTCTAGCTTTTCAGCCAGTGAGGATATATTTTAAATCCTTTTCCAGCCTCTGAAAAAAAAATCCCTATGAAGAGAAACAGATGGGCTACCCCACCTAGCACACCTGTTTTACTGGTTACTCTTAGACAAAGCTTCAGACATAAAAGACTCACACTGATTTACTAAAAATAGCTACATAATTATAAAATGCATGTGCCTCTACACAGTGCGAGGGACTGAGGTGTTTTCCATTGTTAAAAAAGTACTATTGTCATTAATAAAAAAAAAAAAAAAAGATTTTTCCTGAAAGTGAGGAGAGATCGTCTGCTTTCTTGTTCAAATTATAAAAGTCAAGTATGTTCAGTGTAATAATTTTAAGAATGCAGAAAAATATTAAGAATATGACAAAAACCATGCCAGATTTCAGCACCTCCAGGTAATTGCTGTGCATATTTTGAGTAACATACTTCCAAGTATCTTTTGATATAGAGGCTTACAAAATTAGGAGAATACCATACAGATTGTGCTGTAATCTGTTGTTTAAAATCTGCATCGTGTTCTGTAAATCTTCCATGTTCAACACACATGCAATTCATCGTTGTTGTTTTTTTATGGCTGCGTGATATTCTGATGTATGACTATAGGCTAATTTATTTTACAAACCTCTTACTGATGAACCATTAGACTATTCTAAGGACTTGGTGTGATAGTCCCCAAAAATAATCTTGAGGATTTACTTTATTAGCTTCCTGATATATCAAGTTAAAGCCTATGCAGTTTTTCGAGGTTGTTGTGTTTTGCCAGACTGCCTTCCAAGAGGTTTGTATCTATCTAAATCCTATCGACATTACAAAAGAGTTGGCATTTTTCTCTCCAGCCGACGAACCGTGGACATTTGAAAGATTTTTTAAAGGTTCTTGTAGGTGAAAAATTCTGTGTCAGTGTTGTATCTCCTTACATGTCTTTAAGTTTGAAGCAAAGGCTGTTTTCATATGCCTATTGGGCATTCGTATTCATTTTATCCTTCACCCGTATTTCTATTAGAGAATATTTCTCTTACTGACTGAAAATCTCACTATATATTAGCCTAAGCAAAATGAACGTATTGAATTTCTAAAGGAGCTGCTTTTTCTACATTTCTGTTTGGAAGCTTCAAATGTAAAATGTTATCCCTACATGTACAGGCAAACCACTAGAATTCTGCTAAGAGTTAAAAAAACAAAGAAGAAGAAGAAAAAGCACGTTGCTAGGACAAAATGCTTTAAAAGGCTTTGTTTTCTCCATTCAGGAGAGAGTTCAAATGACAGCAGCAAAGAATAATTTCTAATAGTCGTTATGGAAGGAACTCGGTGAGTCCCTAGCAGTGAAAAGCAAGGCAAACCAAAGAACACAGAACCAATCTAGGTCCGCATCCGCCCGCTTTCAGGCTATGGTCCCTGTGAAGTCTTGCCTAGGTCTCTAAAATGGCAGGATGTAGTATCTCTCTCTGTCTCATTTACACAAAAGAACCTGAAACTCAAGAGGTAAATGAGGACAACGGGATGCCGCCTTTGTGAAAATCCTGTAGCCACCTGTGTCCCCACTTAGACTTTAATTAGGGGATCACATCACATCATGTCGGGAGACCAAGCCACCCTGAATGACTGCTGCTCCGCTGTTTCCCGAGGAACACAGTAAATTCAGACGCCCGCTAAGTCTCGAGGGTCTGCGTTGTGCCAGGGTCTCTAAAGAACGCGATGTAGAGGCAGACGAAAGGTTTTCTTATTCTCTCTGAGCCTTAGAAATCACCCTTCCAGGCTTTGCAGATGAGAGTCAAAAAATGGAAGAACAAAATATGTAGGATGTAATACAATGTATGCAGATTTCTTATATAGAAACAGTGAGTGGAGACTCGGGTTTAAATTCTAGGTCACCGAGAAACAGATCCACGAGAGAATTTCTTAGGCCACATCTCGAGGAGAGAGGAAGCATGTTACTTAATTTAGCTCTGTTTTCACCCCTTTCAGTGGAAAGAATGAGCTCTTCACTCCACGGTATGGCTTGACACAATACAGGTTCAAAGACAGATCCTTGAAAGGCATGGGATCATTCACGTGGTAAAGCCACAATAATGCAAGATGAAAAATGAAAGGGTGATTTTCTTCTGCCTTTCACTCTGTCTTTTAGAGAAAGGATGGGGAGGGGGACCAAACGTGCGTATAAAATCAGAATAAAATGCAAAATGTGCATGCGTACAAAATCCTGTCTTGTTCACAGGGTCACTGCTGGTTTTATAAGGATATCTTATTTCCTAATTAGATTGACAGCTCCTTTTGGGCGGGGATTTATCTCATAATTGTCTTGTATTCTCTCACAACATATAAAACAAGTATTTCTTTATAGATTGCTTTATAAGGCTTTGGGCAAATGAGCTAAAAGGATCTACAGTTGTGTGACACAGTTTACTTATAATTATGCCTTGAAGAATATATTATAAACTCCATCAAAGAATTCTGCCAGACAGGTTGGATTACAAAAGAATTGAATCAAGTTGCATTTAATAATTTTCAGAGAGTATAGTGAATCTCCTAAAAATAGGCCATTATGCATTTTGTGTGTATCGTGTGTGTGCGCACGCATCTGTCTGCTTTACGAAACTACCATGGTGGAAAATCAGTTCTGGTCCCAGATATGAAAAATAATCAACAATATAAACACCATTTTGTAACAGTTTGAATCCCGGGTAAGAACACATTATGAAAAACCTTTATTTTTTCTGCAAAAACAGCAACCGAACGGCCAGTTGACCATCAGCGATTTGTTCTTGCATGAAAGACTGTCATTAGACATATCTCTAAAGCTAAACTGGAACTTCTAGTTTTGTTAGCCTCCCTTTGTAAGTACAGCCCTTTATATTCAGAGGACCCAAGAGTGTCTTATGTTCCTGAAATATACACCCACACGCCCACACTTGCTTCTAGATAAGAGCCGATTACAAGACATTTACTGCATGCATTTCTGTTACAGAGGGTTTCCTTCAGACGCTTATATAAATCGGTTATAATCTGAAGTTTTTGTAACAATTGTGTTAACGTCATTATCCCTTATGGACATTTCATAATAGATAAAGATGTGGAATGTTCCACTAAATACAAAATAATTGTAAAAACATTGAAATACATTGTGTGCTATAATAGACTTTTTTCGACAAATATATGCAATAGCCTATATATTGAATTGTGCATTAATTATAAACAAAATATGCCAACTAGATTTGAACACCAGAATTCTAAAATAAAAAAAAATAGACTGATTCTTATAATTACTACAGTATAATATTGTGAGAATTTCCAAACATGTTTTGGCTGCCAGGATTTCAGGACTTTTAAAAAGATTTTTATGTTTTATTTGAGAGAGAGAGAGAGAGGGTGATCACGAAGTGGGGAGGAAGGCTAGAGGGAGAGGGAGAAGCTGACTCCCCACTGAGCAAGGAGCCCAAAGCAGGACTCGATCCCAGGAATTATGACCTGAGCCGAAGGCAGACACTTAACCAACTGAGCCACCGAGGCACCCCAGGAATTCAGGATTTTTCAAAAATAAAATTGTACAAGGCACACGGGAAAACAAAAAGTAATGAAACCAATGATTTGTATGATCTCCTTTTCCCTAACACTCTATTCTCTGTCAATTAAACAGATTCGGTTTTCCTGTTATTTTAGAATAATTATAATGACATTACTATTTATTAGGCACTTCCGTGCTCTGTGCTGTGCTATACTGATCCCTTAAAACAGCACCGTGAAGTAGGTATTACTTCAGCCATTTTACAGATACAGAAACTGTGGCTTAAGAAGAGTCAGTAACTCGCCCGAGGTCACAGAGCGATCTGAACGACCTGGCTGAGATTTCCATCTAGCTGTTCTCGCTTCGCTTCGCAGTCTCTGCCCTTGGCTCTTATCATTGCTTCACTAAGTACTAACTGAGCATAGACTATGTGTCAAGCCCTCTGCTAGATGCGGAGGATAACGTAGTCAACTAAAAAATTCTGGATCTCAATGGGGATTAGCAAGAGGGACAAAAACAAAAAGTTAAAAAGACAAATGGTGAAAATAATCACCTCCGTGTGAAGTGCTCTAGCCCAGGGATCTCTGCCTCCTGGGAGGTGGCGTTGCTGAGTCCGATCTTTCTCCGTAATAACACCGGCTCGTCAAGTTCACGCGGGAGCAGCTCATTGATAGTCTACTGCACCCTTGCAGTTCTTTTTTTTTTTTTTAATATTTTATTTATTTATTTATTTGACAGAGAGAGAGACAGCCAGCAAGAGAGGAAACACAAGCAGGGGGAGTGGGAGAGGAAGAAGCAGGCTCCCAGCAGAGGAGCCTGATGTGGGGCTCGATCCCAGAACGCCGGGATCACGCCCTGGGCTGAAGGCAAACGCTTAACGACTGAGCCACCCAGGCGCCCCAGCACCCTTGCAGTTCTAAAGCAGGTTGAAGTAACAAATACAGAAAAATCTTTGATTCGTATTACTGGCCAATCTATCATCTGGCTCGTCCCGTCCCTTCCACCATGAAGGACACATATGGAACGTGTCTGGAGGGAAGATCCGCATTCCATATCAGAGGCTCCCTGCCCACCTCAGGAGTCAAGCTTCCCTCCTCGTGTCCAGACGGGGTCTCGGATCCACCTGGTGGACAGTCAGACTTTTAAAATGTGTACACCGGAACAGATGGTTATCAGTTGACAGAGACAATGCTTATCTCGTTTATGGATTATTCTATGATTTTACGGGGGCCATATTTTGGAATAAGTTCCAATTACTTCTTACCTCAAGGGCCACACCTCTAAGAACACGTCAGTCAGACTCAGGGCTCCCTTTTAACCTAAGACAGTTTCCTCCCTTGAAGGGCACACCTCATGACATCAACAACATTCAGGCTCGCTTTTTTTTTTAAGATTGTATTTATTTGAGAGAGAGAGCACACACAAGTGGGGAGGAGGGGCAGAGGGAGAAGCAAGTTCCCCACCGAGCAGGAGCTGGATGCGGGGCTCGATTCCAGGACCCTGAGATCAGGACCAGAGCCGAAGGCAGAGGCTTAACCGCCTGAGCCACCCAGGCGCCCCTATTGGATTGCTTTTAATCACTTGACAGGTACCTTGTCCATACGTCCCTAGATGGCCCCCCAATGCCTAATTCGCATTAGTAGCCTTCAAAATACCCATTACCACCTGGAGAACCCAATCCAAATGCTCTCCACATGTGCCCTAGACATTACGACCTTTGTAATAGTCCAGGAAACAAGCCACAGCGGTTGTATAAAATCTCTTTTAACCTTCGTCCTGCTCGGAAGATGCCTCAGTGTGCCGGGGCTGCCATATCGAAGTACCACAGGCTAGGTGGCTTGAACAGCAGGAGGTTACTTTCTCACGGTCCTGGAGGCGATAAGTGCAAGAGCCAGGTGTTGGCATGGCCGGTTTCTTCCGAGGCCTCTTTCCTGGCTGGTAAGTGGCTGTGGTCTCTGTTTTCACGCGGTCTTCCATGCACATGGGCCTCTGTGTTTGGGTCTGTGTGGGTCCCTATTTTCTCTTCTTATAAGGAAACCAGTTATACTGGAGTAGGGCCCACTGTAATGACCTCATTTAACTTAATTACCCCTTTATAAGCCCTATCTCCAAATTCGGTCACATTCTGAAATACTGGGAGTTAGGGCTTCTGCCAGATGAATTTGCGGGTGGGTGGGGTGAGGGCAAATTACAGGGACTAACAGGAGCATTGACAAGATATGAGAGCATTCCCTATCCAATCTGTTTTTCAGTTACAGAGTATATAGGATTTTATGTTAAGTCCTCAACTCCTAATACCTGCTAAGGTTGGCCTAGAGGTGGCATTGCGATATCCTCCCAAAGAGGTAGTCTTTACAGAGGAGGGCAGCTTCCTCCAGCACAGTGTTTGCTAGAGAGGATTGTATGCCGCTGGACAGGAAGCTAGGTGGTATAAATAACGTTGAATCACATAGTGAAAGTGACCGAATTCCCTTGCAGCTCTGAGGAAGTCATCTGGCCGTCTTGAGTTTCTTGGTAATGTTTTTAACACTTGCAAATTCCTCCCTACCCATTGCTTCCCCCACCCACCCCCTTTTCCTTAAACAAAGAGAAATCAGGTCCCAGGCTCAAGAGCCTTTGGCAAGCCACAGCGCCCATCCCTAACTAAATACTATTTTTGTTGTGCGTTCGTTTTCATTGAATTGATGAGGTCACCCACCATTCCATTCGTGGCAATTCTGTTTTCCCATTAAATTCATGATTTCTTTTTTATGTTACATGAAGTCCTCAAGTTAAAAAAAGTGACTCAGTTGAAAGAAAAGTATTAATGATCATGCTTATGATAGACACAAATGGAAGGATCAGAAAGGCTGTTTACCAAGGATCGAAAATCTTAGAGATACTGCTTTCACATGTAAGATAAGCAGAAATATCGGTCTTCCGGTTTTTGAGTTGTCCACGAGGGGACGCTCCCTAAGAGCAAAGGCACTTCTAGAGCCAACCTGAGCCATCACTGTCAGTAGTGTGGTCAATACTCGTTTCCAGGGTCCTGCTCCCCTCCCCAGAGTGACGGAGATAGTGGGTCACAGCTGTCTTCCCCAGCTGTTCTCCTGAAAACTCCCCTACCCAGGATCCACCGTAGGGCACAGGTCCCCCCTCTGGATCCTTTCCCTACTTCAGTTCCAGCATTGACATCAGTAAGGCCCTCGTCTTCATAAAGGAGCGGCTCATAACAGAAGCTGAGTGCAGACGTGGGTAGAAAAAGCACCATTTCTGGCTTGGATCTGGAAACTTCCAGGAAATCCCAGCCTATATTGGATTCATAGTTCTTTTCCAAGCTTGTTCTGTCTCTTCGTCACACTTTTATCAATTGTGGTTTCGTTCCTCGCTTCCCTACCGGATTTCTGATTTCACACTAATTTTCGGACTCAGGTAGCTCAAAAAGGAGCTTGGCCTATGTTTGTGTTTGAGACCTTCTGGTTTTGTAAACTGTTTTATCTGCAAGAGTCAGATACTTTCCCCAGTTGAGGTTGGTGAAACAGTCTTATTTATATGATGGTTTTAGAAGAATTATGCATCCATGGGGGAAATGTATTTTAAACAAAGAGAACTGTTTACAAAACAGCATTTCTGGTAAAGTATTACTTTTTTCGAAGCACTCTATGTATACATATATTATATATAACAATTGATTCATAGGTAATTGGAAAACTATGCCATAATGTTAGTAATGGTTCTTTTGCTGAAGAGAGTATAAGGGTTTTTAATTTTATTCTTTATAGTTTCCTACATGTTCTCAGTTTTCTACATTTAATTTTTATTTTGTTTAAAATTTTCAAAATATTGGGTTTTTTGTTTTGTTTTTGTTTTTTTTTTTAAAGATTTTATTTATTTATTTGACAGAGACAGCCAGCGAGAGAGGGAACACAAGCAGGGGGAGTGGGAGAGGAAGAAGCAGGCTCCCAGTAGAGGAGCCTGATGCGGGGCTTGATCCCATAACGCCGGGATCACGCCCTGAGCCGAAGGCAGACGCTTAACGACTGTGCTACCCAGGTGCCCCTAAAATTTTCAAAATATTGTTAAATTTAAAACAGACCTCAGGCAGGGAAGCAAACAAACACTTCTATTCAAATGTTTCCAGGTCGAAGCCTCTACCATTCAAGGCAACGGAGCCACTGCTGGCCAGGCTCTCTGAGAAATTTCTTTTGCCCTCTGCTGAGAAAGGGATGGGAATGCTTTGGCCAGTCCTGAACCATTTTCTACCAAGAAGCATGGTCTTAGCTAAGATACAGGGTCAACAAAACAAAACACATTTGGCTGACTTTCTTAGCACTAGGATAGGTGAACTCTTTTTTTTTCCCCCCAACAGATGAAAAAACAGTCCTAGCTTTTATCACAGGATTTGTGAAGCCAAAAGAACAAGTGAATAGAGGCAGGCACATAGATAGAGTATCAATAACCAGATACTTTATTTTGTTTCTTTATGGACCATTTGTTTTGGCCTCCCACATCATAAAGGTCTTTCCGTGGCAACGGTTCTCAATCTTTTGAACCCCTATCATCCAGCAGACCCAACATGGATCCAAAGTGTAACTAATTTTCCACGAGGCAGGCAAGGGAGCCTCATAATGTTTGTAAATCACAGCGTGGAGTGATTCTCCTTGGATAAAATTATTTCTAGTTGCTTCTGATATCTCCCCCCTCCCCCGAGAATTACTGCTCTCTAGTATTTTGTTGCCTTTTATTGTATATTTATTAGATCAACATCACCTATTAAAAAAAAAAGCTTTGCTGTCTTCTGCTAAATACTGTGAGCATTCTCCCTTCACCCTTCCTCACTGTGTCTTTTTCTGTCATGTCTCCAAAACCCACGTGCTTCAGGGAAAGGTGACTTCTTTTCCAGCCTCAGAGCTAGGCCTGGTTGATTTAAAGATAATCTCAAACCCTTGCCACAGTGACTGGTTTAGGAATAGGGCCTGGGCAATCAGCCGTGGCGTTTCCCTAGCCACGGGATTGCTCAGGAATGAGCAGTGGTCAAGGTGAGCCAATGGACTTCAGCGGGTTGGAAAGAAATTTCCTTATCGTTAGGAGAAAGCCCCCAGAAGAGACAAGTTCATTCTCTGAAAGGCATTTTGTGCAGCCGGGAAGCCGGGGACAATTTCAGGCTCTCCCCAGTGAAGGAAGCAGACAAGAAAATGAAACAATTCTAATTGAAGAACACACACGAGGAACTCACAGGGACCACCCCCAGCCTGACACCCCCCCTGCCGCTAAAGCCCCAGTGGCAACCATTCCCTTAGTCTGTAACCAGTGGGGGTAAACTTCTCCATCCTTACAGCTGAAAGCATCCTAATACTGATACGATGTACGTAATATTGAAGAATTCCTCAAAATACAGGCTCATGATTCTAGTGTGAACTGAGTTTCACTTTATAGATTGGAATGAATAGGGAAAGAGAAGCTGCTTTAGTCTTTAACTATCGATTTAAGTTAATCCCCTTAAATAGCATCTTAAATATTAATACTAAACGTTTCCTTTAAATACAGCATAATAATACGGTTGGTTATAAGAAATGAGGGCTTTAGCATCACAAAATGCCGATGATCATGAAACAAATCTCAATAACAGGATTTGTGCTTAAACTATGTTTTACCTATAATGTCCTTGAGATCTAATCTTAAAATATCGGTGCCGGTAAGTGATTAAGATACATTTCTTTGTGAATAATTCATGTATCAGATCATGAAGTTGAATTACACTGAAGAGAGATTTCAATAACCATTTACAGTATCACAAAATAAGCCTTATGTTTTTTTAAGGTGATGTCTTTTCAGATCATTCATTCAATCCTCTAAGTTTATTGAAATATTTTAAAATAACAAATTAAAACTCTAAAAATAAAAGCAGGCCAACTTAAAAAAAACTCACCTTCTTCCCTCTTTGGTGAAATCATTTCAAAACTTGTGAGTCTAAGAAATCAGTACCTTTGGGGCGCCTGGGTGGCGCAGTCGTTAAGCGTCTGCCTTCGGCTCAGGGCGTGATCCCGGCGTTATGGGATCAAGCCCCGCATCAGGCTCCTCTACTGGGAGCCTGCTTCTTCCTCTCCCACTCCCCCTGCTTGTGTTCCCTCTCTCGCTGGCTGTCTCTATCTCTGTCGAATAAATAAATAAAATCTTTAAAAAAAGAAAAGAAAAGAAAAGAAAGAAGAAAAGAAAAGAAAAGAAAGAAGAAAAGAAAAGAAATCAGTATCCTTAAGTGCGTGGGAAGGACAGGTGATAAAACAAAAGAAAAACAACAAAAATAAAAACAAACAAACAAAAAAAAAAACCAAACCCAGATGCCAGGTAACCTACAGAATTCTTTTCTAGAAGAAACATAAGTGCATTGAAAGTGTATGTTTTTGAAGATTACTTAGGTACCAAAATAGTTGTGGAAATGCCGAGCTCCATTTCAATAGGAAATCTTCCGCCCTTCAAAGATGCTTATTTTGAGGTTTTTCCGCTTTTTTTCTCCGTTAAACTCAGCAGTATCTATGTTTCAGACTACAGATTCACGGGCACTTTGGCATTCATCCTCCATTATTTACTTATATTTAATTTGCTAGATTCGTACATTCCTACACATCCTAATAGCATGTGGCCACAGAGGAAATAAAGTATTCAGGCTGGCTGAATATTGACCATCTAGACTTAAATGGATTTCTGTTTTGCTGACACGAAAAAGTAGGAAAAAGAAAGAGCAATGCTGAATGAGAAAACCCTTAAATTAAGGGGGGAATGTATTAAATTAGCTCTATTTTTTTTTTTTTTTATGTGTGGAGGTTCATGTTTGAGACTTCAATCTGGAAAGCTCTATCTGATAGGGTCCAAACAGCTAACCTGAGCCTGTTCGAGGGGTTCTATTTACAAATATTGAAAACAGTTTAATACAAAGACTTTCTTTCGGGGGTAGGACCTGTACACAAAATATCTCGATGAGTGAAATTTTAACCAAAGTGAGTAACATGTCTGGATACTTATTATCTTTGGATAGAGCCGACCTTGATCTGAGAGGACTGGGAGACAAAAACATATAGAATAATTTTGTCTTGCTCCTGGTACCAGACTGAAGTACGTTGTTTGTTTTCAATGGATTTGAAGTTAATGCATTCAAGGAACTGCTATGAATTCTCCCTTTTCATATCAAAATGATAACATGGGGCACCCATACTCACGAGAACCAGGCTGGGTCGGGAGAAAGTTAATTGATCTAGCAGAAACGCTTTAGGGAAAGGACAAGAAGAAAAGAAACCCAGCATTTGTGTAAGATGAGCACTCCGTAGGCTCTCATCTCAGAAGTGGTTAAGTTAACTCTTTGGGTAGGGCAATAATTGGGTCCATTGCAACGCATTTGTTATACCGTTGAATGCTTTTTAAAAGGAAGGAAAGTGGAGTATCCGGTCCCTTTTCCAAATCTTAAAAACTTACTTTAATCTTAAAAAAATCACCACTGAATTTGACGGAACGTAGATAAATGACAAATTTATTTAAGCCTTCTGATTAAATTCAGTGGGAAACTTTCCAAGATAGACAGTGATGTGAATTTGGATATTTGAAATTTAAAGAAACCCCTGGAGATCTGATGGTGTGTTTGGTTCTGTATTGGTCCAATTACGAAATAGGAGAAAGTCCTTGAAGACTTTTGATGTCTACATTTAAAAAACGGAAGCTTAAGAGTTTGACAAAGGTAGAGAGCCGCTGGCCAAATCTAAAAAAATAATATAACGTTTTATTTTGAACACATGAATATTCCAAGAAAATGTTTAATATTTTTACATTTTTCTTTATAATAGAGGATATTAGTCAAATAGATCACGTGAGGTCAGGTTTCAAGTCCATCTACGAGCTAAAATCCATCATAGTTTTGCCCATTTGTGCAAGGAGTATTTATCGAATGCCTATTGTGTGCCAACTACTCTTCTAGACCCTGGGGATATCGAGTTGAACAACCAAAGTCCCTGTCTCATGGAACTTCATCAATAGATTGTACTTTGTCGGCACTTGTGCTATTAACATAGTGAGTTGTTAATCTAAATAAGGATTTGGGATGCAACGTATCAAAATAGTGTTACAATTCCCAACAAGAAAAGAATAATGAACAAGTAATACAATGTCTTTTTGTCTTTATCCTNCTGAATAGATATCATTTTGGTGTGTTCATATTCCTTGATGGAGAGAACAGAAATTGGTTTGTGAGTAAACATTGTCTGGATGGTGGACAAAAGTATAACATCCCATATCTTGGTACGATGCAAATGTTATCTAAGTAAGAATTATCAGAAATGGCTGATGAATGCATACTGTTGCAAACTTATTTGGAAGATACTTCTCATTGCATCTCCGAGCCTTGGTTTAAATTCTGCAAAAGTTGAGATTTTTAAAATATTTCTTTCTTTGTCATTTTAAGTATCCTTCTCACTCCCTGATGAAGGAATGCTCTTTGTTTATCAGATTTCTGTAGCACTGCCAATGAGAATGCTGATGAAATATACAAGTTTCGTGTTTTATTTCTCTTTTTTCCTTTTCTTTCCTTCAGTTTTTCCTCTTTCTCTTCTGGACCCTTGTACAATAATCACATTTTTCAAGGTTAACCTACTCACTCTCATCCCCCATATCCCTGTAAAATCATCTGCTTATAGAACATCTTAACCTTCAAGTTTTTCCGAAAGTATCACCATAAATCTTTCTTTTCTCCTCTAGTCCAATAAATCACTTCTTCTCATTTTGTTAGCAAGTTTCTGAAATCAAATAGACTGCAAAGTGTTTCCTAATGCATCAGATAGTGGTTGGTACAATCTGAAAAGACAGTCTCGTAGCTACATTTCTTAATCTGCGCCAAATTATGGATTCACCTTTGTCCTCTATACACGCAAGACTCATGTCTCTATTACTATCCATCACTGGTGCAAATACAATTCTAACGTCGTTGTAAATTTGGCTTCATTTATTTAACGAGAATTTCTTGAGCCTCTGCTACAAATTTACTTAAGACACTCTTCTAGGTCCTAGGAGTATAGTAATGAACAAAATAGACATGTTCTCTAATTTACTGGAATTTGCTATTCCTGATTTTTGGGAGATTACAAATTTCCGGCTAATGTTAGGATAATCCAGTCAATGTTGACATTGCAGATTTTTAGCCAAAAGTTAAGAAAAAAACAAAACAAAACAAAACACTGCTTCTTACCTTGTGATCAACTCTTGTCTGGGACATTCATCCTTTTACGATAAAAATTTGTAACAATTTATAGAGTACACTAACATCCTGTTATCACACTACAGGACCTCACAGCTAAACACCCAACCATTTACATCTGAAGTAAGAATACTCAAGTCAGCTTTCCTGAGAACTTCCTTCACCATATTGAAATGACAACGACTTCAACGCATAATTAGGAAGATGAATTTAATCTTCTCCAAACCCTTGGAGCGCTTTGTGGAAGTAGGGCATTCTTCCCTTTAGATATTGTCTTTCTCCCTTTCACTACCGTGAGTAGTGAAGAGAATCTGGCTCAAGAATGTTAGTGATGAGCTTTTCAGCAAGTCTACCAAATGACCCCTTAGCTGGAGAGGAGGGTTGACATTGATGGAGGTTGGGTGGGGAAAAGGCTGAAGATGCAGACCAAAACAAATTTCTTTGAAGTCTTACGTTTTTTCTTTTTTAAGTCCTGCAGAAATGTCTGTTGTACCCATATATAGCTTCATCTTTTAATTTCTTACCGTCAACTAACATTGTTGTTCTCCGATAGGACATAGAAGTTTCTTTTCTTTTTTTTTTTTTTTAAAGATTTTATTTATTTATTCGACAGAGATAGAGACAGCCAGCGAGAGAGGGAACACAAGCAGGGGGAGTGGGAGAGGAAGAAGCAGGCTCATAGCGGAGGAGCCTGATGTGGGGCTCGATCCCATAACGCCGGGATCAGGGCCGGGATCACGCCCTGAGCCGAAGGCAGACGCTTAACCGCTGTGCCACCCAGGCGCCCCAAGGACATAGAAGTTTCTACTCCAGTTTCCTGGCCCAGCTCCATGGGCTCAGGTCATATGTGCACCCCAGTTTGAAATCACTGGGGTAGCTTAACACAAGCTGGCAGAAGACCTGACCTCTCATTATTATCCAGTTGTTCCAGTTATCCAACTTCACATTTTCTCATGTGTTATAAAGTAACGAAATCCCTGCTTTTCTTTCCACAGTGTTGCTGGGAAGATTGGAAGACTTGATAGGATATTATTATTTTTAATTTTTTTTTAATTTTTGTAATTTTTTAAGATTTTATTTATTTGAGAGAGAGAGAACACAAGCAGGGGGGAGGGGCAGAGGGAGAGGGAGAAGCAGACTCCCTGCTGTGCAGGAAGCCCAATGCGGGGCTCGATCCCAGAACCCTGGGATCATGACCTGAACCGAAGGCGGACGTGTAACCAACTGAGCCTCCCAGATGCCCCTATTATTTTTTATTATTATTAAATAACTGGTTTGTTTAACATTCTGCAATTGGGTCTGGGTCGAGGTACAGACAAAACAGTTCCATTTTTCTCTAGTTACTGCTCCTGCCTGTGCTCCGCTGAGTCCCCTCCCAGACCTTAATGACAGCTTGATCATAACTTCCTGATCACTCCCAGCTATTAAAATATAAGTTCAGTCCAATTTAACCCATTTTAAAAGGTCACCTCATATCTGCCTGAAGTCTCGTCTCTTCCCCTTTTCCCTGTTCAGCAAAGTTTCCACCTACGGGATTTGAATGGGGAAAGAAATGGAATCCACTTTTCACCCTCTCTCCTCCCTTTCTTTTGAGACCTTTACTCCTCCAAAGAATTGGGATCCAAGATGGAGAACAGCTGCAAATATCCCTAACTTCGCAGACGCAGGTGTGGTCCTGTCTCCTCGGTTGCTCTTTCTCTGTTCAAGATCTATCCGTCTCTGATGTCCTGTGAGTGGCTCCCAGATAAATGCTCTTTCTCCTAGGACGCACACGGGAATTATATCTAGAGACAATGTTAGTGGAGGTGGCATGAGGGGGCTTCCCAGTGCAGTGTGTTGTGTTCTGAAAGCTCTGCCCTCACTCAGTCATTTTTGATTCCTCCTGCTCAATTGCTTCTGGAACCCGATCAGTTCCCATCTTGGAGTCTACCCCATAGCTTCTCAAGGCTGCAGCCTCGTCTCCTGGTGGCTTGGCTCTTGGACGCCAGAATGGCTCAATGGACGTGACCTACCACCATATTCTTTTCATCCATGGGGATCTCACACATTTTTGACACAAGAAAATATGATGTAGGCTGCTAATCTCTCTCCCTCTCCCTCTCCCTCTCCCTCTCTCTCTCTCTCTCACACACACACACACACACACACACACACACACACACACTCACAGCCTCTTTCTCTCTCTTTCCTACCTACTTAAGTATCTGTGGTGAGTTGCTGATGGGCAAGCTCATCCTCTGTGAGAGATTCTTGTTGACTCATTCCTTTTTCACTTGGCCTGGGCTGAAGAGGGGGAGCACTTTCACCCTCTACGATGGGAAGGCCCTCCGGCTTATCCCTAACCACCCCTCCGCCCATCAGGTTTGAACATAGTGTTAGGTACCTGTTTGGCTGATGGTCGTGCTGCACCAGCGTGGTCACCTCAGGTGAGGCGCAGGAGAGGCATCTGGGTCTTAATTGTCCTGGGTGCTNTTCCGAATGAAGGACATACGACACCTCTTTGTCATCCTTTGAGTCACGGGGGACAACTGCAAGGCAACAAAGTCCCCCATCCAATATCCTGTCACCTGGTACGCTTGCTAGACTCTGCCTGGAAGCGGACCCATTTTTGCAAATGAAAAATTCTATGTTGGCAGCAAAAACCCATACAATCATTTAGGAAGGACAGTTTACTGGTTTATGCAAGTGCCAAGGGATATCGGCTGAGCTATACCACTTGTGAAATGAGGTGACTAAGTATGCTAGCTGCTGGCTGTGGGGGCTGCTTATGCTATCACTCAGGGATGTGGGTGAGAAGTTGAGGGAGCCTTCTGTCTTCTCTGAATCCAGGCCATATGTTTAGAGCCTTTCTCTGAATTCAAGGGGTGTGGGGGGTGTGGGGGGGTAATGGGTAATGATTGCCTGTTGTTGTAATTCCTGGTTGTTCCTGGTGGCCATAACACAGACAGGCAGGAGATCATTTTCTACCCTTTGGGTGTGCTTGTAATATCATCATGAGCCCAAACCCCTGCTCCAGAGATATCTTAAAGTACAGAAGACTGTGTTACTGTTTCGTGGGGTCAGACTTCTGTGGCCCAAAAGCCCCAGAAGGCTGGGGAATGTCTCCTCCAGACAGCTGAGTAGGCTGAAACCAGCTCTTCCTCCACTATTGACTTCCATGTTTCAAGAGGAAGCTTTTCAGAAGGGAAAGAAATCGACACACATGAGACATTACGTAATGGGTGAATCAAAGTCCCCCGGAGTCACAGAGCGTGTCTCCATGACACAGGGCCCCAGTGGCAGGGCTTTTTTCCAGCATAGAACATCTGTTGCATCCTTCACCCCTAAAATGGCGTCCTCTCAGGGCGCCTGGGTGACTCAGTTAAGTGTCTGAATCTTGAGCTCAGCGCAGATCCTATCTCAGGGTTGTGAGTTCAAGCCCTGGGTTGGGCTCCGTGCTGGGCTTGAAGCCTACTTAAAAAATAAAAAGAAAATGAAATAAAATGAAGTCTTCTCAAAAGTCTGCTGCTTCTAGTATGCAGGCATACTCCTGCATTCTCCTAATGGCCTCGTCTTTCCAGAGCAAACCTGAGCAGCACTTTCTGTTGGCCTGCAGCCCTTACCCACAGTTGCAGAACTATCTCTAGCTCTGTTCTCTATGGAGCAGGAAGCGTCCTCCCACCGTCTGCTCTGTGCCTTGCCTCAGAGAGAGAGCCACTGTGACACACACCACGACTCAGTGCCTCCAAGCCCGTTGCAGCCTAAAGGAACCCCACAGACCTTACTTCACAAAGGAGGGAGAACAAGAAATGTGGCTTTTCTTCAGACTCTTACATTGGACTGCAAGCTCCTCCTGCCCAGGCAGAAATTCCATCTCGGTCACCCCTGGGGTTCCCCACTGCACACACAAAATGTTGTATGAAGGCGTTTGGGTTCTTACGTCGAGCAAATATTGGGGAGGGCTTGCGAGGTTTTGCCCTTCCCTGTTACTGACAAGTCATCCATCATCCAAACCTCCGGGGTCTCTTGACTTCTAGTGAGTTTGCTGATTCTGTGTCAAATTAGGGGCATAAGAACTTGTGCCAAGGATGATAAATGGGGGGCTAGGCTCTCCTTTCCCTGGGGACCCCACAGAGCTAGTCTTCGTTTCTGCCCCTTCAGAAGCTTCTGCCAAGGAGGGGAATGGGGGTCCCCAGCACATTGTCTTTCAGTCCTCTCCTTCCGACTCAGAGGGAATATCTTCTCCTTTCCAGACTCCTGTGCTTTTGCTGCCCTTCAGGGATGCCCATTAGAACCACCTTCCTGAGTGTAGGTCAGAGGTAACTAAAGTGTGTTCGGAATAAGTTTTGGTTGGCTCATGTAGTTGTTGTTGTTTTTAGCTGAAATTAGTTACCAGCATTTATTATTTTGTTAAAGATTTTCATTAGTTATTTGTCACAGAGAGAGAGCCCAAGCAGAGGGAGCAGCAGAGGGAGAGGGAGAAGCAGACTGCCTGGTGAGCAGGAAGCCAGACTCAGGGGGCTCCATCCCAGGACCCCAGGATCATGACCTGAGCCGAAGGCAAACGCTTTACCAATGGAGCCCGCCCTGGGCGCCCCCAGTAACCAGCACTGAAAAATCAAATGAGAGGGGCGCCTGCGTGGGTCCCTCAGTTAAGTGTCTGATTCTTGATTGGGCTCAGGTCATGATCTCAGAGTTGTGGGATTGAGGCCCGCGTTGGGCTGCGCACTGAGCCAACTCCCTCTGCACTTCCTCTCTCTCTCTCAAAATAAATAAATAAATTATGAAAATCAAAGACGTTCACATTAACCTCTACGATTCTAGCTTCTTAGGGAAATATAGAAAACCTGGCTTTTACCAGGTGACCGTAAGCAGCTGGGCTGAGAAGGTCCGGCCTGCTTTGGGCAGGTGCGGCCCCGCACGTGGCACGGGTTAATTGCAGCCACGTGACCTGAACGAGCGGGTGACTGTGGGGCGCCCCGCTGTGGCCTTTCCCAGGGGCCAGGGAGAGACACTGTTTCGGGAGGGTACCACCCTCAGAACATAAATAGAGGCCAAGGTGAGGGAATAGAAAAAAGCTGATTTTCTTTGCGGCACCACAAAAGAAACATGACAAAATGATCCATCTGTCCACATCCACCATCCCAATGGCCATGACCTTCAGAGATGTCATCATGGCCCCGGCTCCTCACGGAAGTAACGCCAGTTAATCTTCACCAACACCTAATAACCCTGTTTCACAGATGGGGAAGCCGAGGCTCAGAGAACAGCGACATGGCCAAGTCACAGAGTGGAACTTGGAACACAGGTCAGTATGGCTCTTCACTACTGGGCCACCTTGCCTCCCCTGCTGTGGACATTAGTGACTCTTCTTTGGGGGAGTGGGGGCACCCAAATTCATTGCCAGGTTTAATGTTATCTGATGCCGATTAGAAGTCAAGTCTTGTTGACGCTAAATGAGTAGAGGTCATGGCCTCCATTCTCCCTCCCTCTGCCAGAAGGAGGGAGGTCAGGGTCTGGAGGGTCAGGGTCTGGCGCCGTGCTCTTGGACATCTCAGGTATTCAGTAAACGTGCTCATGTTGTTACTTCTACTAGCTTGTCTGACATTGTGCTAAGTGCACGTGTGTGTGTGTGTGTGTGTGTGTGTGTGTGTGTGTGTAGAGAAGGGACAAGAAGAGGGAAGGGACAGACAGGGGAACATAGCTCCTGATCCTTCCTGTCTTGAGCCATAAATGTTGCTGGATAGATAAAAAACTGGAGACCTACTATAACTAAGGTGTTTTTCAAAAATGTTACATAGCTTGAAAAAGAAAGACTTAACGTGAGTCAAAATCCTTTTTTTGTTCTGTTCTGTCGTTTTATTTTTTCGGTAGAAATCCATAGAAACAGAAAGCTACCTAATATGATAAGCTTCTAGGAGGACAATTTAAATTTGCATGTTTATAATCAATCTCACCTTGTCTATTAGACAACATTTGTGTATCTTATGAGCATTTATCTAAGTAAATTTAGGCTAAAATATGATGGTTTATGCTAGAACTGAGGTTACTACTACTTAATATCATGTCTGAAAAAATTAGATTCTAGAATAACAGATAAAGAGGCTATGATGGAACAGATAAAGATGCTGGTGGAGTTATGATCCCATTTCTAGATGGGATGTATGTGGAATTTTATGGTATTAACTTTGTACAGTATGTAAAAAAAAGAACTCACTAAGTTGATGACTTCAGAAGCTGTGATAGGATTTTGAGAGTAATTGTGTTGTTCAGAAGAGTCCAGATAAAAAAAACCCTATGCAAATTTTACTATGTGAGAAAGTTTCCTAGTTAATTGTAATGGTTTGTCAGATTTTCTTTTCTGATTTGAGATTATTGTCTGACATTCAGTGATGGTTTACAAGCTAGCTTGTCAGCCTGAAATGTCGTAAAACAAAACAATGAAGGGTATTGATGGCAATTCCCTACTTCTTGTACAGCTACTAACTTAAGGTCTGTTACTGTTTATATAAAAAGATAATAACTAACTGGCATTTACTACGTTTATGTCCTGAACTAAGAAATTATGTATACTACTATTGTATAGCTGAAATTGAGGCTCAGAGAGGCTAAGTGACTTGCCTAGGGTCAGCTAGCATGTAAATGGTAGAATTAGGTCCTAAACTCTGATTTCCAGGGGTATTCTTTGCGTTGGAGACCCTTGGTCTCATTGCTTTGGTCTCCTTCTGTCTAGGGTTTAAACTAAGCAGTGTTTTACACCATAATAAGCTTGTATCTGGCTTGCTGTCGTTGATCCTTTTGTGGGTCTCGAGTATTGTCAATGTGGACCTCTTCATTAGACTGTTCAACAGGTGATATGTTAAATAATGACATTGGTCTTGTATCAACAGCATTTAGACTGGTAAAATCCACAGGGTACATGACCAATTTCTTTAATGAAGAGTTTTAAGGGGAACAAAAAGTGAAAGTGAGTACCTCTACTTGAAAAGATATGAAAGACATCAACCAAATACACTGTTTTGGAACCACTTTGGATCCTGATTTGAATGAAAACAACTGAAAAATAATTATTAGACAATCAGGGAAATTTGAACAATGTACACTTAAGGTTTTAAGGAATTATTTTTAATTTTTTAGGTAAAATAATGCAATTGAGGTTAAGTAATATATCAAGATGTTTTATGTTTTAGAGGTACATGTTGACAGAGATGAATTGATACGATGTCAGGGACTTCCTCCAAATTAACGGAGCAGATGAAGATTGGTCATCAATTGATAATTGTTGAAGCCGTGTTTTGGGTACTTGGTGTTTCACTGTATTATTCTATCTACTTTTGTGTCTGTTTGACATCTTACACATAAGAATGCATTGTTCAACGGTGAACCCGAAGTAGATCATTACTTTGGTTTTATATTGCATAATGCCTCATTTCCGGGAACTCCGAAGGGGACGGAAAGGGTCTTAGGAGTCGTCTAACCCCATGTGCACATCCTTCTCCTTTCCTTTTGGCACGAATGGGGGTGGGGTGGGGATTGTTTTTTCCTTCTCGTTCACCCCTCCCCACCCCCACCCCGCCCGAAATCCACTTTCAAGCCAGATAACCTCCAAAGGATTTCTAATCTTTCCTAAAATAAAGCCTGAAGGTCGGGAGGGGGGATGCCTTAATTTCGGTCTTGATTGCGCTAATTAGTTACCCAGTTGTCAGAGGGGGCCGGAGAACCTATACTTTTAATTTCCCTGCCCACGTGACAATGTTTTTATTTCAGGGTAATTTCTAAAGTACAGGAAATTCTCGGAGAGTTTACGTCACCGCCAGCAGTTACAGTAATTACCGTATTGACGCTACTTGTTTTCAAAAACGTGAACGTTTGCGGGGCGGCGCGACTCCTAGCTAGGCATTTTTCAGTTCAGACTTAAATCGTTATTAAATCATTCTGTGATTTCATTTTTAAGCAGTCGTGACGCTGGGGATCTGAACGGAGCTGTGGGTGTGTGTGTGTGTGTGTGTGTGAGCGTGCGTGTTCTCCATCTCCATTGCTGTATTTCCCAGGTCTTGTTTGCGGGTGAAAAAGCAGAGAACACACCACATTCACACTCCTCGTAGTGGCGCTGCCGGAAGCGTTCGCGGCAGGAGTGCGCCTGCGCAGTCGGGCCCCGCCAACGTGCCTGCCTTCCCCCGTCCGGCTAGCAGGGGGCGCTGTGAGGCAGTGGACTAGTCTCCCTAGAGCTCTGGAACATAGCATAAAAGGGCAGGAGGCGAAGCGGGCGGAGGGGCGTTCTATCCGCGACTGCCCTGGTCTCTATCACCCTTTGTCCTCCAGCTTTCCCCCGGCACTGGGCCTGCGGGCCTGGTTGCTAGGCGGAAGCGGGGCGCCGCGGCTGCCGCTGCAGCTGCCCGGGCGTTTGAAAAAGCGGCAACGCAGGCGGCAAAAGGTCCTCTGGCGGCGGGCTCACCTCTCCCTGCAGACAGGCCGAGCGGCCTTTGCCGTTGCCTTGAGTCGGGGCAGGCTAGGGCTGGGCTGGCGGCCCGGGGCCGGGGAGCCCGGCGCGCTGCAGGAGGGGGCAGGCCCGGGCCGCGGAGCGGGGTCCCGGCGTCGGGAGCCGTGGGCGGGCGGTGGGAGCTCCGCCGGGAGCCCTGCTGGTGGTCGCGGGCCTGCCGCGTCTCACCCGGGTCCCTCTTCCCCCAAGCAGACCCCGCCTGCGGGCCGCCCACCGCGACCATGGTCTCCAAGTCCGACCAACTGCTCATCGTCGTGTCCATCCTAGAAGGTGAGCGGCCGGGGGCTGGCTTTTGCAACTGCTGCTGGCTGAGTTTTAACAGAGCGGCGTGCGACCGAGGCTTGGTTAACCTTAAGAACTTTGTCATCTTTGCTTTTGCGCTCCCCCAGGTCTCGTTCACAGCTGTGAGTCTGTTAGGTCTGTGAGGCCGTGAGTTTAAACACCTCTAAGGGAGCATGAGAGCTATCAGGGATAGGTGGTATTTAGCGTGAGTAGCCAGAGCCCCAGAGAATGTAGGAAAGACGATTTCCATCAGAAGCAGCATGTTGATGACTTTTATCTGTGAGTTGTGTGGGCCTGCAAAGCACGTTCTGTTCAGCGGCCTCCTGGTGATACCATTTGTGAGTCGAATACAGGTTTTCTGCAGTATTGCGGGGGGCCATTCCCTTTGCGAGTCTTGATAGGGGACTTAGAGGACTAGAGTTGTCAAGACGGTCTGTTGTACGTGCCTTGAAGTCCGGTAGGTTGAATAAATGACATTTGTCTATTGGAGGCTCTTTGAGTGGCAGGCACTGTCCTGGGAATGGAAGGGTAGAACAGCCCTAGTCCTAAAAGCTCAGGGTATAGCATGGAGAATGTGTGTAATTCATCAGGGTTCGGAAGAAGGAAAGGCAAGCTCTCAGGACGATTTCTCAGCGGAGGTGACATTGATTTGGGTCCTAAGGGATAATGAGGTTTGTGTCTAGGGGAAAAAAGGAAGGGAGGGCTTTGAAGAGCAGAGAGCACTTAAGGTATGGAAAAGCAGGGCATTGTCTGCAATTGCTTAAATTCAGGGTGGTTGGAGAGTAGGTGGCAGAAAGTGGGGGGCATAGGAATTGGTAGGTAGAGTGAAGATAGGTTATGACTAACGTGACAACAGTCATCTTGAGTGGGCCAGAGGAATGGCTGGCTTTTTTTTTTCCTTTTTTCTTTCTTTTTTTTTTTTTTTAACCACCTAGGGGAGATCCTTTGTGGAGGCTTGGCACTGTTTGGGGGATGAGAGGGAATGAGTTGTAATGAGTTTTGGAACAAAACTGAGCAGAAGCTGTAAAGTGTTGGGTCATTTTTAACTGGTATATTACTGATTGTTTAAAGCCCGAGGATTGAAATCCCCTTATAATTTGGTTAATAAAAGCTTTTGGACTTGGTACTTGCTCCCTGTAGCATAGCAGCAAACCGACATAGAAGGCACTCTTTCCCTTCAGGGATGTGCAGGGAAGGGAACCTGAATTCACTCCCTTCTTGGGGAGATCCGATTCATCTGCAGGACACGGTATGGCGGAATGCTTTATAATATTAAAAACACTGGACGTGGGCCGTAAACATAGGTTTTGGGGGTGAGTGGGGATGATGGCTTAAGGGCTGTGAGTGGTAAGTAAGGATGGAAGAAAGTCCTTGCTGGCGGTTAGATAACCCAGGCCAGTGATGGAGTAAGTATGGTGGATGGAATGGTGAAGAAGCCTGCAAGATGCCCGGGGTCAAGGGACGTGAACGTTGAGGAATATTCTGGTAAAATAAGCTTGTGTAGCTGGAGTGGATAGAGCTTGGAGGAAAAAGAGGGAGGCAGCCCGTATTCCTAAGTAGGAGAGCATTATTTGCCAGTTTCGTAGTGGTGTGCAGGGAGGGGACCTGGATTCAGGGATGTCAGTTAGGTGTTGCCACACACATAGCTACCGCTGGAGTGGGGACCTCCCTGCAAAGTGTCTCGTTTTGTTTGTTTCCATTCATCGTAGCCATGCTGTTGCCTTAAGCCCAGAACCTGAGTATCCTCATCTTCCTGGGTTCCTTCTCCAACCCCACCTTCCAAACTGAGTTTTGTTGGGTTTATTTTTAAAATAATACTGGGGGCACCACGGAAACTTCTAAATGAGAATTTTTCCGCTCTGAGCACCCTGCTTTGCAGCCCTCGTTATGGACCCAATCTATTGTGGTTATCTTTTCAGTAGTGTGTTTCACGAATGGTTTGGTTTTCCTTCTCAGGGAACTTCTGCTCACAGTACTATCTAGGGTCATCTTTTGAAATGCAGATCCAATTGTCTTCAAATCCTTCGGTGTCCTAAAGGATAATGTCTATACTTTTTAGAACAGGATTCATGGCCCTTTACGAGAGACCACTTACCTACCTTTTCAGCTTGATCTCTTCTCCTGCCATATGTTCCTGTGTTCCGAGCTCTTTACTTCTATCGAGCTACCTGCAGGTTCTTGACTGCACCTCTAGAAATGCCCTTTATTCAAAAGAAAAGGATGAGATTTCTTCCATGACTAAAACTGGGGCTGTGTGCTGGATTCCAAGGGTGAAAAAGATGAGGTTTCTGTTCTCAGAGTATTGTCTTTGGAATGAGGCAGGCACCTGTTCGTTCTAACGCATATTCTCTGGTCTCAGGCCAGTTGGAACTTAGGGTAACGTGGCTGACAATAAAGGTTGTTTTTTTGTTTTTTGACATTGATGAACTTAATTGGGGGAAGCTGGTGATCTTTTAGAGCGGCTCAAAATGATGACCAGAGAAAGGCCTCTGTGATTGCCTATTTCGAGAGCCGTGCCCTCTGTGCTAGGACTCCTAAGTGGGGAGTTGCAGATGAGAGCTTCAGGTAGAAAGTCACAGGCTGGCAATCGAGATCTTTCTGAGCCCTTCCTTACGTGTAGCTTGTTCCAGGGTGAGTAGCAGCTGGCATGTATTTACTTAACAGGGGTCAACGCTCGTCTCCTCAAAATGCCCCTCACCAGACCTGTAAACAGGTTGACTGTAAGATCCTTGTTCTTTAGTTCTTCAGCTTCCTGTTCGCAGCGTCTTCAGTTTGTCTCTTTTCACTAGACCCTCCATGCCTTGAGGGCAAGTACTCTGTTTGACTCTTTGCATCCCATCATTTGACATGGTTAATACCTGGCTCTGCTCTGCCTTCAGTAAACAGTGAAGGAGTGGAGTCAGGCAGTACCAAATCTGATAATTTACAGAATTGGCCTTGAGATTTGAGTGAATGAATGAAAACACGTGTCTGCTTTTCTCCGGCTGATTTGCTGAGTGTTCTCAACTGTGTAAACAGGAAAATTAAGATGCAGGTTGATTGGCTTTTGCTAATTTGATTGTTTCCCGACTCTCTGGATGACTTCACTGCTCTGTATTAACAGCTGATATAGTAATAGCTAATATTGGTGGAACCATGTTTTTGTTTAATTCTAAACGTCACTGAGATCATTGCTGCTCAAAGGGTGAATCGAGGACAACAGCATTGACATCACGTGGGTAATGAATGCAGCCTCTCAGGCCCACCCTAGACCTAGTGAACCAGAATCTATACTTTAACAGCGTCCCAGATGAGTCTTGCACGTTAACCTTTGAGAAGCACTAATCTACAACTTGAAGCCTTCAGTTTGATCCCTTTCCCGAGGACCATGAGTCTGTGTTAGTAGGTAGTGGAATATATACGTCAGCCTGACGCAGGTCAGTTTTTAAACCACGTGCTAAAAGATCCTATTTGATTTTTGTATACTTGTGATTAACCTGTATGCTCTTTTATTCCAGGTCGCCATTTCCCCAAGCGTCCAAAGCATATGCTTGTGGTAGAAGCAAAGTTTGATGGAGAACAGTTGGCTACTGACCCTGTGGACCACACTGACCAGCCAGAATTTGCTACCGAGTTAGCCTGGGAGATCGACCGGAAAGCCCTCCATCAGCACAGGTGACTCTTATTTTCAGTTGGTTCTGCTCTGTTTTTTAGGCTCCTAGAGATGAAGAAATTTATCTTATTAAATTATAGTAACAATGATGATAATGTTCGTTTAGTGGTTTTCTTATGTGCCAGGAGTTTTTCAAAGTACTTGGCAGTAGTAATTGATTTGAGCATTGGATCAACCCTATGAAGCAGGTGGTTGGATTTCCCCCGTTACAGGTGAGAAAACTGAGGCCTAAGAAGGGAAGTAACTTGTTGTAAATCAGTGAGCTGGATAGCAGTAGAGTTTAGCCACTCGAGCTCTGGAGCCTACATTTGTAACCACTACACCTAGCTTTTTCTGAGAGAATAGATATTCTAGAAGGGAATAGATATATTCTAGAAGGGCTATAATGATGCTTACCCACTATGAAATAAGGGTTGGAGTTTATGTAATTTCTATTACTTCATTTACTATCTACTTGGCCTGGCTTGCCAAGGATATATAGAGATAACGTTTATAGTAATTACATAGGGGACTCTTTCTTATTCATTTTATACTTAATTTTAGACATGAAAACACTTGGATCAGTACATAAAACAGGCTTAAAGTTAGAACATCTTATTTCATGAACTCCGATAACTAGAAACCGGCAAGAGTACAGATACTTGTATTTTAAAAAGCATTGAAAATACTTTTATTTGGGGAAACAAAATCATTCATTGCTGTGACTTAGGACTAGAGCAAATAAAATTACAAAGTAAAAATTCTTAGAGAAGATCAGAATTTTGTTTTCAGTGACTTCTGGAATAGTTTGTGATGTTTATGGTAATTAATTCCTAAGTTAATTTCATTATTTTAGTGACAAAAAGAGCTTTAGCTTATATATTTGTAGTTTTATGTTTGTGTGACAGTATAAGGAAAACATTTTGAAATCAATTTTGAGGATTCATTGTAGTTTTTTACTTTAAAAGAGGTCTTTATATTATAGAAGCTTGAAAAACACTGCCCTACAGCATAGCTTCTCAGATGAGAGACCAAGATTTTTGACGGGCTTTGAATATTACTTGGTATAAAGATAAATAGGCATAATTAATAGTTGGTGTCAGTGGAAGAAGTTTTCAGAAAATATAGGATAGTTTTTGGTTATCCAACGAAATTATAATTGTTTTGATAGTGGTGGGCAGCTTTTTCAAAGCTAACAGAACATCAGGAAATACTAAGCAGAAGCTACTTTATCCGTAATGTAAATTGTTACCTTACAGGTTGCAACGAACTCCTATCAAACTGCAGTGTTTTGCCTTGGATCCTGTATCTTCAGCCAAGGAGACTATAGGTTACATTGTTCTAGACTTAAGAACTGCTCAGGAAACAAAGCAGGTACTAGCCTCTTGATGTTTTGTTACTGATTCTGTTAGTTGACGATTTTTAGTAGATACCAGATTGATGGAAAGGACACGGAATACTGGACCTGAAAGGTTGTGGGGTGGGTGGGGTTTGAGGCAGCATGGCAGTTCTTAGGTTTCAGTCCCTTCCAAGCATGCAGGCTGGAAGTCCAGGAGTCTTCCTCCTCGCCTCCCTCTTCAGCCTCCATAGCCCCCCCTTCCCAGTTGGTGTCGGGCCTCCAGCTGCCCCTTCCTGATCCAGCTGCTGTTCTGTATTCTCGCCACCGCCCTCGCAGCCTAAGCCACTGTCCTTTCTTAACTTGGCTGTGGTAGTAGCCTTCCGATGGGTTTCTCTGCGTCCCGCTCCTTGCTTTCCTCCTGTAGCAGAGCAAGTGAACTTACCGCACTGCGCTTCGATGACCAAAACAGTATGCTCGCCTCCCACAAACTTGCACATGCGCGCATGCACACACACACACACACACACACACAGAAAGAAGGAAAAAGAATTCAGGGTCTTGATTCCTAGGTCAGTGTTTTCTGTTACTGAAAATGTCTCTTCCATCTTTTTATAATCTCTTCTAACCTTATTTTATGTTACTGACTTTGGAAATGCTCACTTCCAATTTTTGTTAATAACTTTGTTTTGTCACAACTCTCTTAAGAGAAGAAAGTGGAAAAAAACCACTTGTTTTTTGAAGTCCTTTATTCCTGATTGGAACCCTAAAGTAGGATTCTGTGCAGAAAAATGAATCTATTTACCAGCATTTTCGCTGCTGGTAGTCATGATATAGAAATGAGCCCGTTAGCTTAGCCCAAATTTGGAATCCTTCAAAAGAAACTGAAATTTTAAAAAATGTTTTTTAAAAGAGAATCTGCCTCTCCTCCCTCCTTGGGTACTCCTCAGCTCTCTGTGCCCAGGTTCTGAAAAAGGTTTTCTTTCTTGAGTTTTAGCCCCATAACCATGGTTGTGCCCCTGATGTTGCCCTTAACTAGTTTTACTACAACTGGAGCAAGACTCCTGTGCGGCGGCTTAGGTTACAGACAAGGTGAATTGTCCTAGGGGTAGGATCCCTGGGAGGACGTCCTGCCTGGGAATGCTCTTGACATTGCCCCCCTCCCCCGCCCAGGCCCCGCCCCCAAGCCTATAGACCCTTTGTCATCATAATTGTTTTTTTTATCTCTATCAGAGATAAGGAGATATGTCTCAGAACTTAAGAGTTTTAGGAAAGCCAGATGTTGTCTTGCTTTTTCTCTCCTGTTTATTTGCAGAAGTATTTGAATTGGTGAGTAGAATATAAGAAGTTCAAAATAAATTGATTCTCCATAAATGAACGTAAACACAGAAAAACCCAGATTTGTTTTTCTAGGTTAGGTAATGGAAAAATCAAAAATTTTCTGAGTCGCTGAAACTCTTTCTCAGGCTCATACTTAAAATATCTATCATAAAAAATACAGCAAGGGACTCTGAGTTTTTCCTTTAAAAATACAAAACAAAACCTTGGATGTGGGTTTATTTAAAGGCTAGGGCCTAGTTCGTCCTACTTTACTTACCACGCGTAGCTGGATACAAAACAGCAGCTTTTGGTTTTTAATCTGTATAAGCACCGGTTTGCGTGGCTTTATGGAATAGCGCTCAGAGTAAGAACACTGTGTCCGTGAATTGCCGTGGTGACCCCGCAGGAGTGAAACACGGGGTCCTGGGCCATGATAGGGCAGGCTGGCTTGGTTACCAGAATTTCTCACAATTACTGTGGGAGGGTGGTGAGGTAATTTAGAATGCTTGATTCTGTGAGAAAGCCTTTATATTTTAGTCAGCTGTGTGGTTCATTACCCAGAACTCGACACCAGGTCTCTCCGCTTTTGTGTTTTGTTAGTGTTTTTGTTAGCGCTAGCTTTCCTTTTCCCTCATTGGATACATGCGGAACAAAGGAGAAATGGGGGCCCGCAGCAAAGGTATACCAGAAAAAATGAAAAAATGAGGGGTTAGGGAAATGGAAAATGGGTAGTCTAAACTTATTTTTTCCAAGAGGAAGTTCAGTTAGGTTCCTAAGTAGGATTACATTCTTTGGCAGAAAATGTGAAAAATATTTTAAAAGCAGAGAAAGTACTCAGAAACTACAGGAAATATATTTGGAACCTTCCAGAATGTTGCCCGCTGTCGTCGATTCGTATTAATTATTGAGGTGGTTTTGCTTTGTTTTACTCTCCAGGCTCCAAAATGGTACCAGCTGTTGAGTAATAAATACACCAAGTTCAAGGCTGAGATACAGATAAGCATTGCTTTGGAAACAGACACAAAGGCCCCAGTGGATAGTTTTAAAGCCAAAGGAGCCCCCCCTCGAGATGGAAAAGGTTTGTGCATCATCTCTAAGGACATTGTCTGAAAAGTTGTCACTGTGGACTGGGACTTGAGGAACGGTGAGCTACTGCGTGATAGGCAAACACACATAGGACCGTGAACCGATTTTACTCAAGCGCATCAGACACACGTGCGATTATTAAACACGCAGCACTTGCTGCTCTAAGCTCTTGTTTACAAAACCGAGAAATAAAGCAAGATGTTCTTTTCTTTATTTGGTATATAACAGAGGAAAGCAGAATTTTGTTTTCTTAAAAATTGATACTTAGGAAAATCTTCTTCCTAGAGTGAGTGCAGGAAAGCCAGAAACTTCGGCTGTTCTCTCTTCCCTCACCTATTAACAACACCTTCCTTTTTTTTTTTTTTTTTTTAAATAAACTTTATTTTTTAGAGCCTTTTGAGGTTCACAGCGAAATCGAGTGTGAAGTACAGATTGTTGCTGCATACCCCCATCTCCCTGGCCACAGAGCCTCCCCACCATCAACATCCCTCACCAGAGGGGACACTTGGTAAAACTGATGAACCGACGTTAACAACTCACGATCACCCAAAGTCCATAGTTGATACTAGGATTTACTTTTGGTGTTTGTATTACAGTGTGTAAGTTTAGACGAATGTGTAATGACACACCTGCGATTGTAGTGTCCCACGGAAGAGTTTGACTGCTCTAAAAATTGTCTACTCTGCTTCTCCCTCCCTCCTACCTAACTCTGGCAAACGCTGGTTTTTGTTTTTTAATTGTAGCATAGTTGACATCAATGTCCTATTAGTTTCAAGTGTACAACACAGAGGTTTGACAAGTCTGTTCCTTACGCTGTGCTCACAAGCGTAGAGCCCCTCTGTCCCCATACAAGGGTGTCACAGTACCATCCCTGCGCTGTACCTTTCGTCCCTGTGACTGACTCGTTCCGTGACCGGAAGCCCGTACCTCCCACTGTCCCTCATTCAGTGTGCCCTCCCCGGCAATCATCAGTTTGGTGTCTGTTGTATTTACAGATATGATTCTGCTAGGAATGTATTTTGCATCATCTGCCAACAAAGACCGTTTTGTGTCTTTATTCTGGCTCGGCACGCCTTTGTTTCCTT
This sequence comes from Ursus maritimus, assembly GCF_017311325.1. Lineage (NCBI taxonomy): Eukaryota > Metazoa > Chordata > Mammalia > Carnivora > Ursidae > Ursus > Ursus maritimus. Next base: position 67,731,812 of record NW_024426663.1, read on the forward strand.
TGTTTATCTTCCCCCATTAGCCGGGACCTGGAATATGATACTTAGAAACACTGATGAAAGGGGATCTCCTTGCCGTGTTCCTGTAGGGTTTTTATGGATGTTCTTCGTCAAGTTGAGGAAGTTTCTCTCTACTTGTAGTTGGCTTAGGGTGTTTTATCATTACTGAGTGTTGGATTTTGTCACATGCTTTTTCTGCATCTTTCGATGCCGTCATGTGGTTTTTCTTTAGCCTGTTGATCTGACGGATCATAGTAACATTTTCCAGGGTTGAAGCAGCCTTGCGTACCTGAGCAAAGTGGCATTTGGTTGTGGTACGTAGTTCTTTTCATGCATAGTTGGATTCAGTCGACTAATATTTTGTTGAGAATCTGTGCATGTATGTTAATAAGAGATAGTGGTCTGTTGTTTTCTATTTTGTAATGTCTTGGTCTGGTTTTTGACATCAGGGTAATGCTGGCCTCTTAGAGTTAGGAATTATTACCTCTGCTTCTATCGTCTGAGAAAGATGAGAGAGAATTGGTATATCTTCCTTGAATGTTTGCTAGAATTCACCAATGAAGTCATCAGGGTCTGGTGCTTTCTGTTTTGTAAAGTTATTGATTCAATTTCATTAGAAGATACAGGCCTATTCAGATTGTGTGAGTTTGGGCAGACTTTGTCTTTCAAGGCAATTGGTCCATTTCGTGGAGGTTATCAAATTTTTGCGTGTAAAGTTGTTCTCCTAGTTTTCCTTCAGTATCCTTTTAATGTCAGTGGAATCTGTAGTGATGTCCCTTCTTTTGTTATTGATAATTTGTGTTTTCTCTCCTTTTCTCTTAGCAACATTGACTAAATGCTTAATGGTGTGATCGATGTTTTTGGAGAGCCAGCTTTTGGTTTCTTTGGTTTTCTTCATTGATTTCCATATCATTGATTTAAGCTCCAGTTTTTATTGTTTCTCTCCCTCTGCTGGCTTTGAATTTAATTTGCAAAAATTTGCTGCTGTTTTCTGTTTTCCTGAGATAGAAGCTTAGATTTTTGTTTGGTTTATTTTGTGTTTTGGTATGCCTTGTAATTTTTTGTTGAAAGGTGGACACGATACACTAGCTAAACAGAAATGGGCCTTTAGTAACACAGGGGTAAGGTGTTGGGAGAGGGGAACCTTTCTGTAGTCCTGTGACTGAGTCTCAGTGTTCGGGTGAACCTGTCCCCCTGCACTGCTTTGGCTCGTCCGATGGCAGATTGAGGTGGTACATCTCCGGCGTGAATGTCACAGAAGTGATGCCCTGCTCTCCTCTCATCTTTGCAGGTGGCATAAAATTTTGGTTTGTCCCATTGCTGAGGATACGGTGATACTCATTTTGGTTACTTGATTAACATGTAGTGTGTATCTGTTTTCAACTTTCGCCCGTCTCCATATAATTCTTTGAGCTTTTTCTTGGTTTCTGGTGTAGGAAGATGGTACAGGCTGATGTTCTTTCCTATCTCAGCCCTGGATTCAGCTGTTTGTTTAGGGAACCCTGCTTCCTTTTAGCAAAGAAAGCTGTTTAGGAGTCAAGGTCCAGGTGCAGGGTATGCCAGTTGCTCTTGGGGTGTTCTGCTCCCAGGGCCTTCCAGTGAAAAAACTGAGGGAGTAGGTTCGTGTATGTACACACACACACACACACACACACACACACACACCCACGAACATGGATATATATACACGCACCAGCCACAGTTACATATATACCTTTATATCCGTGTTTATCCATACGTTTAGCGAACTGTGTACATTCACATTGACACCTTCGTTCCCTCCAGTCTTACATAAGGTTTATCCTAATTGTTGTCCCTTTCCATACCTGTAACTCGCTGACACCAGGAGACCTGTCATAGTTACACTCTTTACACTTCTGAGCTCTGCTGACCTTACTATTTTATGGCTGTCTTTATTAAAGTGATAGATGCTGTGTAAGGGCTTTACTTTCATTATTTAATTTGATCTTCTAAACATTATAAAAGCTTTGCAGAACAAAAATGGGAACAAAAGGAAATCCTATAGTTTCCCCGTAAAACTGGTAAATGGCTGAATTGGGATCGGAACCTTGGTCTGTTACTGGAGTGTCTGTCTGCGGAACTGTTGAGCTCTGTTTAGCCAGTGCTGCAGTAAGCTCATTTCTTCGGGGTTACCCCCGCGTGCTGCCCCTCCCCCTCGCCCCCCATCAGAGTCTGAGCTGCCCTTTCAGCAGCTGCTTAGGGAAATGTTTGGTTTTAAACTTTTCAAGCCAAACGTATAATTTCTCAGGCTGCAAAATAGGAATCTGGAGAGGGTTGCTTACTGCTGAGGGTTGTGTATATCTGACGTGTGCATTTTATCACGTCCCCAAATTGTTTCATGCTTTCCTCCTGTTCTTGGAAAACTACCTCAGTGTTTGAGCGTGGCGCGCAGGAAGGCCAGGTGTTGGGGCTCCGCTCCGTCTTCCTGCGGGTCAGTCCTCAGCCAGGAGCCCGCACACCACGCCCCCCTCCCCCGCCCCGTGCTCCTAGTGCAGTTCCTTCTGCCTGGAACACTGTTCTCTGTCTCCTCCCTTATTCCGTTCCTTCACCTCTCCCTTCTTAGCTGCACGGGGCTGATGTTTCAGTTCCCAGTTTAGATTCACTTCCTTCGGCAGACCCATGATGCCTCTTCTCCGCGGTTTATTCAGTTTTAAAATGTTAACCGTATTTTGACTTAGAAAATGGTGGTTAAGTAAGGTTTCTTGGGAGAGTGTGTTTAAAAAAAAAATTCACAGGAAACCTTACTGAGGTACTGACTATATCCGTGAGAACTGCCAAGCAAAATACAAAGCATAACCAGCTTTCAGAATCTTAGAGTGGTTTACGGCAAACTCTAATGTAGTTGAATTGTGGTTTCCCCCGTAAAGTACCTGCCGGCCTGTCTGGACTGGATCCCAAGGACATCGTGGCCGTGCTGAATGAGGAGGGAGGCTACCATCAGATCGGACCAGTGGACTATTGCACCGACTCCTTCGTTCTGTCGGTGACCATCGCCTTTGCTACCCAGCTGGAGCAGGTGAGACTTGCCCTCTGGGGAGTGAGTCACAAAGAACTGAAAACAGTGATTTTCTTTCTTTCCTTTCCTTTTTTTCTTTTTTTTTTTTTTAATTAAAATTTGCCTTTTAGGTATTAAAAAGATTTGCAAAGTGGACTTTTTTTTTTTACACTTTTAAAAAGATGTAGAAAAATGTTTTCATTCATATCAGAAAGTATTTCTGCTTTAAGAACAGACTTAATTGGTATGATTTTAGTAGTAAGAGAAAAAAATTAAAATCTCTTAGGATTTAGAAGAAAGCCTGTCCATAAACACTGTTTCCCACTGCGTGCTATTTTAAGGACTGGTCTGAAAGGATTTTTTTTCCAAGTGTTGAAAAAGTGACTTTTCGGAGAATTGTTCAATGTTGGGAACACTCGGTCTCTGTCATACTTCAATAGGTATCATCTGGGATTAGATTTTACCTTATTTACAAACTAACAAATTTGGTAATTACTGCTTTTTTGTTTTTTTAATGTTTTTTTATTATGTTAGTCACCATCCCCGCTTTCTGATGTAAAGTTCGATGATTCATTAGTTGCGTAGAACACCCACTGCACCATGCAATACGTGCCCTCCTTACTACCCATCACCGGTCTATCCCATTCCCCCACCCCTCTCCCCTCTGAAGCCCTCAGTTTGTTTCCCAGAGTCCATAGTCTCTCATGCTTCATTCCCCCTTCTGATCACCCCCCCCTTTCTTTATCCCTTTCTTCCCCTACCGATCTTCCCAGTTCTTATGTTCCATAGATGAGAGAAATCATATGATAATTGTCTTTCTCTGCTTGACTTATTTCACTTAGCATTATCTCCTCCAGTGCCGTCCATGTTGCAGCAAATGTTGAGAACTCATTCTTTCTGATGGCTGAGTAATATTCCATTGTATATATGGACCACAACTTCTTAATCCAGTCATCTGTTGAAGGGCATCTCGGTTCCTTCCACGATTTGGCTATTGTGGACAATGCTGCTATGAACATTGGGGTGCATATAGCCCTTCTCTTCACTATGTCTGTATCTTTGGGGTAAACACCCAGTAGTGCAATGGCTGGGTCATAGGGTAGCTCAATTTTTAACTTTTTTAAGGGACCTCCACACTGTGTTCCAGAGTGGCTGTACCAACTTGCATTCCCACCAACAATGGAGGAGGGATCCCCTTTCTCCACATCCTCTCCAGCAATTGTTGTTTCTTGCCTTGTCAATTTTTGCCATTCTAACTGGCATAAGGTGGTATCTTAGTGTGGTTTTGATTTGAATTTCCCTGATGGCTAGTAATTTTGAACATTTTTTTTCATGTGTCTGTTAACCATTTGTATGTCATCATTGGAAAAGTGTCTGTTCATATCTTCTGCCCATTTTATGATTTGTTTGTTTCTTGTGTATTGAGTTTGAGAAGTTCTTTGTAGATCTTGCATACCAGTCTTTTATCTGTAGCATCATTTGCAAATATATTCTCCCATTCCGTGGCCTGCCTCTTAGTTCTTTTGACTGTTTCCTTGGCTGTGCAGAAGCTTTTTATCTTGATGAAGCCCCACAAGTTCAATTTAGCTTTTGTTTCTCTTGCCTTTGGAGATGTGTCATGAAAAAGGTTGCTTTGGCCGATGTCATAGAGGTTGCTGCCTATGTTCTCCTCTAGGATTTTGATGGATTCCTGTCTCACATCGAGGTCTTTCATCCATTTGGAGTTTATTTTTGTGTACAGTGTGAGAGAGTGGTCAAGTTTCATTCTTGCATGTAGCTGTCCAATTTTTCCAGCACCATTTATTGAAGAGACTGTCTTTTTTCCACCAGATGTTTTTTCCTGCTTTATCAAAGATTAGTTGCCCAAAGAGCCGAGGGTCCATTTCTGGGTTCTCTATTCTGTTCCATTGGTCTATGTGTCTATTTTGGTGCCAGTACCATGCTGTCTTTGTGATCACAGCTTTGTAGTGCAGCTCGAAATCCGGCATTGTGATGCCCCCAGCTTTGTTTTTCCTTTTCAACAATTCCTTGGCGATTCGGGGCCTTTTCTGGTTCCATACAAATTTAAGGACTATTCCAGTTCTTTGAAAAAATGTCATCGGTATTTTGGTCGGGATAGCATTGAAAGTGTAGATTGCTCTGGGTAGCATGGACATTTTAACTATGTTAATTCTTCCGATCCATGAGCATGGAATATTTTTCCATCTTTTTGTGTCTTCCTCAATGTCTTTCAAGAGTGATTTATACTTTCTATAATATAAGTCCTTTACGTCTCTGGTTAAGTGAATTCCAAGGTAACGTATGGTTTTTGGTGCTATTGTAAATGGGATGGATTCCCTAATTTCTTTTCTTCAGTCTCATTATTCGTGTATAGAAATGCAACTGATTCTGAGCATTGATTTTTGTATCCCGCCACATTACTGAACTGCTCTATAACTTCTAATAGTTTGGGAGTGGATTCTTTTGGGTTTTCCATATAGAGTATCACGTCATCTGTGAAGAGAGACATTTTGACTTCTTTGCCGATTTGGATACCTTTTATCCCTTTTTGTTGTCTGATTGCTGTTGCAAGGACTTCTAGTACTATGTTGAATAATAGTGGCGAGAGTGGGCATCCTTGTCGAGTCCTGATCTTAAGGGAAAGGCTTCCAGCTTTTCCCCATTGAGAATAATATTTGCTGTAGGCTTTTCATAGATGGCTTTTATGAGATTGAGGAATGTACCCTCTATTCCTACACTCTGAAGGGTTTTAATCAGGAAAAGATGCTGTATTTTGTCAAATGCTTTTTCTGCATCAATTGAGAGGATCCTATGGTTCCTGAGTCTTTTCTTGTTGATATGATGTATCACGCTGATTGATTTGCGAATGTTGAACCACGCTTGCATCCCAGGGATGAATCCCACTTGGTCATGACGGATAATCCTTTAATGTTATGTTGGATTCTATTAGCCAGGATATTGTTGAGGATTTTGGCGTCCATATTCATTAGGGAAATTGGTCTGTAATTCTCCTTTTTGGTGGGGTCTTTGCCTGGTTTGGGGATCAAGGTAATATTGGCCTCATAGAATGAGTTTGGTAGCTTTCCTTCTGTTTCTATTTTTTGAAATAGCTTTAGGAGAATAGGTATTATTTCTTCTTTGAATGTTTGGTAGAAATTCCCCAGGAAAACCGTCCGGCCTGGAGTTTTGTTATTTGAAGGTTGTTTATCACTGACTCAATGTCTTCACATAATTGGCCTGTTTAAAAATCCATTTCTTCCTGTTTCCAGTCTTGGTAGTTTATAGGTTTCCAGAAGGCCTCCATCTCTTCCAAGGTTACTTAATTTATTGGACATAGATGTTGATAAAGTTTCTAATAATCCTTCCAATTTCATTAGAGTTTTTGGTCGCGTGACCTCTCCTTTTTTCATTCATAATTTTACTAATTTGGGTCCTTCTCTATTCTTTGGATAAGTCTTGCCAGTGGTTTGTCAATTTTATTGATTCTCTCAAAAGAACCAGCTTCTAGTCCCTGTGATCTCTCTACTGTACTTCTGGTTTTCTAATTCATTGATTTCTGCTCTAATCTTGGTCAACTGCTTCCTCTGCCTCATTAGGCTCAAGTCCCTCTGTTGCTGTTCAGCTCTTGAGGTGAGAATATAAAACTGCATTTTTAGATTTTCTATTCTTTTTGAGTAGGCTTGGATGGCATATGTATTTCCCTTAGACTCTGCCTTTGCAGTATCCCCCATAGGTTTTGGACCGTTGTGTTTTTCATTCTCGTTGGTCTCCATAAATTGTTTAAATTGATTTTTGATTTCCTGGTTTATCGAGTCATTCCTGAGCAGGATGGTTCTTAGTCTCCCAAGTGTTTGAGTTTCTTCCAAATTTTTCCTTGTGGTTGAGTTCCAATTTTGGAGCGTTGTGGTCTGAGATATTTTGCAGGAGATAATTTCAGTCTTTTGGTATCGGTTCAGACCTGTTTTGTGTCCCAGAACATGGTCTATTCTTGAGAATGTTCCATGGGCATTAGAATAGAATGAGTATTCTTTGGTTCTGGGGTGTAGTGTTCTATATATATCTATGAGGTCCAACTCGTCAAGTATGGCATTCAAAGCCTTTGATTCTTTGCTTAGTTTTTGCCAGGGTGTTATGTCTATTTCTGATAGTGGAGTGTTGAGGTCCCCTACTATTAATGTATTTTTATTTATATGTCTCTTTATTCTGGTTAAGAGTTGGCTTGTGTATCTTGCTGCTCCCCTGTTGGGGGCATATATATTTATAATTGTCATATCCACTTGTTGAATACTTCCTTTAAGAATAATATAGTGCCCTTCTGCATCTCTAACTATAGTCTGTAGTTTAAAATCCAATTTATCTGATATGAGAATTGCTACCCCAGCTTTCTTTTGAGGTCCATTTGCGTGAAAGATGGTACTCCATCCCCTTACTCTCAGTCTGAATGCATCTTTGGGTTCGAAATGAGTCTCTTGTAGACAGCAAATGGATGGGTCATTTCTTTTTATCCAATCTGCAACCCTGTGGCGTTTATGGGAGCATTTAAGCCATTCACATTGAGACTGAGTACTGAGAGATATGATTTTAATGATGCCATGTTGCCAGTAAAGTCTTTGTTTGTATTGGCTGTGACTTTCTGTTCTGTATCACTCTTGGGGCCTTTTTACTTTTATAGAACCCCCCGTAATATCTCCTGTAGGGCTGGTTTCATGGTTACAAAATTGGTTAATGACTGGCGATTCTGAAATGTCTTTATTTCTCCATCAATTCTGAATGACAGCCTTGCTGGATAAAGGATCCTTGGCTGCATGTTTTTCTCTGAAAGAGCTTTAAATATGCTCCCCCAACCCTTTCTCTCATTCCAGGTCTGTGTAGACAGGTCTGACGTAATTCTGATGCTTTTGCCTTGGTACGTGAGAAATTTGTCGTGGTTGAGCTTGGGAGGGGTCCTCTCTGCCTCTTGGACACGAATGTTTGTTTCCCTTGCTAGATTAGGGAAGTTTTCAGCCACAATTTGTTTAAATATCCCTTCTAGACCTCTTCCCAGGGATGAATCCCACTTGGTCATGACGGATAATCCTTTAATGTTATGTTGGATTCTATTAGCCAGGATATTGTTGAGGATTTTGGCGTCCATATTCATTAGGGAAATTGGTCTGTAAGTCTCCTGTTTGGTGGGGTCTGTGCCGGGTGGGGGGATCAAGGTAATATTGGCCTCATAGAATGAGTTTGGTAGCTTTCCTTCTGTTTATATTTTTTGAAATAGCTTTGGGAGAATAGGTATTATTTCTTCTCTGAATGTTTGGTAGAATTCCCCAGGAAAACCGTCCGGGCCTGGAGTTTTGTTATTTGGAAGGTTGTTTATCACTGACTCAATCTCTTCATAATTAATTGGCCTGTTTAAAAAATCAATTTCTTCCTGTTTCAGTCTTGGTAGTTTATAGGTTTCCAGGAAG
>NW_024426663.1:67743072-67807614 GCF_017311325.1 Ursus maritimus
CCCCGCTTCGTACCTCAATACTCAGCGCTGGAGATGTTCATTTGTAGAGATCCAGATGCGTCTTCCTGCGTCTCAGGCTGGTTCCGTGGTTGTTTAGGCTGGTCTGGTTCCGATCCAGCTCGACTCGGGGGACCGGCTGAAAAAGGGGTCCCCTACTCCTCTGCCATCTTAACTCCTCCCCCCGACAATCACTTCCGGTAATTACTGCTTCTCGGATGGTGCCAGAAGACAGAAGGTTCTTGGGTCAGAGACAAAGGACTATACTACTCTCAGCACAGCAGACAACACGCACATCTGTATATTGTCTGCCATCTTCCTTGCCCCATGTTCCAAGGGTGACACAGAGGGGCCCAGGTGGCTGCCCCACACAGAGTGGGTTTGTGCCATGGCTGAGGAGCACAGAACTTGGGGAGTAGACCACTTGAATCGTAAACAGTCCTGGTCTCTCTCCGGTCTCTCTCCAAGAAGACGCTTAATTCCTCGAGCTTACCAGCTGCACATGCAGCCCTGGGAAGCAGCCTGGGGGACAGTGGTCTGGGTCTTGCGATCTCGGTGCCTCAGCGAGAGGTGCAGGGACGCTCAGGACCCGTGCCAACATTCCCTCTTCGCAAAAATGGCTCAACACAAAATGAGCTGTTACTCCATGGTCTTTATCAGGATCAAGCCCAGTTTTCTCGAGTTTATGTTGGTCTATAGCAATTGAAATAAATTAATAATTTCAGAAATAGAGAATTATGGCTTATGACTTACATTTTTTACCTTACTGTTGACTTTCTTAGAGGTACACAGCTCCCACACAGTCCACATTTAGAATATTAGGTAATGATTTTTCTCAGGAAATATTTACAGTTTTGTCATACCAAATTCATGCTTCTGCCTTTCTCCATCAGTTTCTCTTTTGCTTCATAAAGCCCTGCTTATGGGTTGCCCCAGCTTACTATGCCGTTTGGCTGGGGTAAGGTCACATGTCCACTGTCCTCATTAACCACATCAGGGGACACATTAGATAATGAGGCCACTATACTTTTACTGTGTTATTAAGTAGATGCAAGGCATCTTACATTACTACTTTATTGTTAGTTTTTTCCAGCTCTAGGGAGGCATCATTGTTCCTCATCACTTACTGTGTGTCCTGTTCCGTGAAGTAGGCATTTTGCTAACTACCGTGTTCAGTCCTCCCACAACTTTAGGGGATGATTATTTTCATTTTCAAGATCACGAAACCATTTCTTAGGAAGGTTGTACAGCTAAGTAAATGGCCTAGGTATTTCTGGAAATAGAGTCACTTCCCTTATTCTCTCGTTGCGGTATTAGGCTCTCTGCTCTCTTGCGCAGTTTTGGAGTACGATGCATTTGCGCGGGTTCTCTTTCTCACCACTCACTCACTGCTGACTAGCTAGCTCCTTCCCCTTCGGCACTGTAACCTTTCGGAGGCTTGAGGTTTTTCAGTAGTAGACTGATGATAATACCAGCTTTCCATATAAGCATGAGGGAGGAGACAATGTAATCAGAATGTCTCCCATATAGTTTGTATGTGTGAAGCTACGTTTGTACGATAACAGCTTGTTGGGAGTAATTGGCCTATTGAATCCACAACTAACACTAAAACAGTTCTTGGTAATACAAGGTGACTCACTGGGACCAGTCGCTCAGTTTAGTTTTAAGAACTCAAAAACCAGATTGACAACTAGCTGTTGGCTCTCCCTGCTAAAAAGGAAGCCAGGCAGGTTTCTCTCAAGAGTAAACCGAATTACCATGGAACCCAGCAATTTCAGTGCTAGGTGTGAATCAAAAGAACTGAAAACAGGTGTTCAAATAAAAACGTGTACGGGAATGTACATAGCAGTATTCACAGTCTCCAAAAGGTGGAAACAACCCAGATGTCCATCAGTGGCTGAGTGGGTAAACCAGATGCACACCGTACGCTGGAATATTGCACGACTAGAACGGAGTGGGGTACTGTCAGGCGCTGCAGTGCGGGCAGACGTTGAACGCAGGCCGAGTGAAAGAAGCCAGACACTCAGGGCCACATGATGTGTGACTGCACTTCTATGAAATCCACTAGCACAGGTGAACCCATAGAGACCTGGAGCAGATTTGTGGTTTCCTGGGGCTGGAGGAAGGGGGAAATGGAGACTGCTTCATGGCTGCGGTGTTTGTCCTGGGGAGGTGAGCGCCTTCTGGAGCCAGATGTAGGGACCAGTGCATGCACGGCCTTGTGAATATACTCAGTGGTACTGAGGTGCTCGCTTTTTAATCGTTACAATGGTACATTTTCTGTTGCGTGTACTTTACAATAATTAAAAAATTGAGCCCAATAGTCTACTCATCTTTTGATATTATTTAATATTTGTTGTTTGCTTTTTTCATTATTTACAGACAAGCCAGGGGTCTTATAAATTAGCCATTTAGTTCTTTCCTCAAGCTAGTGAAAGGTACTAGGAGAAAGTATCAAGCAACAAATAAAGCTAATAAAAAATACTTTTTCAGATGCACATCAGTGACTTAGGACATGATGCTATCATGTTGTAGATTGGAGGAATGAGTTAGGAGCGGGGAGACCGGATGGTGATAATCTTGTGTGGCTCCTTTTCTTAAAAATTGGACATTTATGGTTAAAAAAAAAAACCTTCCAAATACAAAGACATTAAAGGATTTTAAAAGGAATCTTTTCTTAGTGGAAATTAACTTAAAATTAAATATACTATGAAATATTGGAGGGCCATCTTTAGTTTTTAAAATTTTTATTGCTTTCTGATTATGGAAGAAACCAAAGAAAAAAGTCTTGTCTAATTAAACTCAGAAAGTAAGGATACTATATTTTGGCCTCAGACATTTTCCCATTCATGTAACCGCTGAGTCTGTGCTGGGTTGTGGAGTTGTGCAGTTGAACATGTATTCTCTCTTTTAATCCTTCCAACGACCCTAAAAGAAATGGAGGGACAGAGTGATAGGGGAACTTGTTCGAAGCTTCTCAGTCAGCCGTTGATGGAACCAGGATTGGGGGCTTAATCCAGAATCTGTTAACAGCTGTAGGTGTGTAAGTGCTGGCTCTCTCTAGATAAATCTGATTAAAATCTACTCACGGGCAGTTTAATGTATGGGGTTGGAGTAAACGTTCACTTCACACATAAAAATATACTTTATATGACACACTAGCTATTGAGTATCTGCTGTATTATTTTACACGAAATGACGATTGAATATTTACTGCGTACTGAATATGGGGCTGTTTCATTCTAAGCAGGTAATTCTTTGATTTTCACGAACTCCACAAGCTGTGCTGTAGCTCTGCTTGGCCTGCCAGCATGTCTTAGATAGCAGCTCTGTTGTATGATAACTAGGATATGCTGAAGCCATCTTCTTTGACGAACACAAGAGCTGATTTTTAACAGCGTGCTAGTGAACACTTAGAGTGTGTTCGGTGTTTTATGGGCCAGGAATCCATGTCTTTGCCATATGCGGCCATGAAACTACGAGCTTTGAGAAGTAACACTCCTATGAAAGGAAATAGCCTTTTGCAGCTGTTAATTTATAAGGTTCCCAAATTTGACAGAGTGGCTAGGAAGCGTTTTTCTTGAGGGCCTGGACTAAGGTGTCACATTTAATAGCTTGGATTACGGTTGTTTAAAACCCTTCTCTGATGACTGGAGAGGGTGGCAGAATAAGATGAAATAAGGTATATGGAAATAAAGCTCAGTTTAAAGTACTTGACCACTGTCTTCTAAAAGAACTTTCATGGACTCGTTCATGGATCAGATGAATAAAAAGTAAACTTGAAAATAACAGCAATCTTTAAAAATACTTTAGTCTCTGGGCTTTTCTAAGGTAAACCTTGAAAAATTAAACCAGTCATTTGGTTGTAATTTTTCAGAGATGTAGAAATTTTGAGTGAATTATTTCAAGACTTAGATCAGCATTTTGGCAAATATCTTGGCGTTCGTCACACACGCATAAGCATGTATGATGGTTTACAAGTTAATGCTCTTTTCTTTTTCCTTGAATGTTTAGTTAATTCCATGTACCATGAAACTTCCAGAAAGACAGCCTGAGTTTTTCTTTTACTATTCTTTGCTGGGAAACGATGTTACAAATGAACCCTTCAATGATTTGATCAACCCAAACTTTGAGCCAGAGAGAGCATCTGTTCGAATACGTAGCAGCATAGAAATTCTTCGTGTTTACCTGGCTCTTCAGTCTAAACTACAGGTAAGTATTGCAGAAAATTGTTTTTTTTTTTTTAATTAGAGGTGATTTTTTTAGGCTTCAGAGAGGTACCTAAACCCTTACTTCAGTAGTGAAGATCATCTTTCTGCCACGTCATTTAATGTTTTAGCAATTACCCTGACTCGTAAAGGCCTAGCATAACTGTTACTTCAGAATTCTAGGAGATAAACTTCTTTACCTAGTTATTATGAAAAGAGGTGTATCAGTTGCCAGGCTTTAAGATAAAAAAATGGTTTGGAGCCTAAAGCTGTATGTGGGTTCAGGGAAAATTTCATCATTAACTAGTGGGCGTAGTAGCTATGCACACACAGGTCACATGCTGGATTTTAGAGTTTATACACCTTATTGCTATTAAAAGCAAAAAACACAACTTTCTAAAGCCTGCCCTTGAATTCAGTACTTTGGTAAAGTAATTTTTTATTGGACTCCCTTCGAAAGTAAACCTTACGTAGTGAAAATGACTGTTTTATTTATTCCAATTGCTTTTAATCAGACTGAAAGGGGGTAGTTAAATAAAGGATTAGGTCGTCATTTGTTGAATGTGATCATTCATGAGATTTTGCTTGCAAATTTGGGTGGGAGGTGGGAAGGGGCATTCAGAAATTATAGTACTTATAGAACTATAATTTAGCGGTAATAGAAATTATAGAACTAGGGGGCGCCTGCGTGGCTCAGTCGGTTAAGCATCTGCCTCTTAATTTCAGCTCATGATCTCAGGGTCAAGGACTAAGCCCTGCTTTGGACTCCACGCTCAGCGGGGATCGGCTTGAGATTCTCTCTCTCCTCCTCCCCTGCCTGTGCCCTGTGCTCGCGCGCACGCGCTCTCTCAAATAAATACACCTAAAAAAAAAAAAAAATTACAGTAGAACTAAATTTTGGAGGTGGTTCTGCTAAACCCAGGAGACTAAATAGCCAAATATTATATAAAATGACGAACTTTTTTTTTTGTTTGTTTGCTGCATTTCATCTTTTCACATAGTTTTTAGCTTTCTAAAGATCTTGAATTTTTTTCTGTCTCTAACATACCAATCTTTACTGAAGTAATGACTTCTTTCTTAGGACTTAAATGTCCATGAGAATTAAACTAACAAATCCTTTCTCTCCAGCCCACCGCCAACATCATACCTAATAACATTAAAACTAAGCGACAGGTCACTGCCTACCTTGGAACTAAAAATAGTTTCATGTTGTGACTGCTTATTGTGCATGTGAATGCCATGTTTGCCCATACAGTGAGGTAAAGTACTATAGTAGGTAAAAAACAAAACAAAAACCCAGTTTATACCGTATACCTGAACAGCCATTTTTTCCCCTGTGGTGCGTTTTTTTTTCCCCCTTAGAGATTTTATTTATTTGACAGCACAAGCAGGAGGAGCCTCACGCAGAGGGAGATGGAGTGGGAGCCGTATGCGGGGCTTGATCCCCAGATCCTGGGATCATGACCTGAACCGAGGGCAGAGGCTTCACTGTAACTGAGCCACCCAGGTGCCCCCTTTTTTCTATAGTTTCAGAAGGGAGTAATGTCGAAGTTTGATTAGGTATCAGTGATAAACAGTACAGCCCACCCAGGTATTCTATTTTACGTTGTACTGGTAAACACTGTTTTATATATAAAATCTAAAATCTAAAAAGCAGGAAAAGAGAAACACTGAAGATGTTCTATGGATGAATAAAACAAAATCATTTCAGGTTCTTTAGGGGCTGGATTCACTAACTTTTTTTTTTAATAACTGTTTAATGTTGAAATGGAAATAGAAAAAAATGCTTGAACTATTAGTTTTCTGTTTGCATTCGTGTATTCATGATATAGTTTGTGAAGCAGCATAGTAAAATATTAAAATAACCACAGCTCCTGAAAGGGAGAAGGGCGATCATGTATGAGTATACAGTAGTGAGAGAAAAAATGAAAGAGAATGGCTTTATTATGGAGTTCTTAGTAAATTCTGTGCCTTACCAACAACTTTAACCACCAAGTCTAAGAATCTATTACTCGCATGGACTCTGTGCTGAGCGGGAGTGTGGAGCCCGACACGGGGCTTCATCCCACGACCCTGAGATCGGGACCTGAGGCAAAACCAAGGGTCGGATGCTCAGCTGACCGAGCCGCCCAGGCGCCCCTAACTTGCTGTGAAGTGTACGTGTTTAGGAGACAGGAGAGAATATGAAGCCTGTTTTGATTTTCTCTTTCACATTAGATCCATCTTTGCTGTGGAGACCAGTCCCTTGGAAGCACAGAAGTACCCTTAACTGGGCTACTGAAAAAGGGGAGTACGGAGATCAACCAGCGCCCGGTCACAGTTGAGGGTGCCTTTATTCTTGAGCCTCCAAACCGAGCCAAACAAAAGCTCGCCCCTATCCCTGTGGAGCTAGCCCCGACTGTCGGAGTGTCTGTGGCTCTGCAGAGAGAAGGCGCAGACGCCCAGGCAAGTAGTGGCCCCCCAGCCCCTCCTCCAGCTCCTGCGCGGTCACTCGGGACTACTCATAAAAGTTGAACTTGCTTGAGAAAGTATTTATTATTCTTAATTAGTGCCCTATATTATATGATACTTCCTTTCTGAAAAGTACTGTGACTTCCCAGCTATACTTCATTAAGTGTTTATACAGAGCCTTTGCATACAGTCTTTTTTTTTTTTTTTTTTTTTTTTTTAAAGATTATTTGAGAGAGAGCGGGAGAGACAGCACGAGCAGGGTGAGGGGCAGAGGTAGAGGGAGAAGCGGACTTCCCGCTGAGCAGGGAGCCTGACACGGGCTCTGTCCCAGGACCTGACTCGAGATCATGACCTCAGCTGAAGGCAGATGCTTAACCGACTGAGCCACCCCGGCACCCCCCCCCTTTTTTTAAAGGATTTTTTTATTTTTAGAGAGGAGGGGGCAGAAGGAAAGAATCTCAGGCAGACTCCCAGGTGCCCCCATATAGTCTTGTCATGTAGTAGGAACCATTCCCCCCACCCCCAACTCATGGTCAGTCATTGCCAGAAAAGAGACTCCTCTGAAAGAGAATGTTGTTAGACCTAGTTTCTGGGAATCTGCATTAATGGTAATGGTTTCGGTTGACTCAGCTGGAGCTGAGACAAAGTTCCTGGTTCATTGTTGCTTCGTGGCCCTAATACTCTCTTTAGGCAACAGACATGGGTATTTGCTTGGATGCATATATGTTTTTTGATTGTACGTAGCCCTAGAATCAACTTTCGTGTACTGTTCTTTTGAAGAACTGATCTTTATGTAGGTTATGAATTAAAGAGAGAAAAACAAAGTGAGAGTTTAAGTATATACATATATGCATATATTTTTAGAAGAAAGTTGAACAAAGGAGAGAAAGAAAGTCAGATACGTTTTTGTTTTAGTAACAGGCCTCCATTGTGTTTATGGCCTTGGTAATGATAACAACAACTATCCCCAAGGACACTTGGCCTGACTTGTTGTATCAAATATCCCTTCTTGCCAGTTAGGATGCATTTTGGTACTCAGCTCTGGATATCGTATTTCCTTCCTGTTCATCTTCCTTTTTCTGGTCCTAGATGCTATAAGAAAATTTGCAAATTATGAAGAAAAATAGACTAGGAATATCCAAACTGGGAAAGGAAGCTTATATTTTTAAAAAACAACGTCACGTTTTTGCTTAATTATGAAGGAAAGTGCTTTGCAAATTATACTTTATTTAAAAATTGTTTTTAGTCTTTAATTGACTTAAAGACCCAGAATGAACATGAGCTACAGCATTCAAAGAAGCGAGTTTTAACTCCTATAAAAGAGAAGACACTCACTGGGCCAAAGTCACCAAGCGTGTCCCCTGTTCCACCTCAAAACCCATCACCTCCCACAAAAGACGATGCAACAGGAAGTGAAGCAGAAAGCTTACAATATGATAAGGACACAAAACCAAATACAAAGGGTAAGATGTTCTTTTTACAGACTTTTTAGGTGTACATTTTGTAGCCATCTAACGATTAAGAGTTTTCACGGTTTATAAGTAAATTTTGAGCTTTTTTTTTTTTAAAGAGCCAATAATGTATGATGTAAAAAAAAAATTCAGTGTAAATTGAATCAAATTTAAATTGAGTCTATAACTTCATCATAGGATTTGCTAAAAGGTAAGGGAATTTTATCAGTGACTTTTATTTTAGAAACAGTAGCTTATTCAGAAGAAATTACAGAAAATAGGTCTTTGAAACATATTTTTAACTAGGAAACACTTAAATATTGTGAATTCACTGGAATTTCAGGGAGAAGAGCTACCGCCTATTGTAATAATCATTATACTCGTTTTTGATGCTCCAGTTAAGGGAGAGACTGAGAAAGGTTTTATCTGGTTTTATAAACTTTTCCCATCTGCTACATAAGGAACTGCAGTTACATTTCCTAGTGTAAGTAATTAGAATAGTGGTGGATTAGGAGTCGAAAGTTCGGGAGCAAGCGATCACTCGTCACTGAATAGCTGTAGGACTTGGGCTACTTGCTAAACATCTCCGGTCTGTAATAGGATTGGAATAGGTAGCTCTTTTTGTTAGACTATGTCATATGTGCCCAAACTACTTCTTAGAAAGTGCTGTAATTATTATCTGCAGAAAGTCTCAAGTACAGCCCTTCGAATACTAAGTTAAGTGTAGCTGCGTCTCGGCAGGAAGCTGGCGCCTGCCACGCTGCTGGCATACATCACGGCGTCGGTAACGTCCGCTTCTGTGTTTTGCAATCTGTGGGAAGAGTAAGCTCTTTTACACAGCTCTAAAGTGGGAATGAAAGCCTACATCATTCTGGGGAAGTCACTTAAAAAGTTGATGGCTCAGTTCATAACTTTATGAAAGTAAGTGATCAAATTCCTTGCTTGAAGGTAAATGATTTTTTTTTTTAAAGACACTGCCATATACTTAGCGTAAATGAGATATCTTTACGTGATATAAATAACTGAAGAGAAACTGTTACCAAGTGGAATTTTTTCGTTTGAATTTGTATGTTCATTTAGCCGTCAGCTCTTCTATACCTGCTTCCGTGGCCCAGCCGGTGCCTGCGTCCCATGCTTCAGAAACAGCCTCAGGACAGAAGATTGCTGTGCCAGCGACATCCCATCATTTTTGCTTTTCAATAGACTTAAGGAGTATTCATGATTTGGAAGTCGGTTTTCCAGTCAACTGTATATTAAGGTGTGATCTGCTTTTGTCTCCAAGTATTATTATTATTTTTTTTTAAAGATTTTATTTATTTATTCGACAGAGATAGAGACAGCCAGCGAGAGAGGGAACACAAGCAGGGGGAGTGGGAGAGGAAGAAGCAGGCTCATAGCAGAGGAGCCTGATGTGGGGCTCGATCCCATAACGCCGGGATCACGCCCTGAGCCAAAGGCAGACGCTCAACCGCTGTGCCACCCAGGCGCCCCCCCAAGTATTATTTTCTGAAGAGCAATGCCTTTCCTCTCTTTGGGAATTACAGAGGGAAAAATAGCACCAAAGAAGTTCAAACAGTTGTTAAACCCATGAACCGAAAAGGGGGCCAGGCTCTGTCCTTATGGCTTTGAATTTAAACCAGGGCGGCATTGGTGGTAGGAGAGCTCATACTAATTGTAGGTATTTATGACAATTTATTCATGCTCCTTTGTAAAAAAACAAAAAAACCCAAAAAAACTAAAGTGACTCTTGAACCCGAAAGTTGTTGTTCCTAGAAAAGGTATCCTAGGTCAAAATAAGGGAAGTGTGGTCTCTGACTTTTCTATAAAACTTCATTACAGTGGGAGGTTGTATTCTAATACCTACACATGGTAACGGAGACCATAAGAACCATACTTGGTGAACTGCAAGTGGAATGTGTTCACTCTGTTCCGTATAAAAAATTGAAATACATATATATATTTTGATCAGCTAAATAACTTTACTCAATAGCTTGTTTTTAACAGTAATACATTTTCATCAATTTCTTGGCTGAAATGTATATGAAATGTAATACAGTAATGTTTTAGTTTGGAGTATTTAATTTTTCCTTATAAATTTCTTTGGAGCAATCATTAGCATTTCTAATAAAGTTGTTGCTCTTAATGTGGTTAAATGCAAAAATCTTTCTGTCATTGGGGATGGCCATTGGCAGGAATGTCAGCCGCTACACAGTGCTCCCTGCTGTTATTTAAGGCATACCTGCTTTTCAGATGCATACATTATACTTGTATCTCCTTTTTCAATTGTTGGATTCTTATCAAGCTATTTCAAAGCCCTCTGGGTTTTGATGTAAGTAATGGACAGAATCAAAGGGACCCAACACGGAGTCGGATTGTGAATTCACAGAACAGGAGTCTTTCCATCACAGCTTAAGTTTTGCTTTTTACCTCCTGTTAGAGGCTGAGAATCATTATGAAAATATTAGTTGAAAATTGAGGGCCCAAAAAAAGGCTTTTCTCTCACAAGGAAAGCTATTCTCAAAGGGTTTCTAGAACATCTCTTAATGGTTTTTAGAAGTATTTTTTACTTTCTATTTTAGCTTTTTGTCTTTCTCCCTCTACTTTTTAAACTGGGATCTCTTTACCGCTGCTAGTAAAGACTGTGATCTTAGGGTACGTAGAGATGCTGTTAGCCGGAAGTATAGAAATACTGGCATGATCTGAAATTAGAAGCTGGGAGGGGAAACCTTGTACCAGCCCACTTAGCAGGCACTCTTCATAGTTTTTGTGGTTCAGTCTTGTCCTGTGGGCCATTGGTTGAATCATGAAGTGCCTGCGTTATCCAGCAGTGTGCCTGGTATTAGGGGTTTATGGGCCACGTAAACAAAGAGCTCACCCTCGTGAAGAAGACAGATTGAGAAAGAAGGCGACGTGTGAGGAAGGCCAGAAGTCCAATTGGCAAAGAAAAGGGGGAAAGTATCATGAAGCAAGGACACAGCTGTGATTCACTTGATGACAAGGGCCACTGGTTCTGTCTTGGAGTCATTTTATGGCATTTTTTAAAACACCGTGTAACTTTGAGTTTGATAAATTTTGTGGTGTCGTGCTCTCATGAGCTATCGTGAAACTGTAGTTGGCAACTGCATAACGGGATCTGTGAGATGACCTGCTTTCAGTGGATGTGTGATTATGTAGGAATTGAGTGAATGCACAGGATTCTTGTTGTAGGAAAAGCAGTTTTCTTTTTCTTTTTTTTTTTTTAAGATTTTATTTATTCGACAGAGATAGACAGCCAGCGAGAGAGGGAACCCAAGCAGGGGGAGTGGGAGAGGAAGAAGCAGGCTCATAGCAGAGGAGCCTGATGTGGGGCTCGATCCCATAACGCCGGGATCATGCCCTGAGCCGAAGGCAGACGCTTAACCGCTGTGCCACCCAGGCGCCCCGGAAAAGCAGTTTTCACTACTAGGCTTTCAGCTCCAGTTTTCCTGACGAATAACAAGATACAAGATGAAACTTAAGCGAGCATTACTTCGTTTTCACATTTGGCTTGAAATAGTAAGTTCTGCAGTAGTCAGGCATCCTCCCATTTGATCTGGTGTGGTTTCTGTGACGACAGGAAGAGAGTGCTGTTCCCCACGGATTCAGCTGCTTTCGTCCTTGATTCTCAAAGACTGAATACCAAGGGCGCACCCTTTTGACGCTGACTAGGAGTTTTTTAGCCCATAAACATCAAGACATTACTGAATAACGAAAATAAGTTTTGAAATTAAATTCAGCAGGTATTTCTTGAACGTTTACTAGGTGCCCCAAAGGGCTTCTTTGTTGCTGGGGGGGGCACGGATGGAAAAGGTGGGACCCGTGCCCTCAAGGATCTCCTGAACAAATGGCAGCTCGGTCTTTGTTCAGTAGCCTCATTGCCGTTCCTAAATCTTATTCTTACTTAGAATGTATCAAAATGATGATCCCTTCCTTATTTAGTGTCACTGCCTTCTGACTACGAGAGTTCTTCCCCGGATGGCCGTTCTAAGATCACTTGAAAGCAGCTTTGGGAACGCATGCTGTACACATGACGCATTTTGTCTAAAATTGCTCTAGTTTCTATATCAACACTCACAGCGTTTGCAGTGTTTTAAAGTTGGTGATAGGACTAAAACCGTCATGTATTTGTACCACGTACCTATTTTTAAAATTGCATTTGTTCATTATATTCACATTATACTTTAAGAAAACAGACTGTGAGTCTTCTCTGTCGTCCGTATCACGGGATGCTGTTTTTCTTCAATTCTAGGTACTCTTATCCATTCTTTGGCAGCGCAGCTCCGATTATGACTAATCCTCCGGTAGAAGTTCGCAAAAACATGGAAGTTTTTCTTCCACAGTCTTACTGTGCATTCGACTTTGCAACCCTGCCTCACCAGCTGCAGGACACCTTCTTACGGTAACATACACACGGCGTGTGTGGTACATTTCTGTCTGTTAACAAGAGGAAGCCCTGGACTTCTGGATTCACAACAGTCAGGGCGCATGAAGACCCAGAAACAGATGTGCTAACAGTGTCTGTGATGCGTGTCCTTCCCCTAGAAAGTTTTATATAGTTACGGAGGCTCTTCGTCGATTTGGATGTTAGACCTGCGTTAACACAATCTACGAGAAAAGCAGCTTTGGAAAGCAGTCTTGTTTTTTCATACTACATGAAGAGAGATAGGAGCAAGCTGTTTAGTTTTGATTACTGATTCACCAGTTGACTGTCGTGTATTATTTGCTTTTTCTGAGACGTCATCTGTACACGATGGAGGTGTTAATCCAGCTGTCTGAATTGGATTTGTGAAGAGAAATGAGATCTGAAATGTCTTTTTACTTTCTCAGGGTATCACCATTCAAATGTATATATTAATTTAAAGGGAAGAAGGAAGAGTAAAAAAGAATAGTATTTGAAGGTGTTTTCTTTATTGCACAGAAAGAGGTGTAGAAAACGTAATAGTGTTTTCTGTTTGTTACCTGTGGAATCGAGCCTTTCTGATCGAGGTAACAAAAACATCTTTGAATATATTTAGGGAACTTAAAGATGTTAGTGACTTAGTTCAGAACTGATAGATAATGAACACTTGTTTCTCTCTTCCTCAGGATTCCATTGCTGGTTGAATTATGGCACAAGGATAAAATGAGTAAAGATTTACTTCTGGGAATCGCCAGAATCCAGCTTTCTAACGTCTTGTCTTCAGAGAAAACCCGCTTTTTAGGTTCCAGTGGTGAACAGTGTTGGCGTCAAACTTACAGTGAAAGTGTGCCTTTCATAGCAGCGCAGGGGTAATGCATTTCCCAGAACTGGTCTTTGCTTGCTTTGTATTCTCATTAGCTGGGTACAGCCTTGTCCTTTCCTGTCACCTTTGTTCTCCTCTCTCTCCTTTGACCGATGGGGGCTATGTTCTAATTTGCTCTTTAGCCTTCTTAAGCTTTCTGGTACCACTGTACTGTACCCTATGGTGCTGTTAACACTTAGACTCTTAAGTATTTCCTCCCCCCTCTTAAGCCTGACAATTGTAAATTCTGGCCATTTTGTTAATTTAGTAATTCCAGGTCAAATTGATAATGTATTGTTACATTGTCTTGCATTGGGAATGACTGTTGTTCTGCTTGACAGATATTTTTTTTTTTAAGATTTCATTTATTTATTTGACAGAGACAGCCAGCGAGAGAGGGAACACAAGCAGGGGGAGTGGGAGAGGAAGAAGCAGCCTCCCAGTAGAGGAGCCTGATGTGGGGCTCGATCCCATAACGCCGGGATCACGCCCTGAGCCGAAGGCAGACGCTTAACGGCTGCGCCAGCCAGGCGCCCCTGCTTGACAAATATTTTAACTTCTGCTTCAAATCTAATTTCTGAGGCTGTTATAGATGTTCGGCACTTTAAAAAGAGTATTGTTTTTCTGCCCTGGGATTTATTGCCATAGTGGAAAACTGAAGTTCACACATGTCTTACCCAAAAGACATCTTTTGAGGGATCCTTTTAAATGTAGCAACAGAAGTTTAAACAAGCTTTAACATTATACATCACATGCCTTGATTTTTGAATTATAATTAGAATGTAGAAAGAAATCAGGCTCAGTAAAAAGCTGAGATCTAAAAGTAGTATTGAAATCCCTTCCCCTGTTCTTCCCCACCTCTAGTCACTTGAGAAAGTGAAGAGTGGAGTACAACTTTGACTCATTTGGAGCTCTGGGAACAGTATCAGATACTCTGCTGAACTGAAAATTCTTTTAAAAATACCATTCTTGGGGTGCCTGGGTGGCTCAGTCAGTTAAGCAGTTCAGTCAGACCTGCTTTTGGCTCAGGTCATGGTCTCAGCGTCCTGGGATCAAGTCCTGAGTCAGGCTCCTTGCTCAGCAGGGAGCCTGCTTCTTCCTCTCCGACTCCCCCTGCTTGTGCTCTCTCTCTTGCTCTGCCAAATAAATAAAATCTTAAAAAAAAAAAATGCCATTCTTTGGTCACATTAAGTAGAAAATCATGAAAATAATCAGATCATTACTTGTTATTTTAAATCTATGGGTTATGAATATTAACTTTTATTGCCCTGCTCTGTAGACAGAAAAGTTTTAGGAGACTTAGGTACGATAGTGCTTCATTTTGTTGTCTTCATGTCTTCTAAAATCTGTGAGATTAGAAGAAAATGTGAAAATTGGTTATTGAGGGTTTGCTCGTGTGGGTTCCATTCACTGAAGTTGTGTTTGACCAAGGATTTGTGGAATAGATTTTAGACAGAGCTACGTTTCTTGTAGCCAAGATTGTATTTTCTTCTAACATTTTAGTAAACACTCCTTGTAGTTCTCTGATAAATCCTCATTCTAATAAAAAAGTATATATAATTAACAAATTTTCAGGAATTACCCTGGAGCAACACTCACATCGAGTAAAAGATTTATGTACAAGTGCTTCATCCCAGGAAAAAAAGTAGAATAAGAATTCAGAATATATATAATCAAGATTGGGGAAATTGGTTTTTTCCCCTTAATTTGGCTATATAAATTCATTAGGATATTTTACAGGCATTGAAACTTACTTTTTTTTTTTTTTTAATATTTTATTTGTTTGTTTGTTTGAGAGAGAGCGAGCGAGGGGGGGGAGGGAGAGGGAAGGCAGACGCTTAACCGCTGTGCCACCCAGGCGCCCCTGAAACTTACTTTTTGAGTTAATGTTGATGACATGAGAAAAGTGGTCCAGGTGGAAATGGGAGAAAAAGGGACAAAATGGTTTGATCTTAACATAGATGAGTGCATGACCCTCTGCACATACATAAAACAGAGGAGAGGAAGGAAATGAAACTTAGGCAGTAATTACCTATGGGCATTAAGATTTTAAGATTCTCCACATCAACAGTGTGAGAGGTCAGTTTTTAGTAAATGTGGGTATGTACTAATGTGAGCGTTCGTGCTCAAGTAAGATCCTGTGTGTGGAAGGTCTTGAAGCCTACAGCACGTACTGCGGTTGGAGTAGCAAGAGTGCCAGGTTATAGGAAATGTGACTTGGTCACATGCTGCTATGGCATTGGGGAAATAAAGGGAAAAATAATAGAAATGGGTTTCCGTGAATTTTAAGTATTTCTGATTTCATCTGTAGGTCAAACAACAGGATAATGGATCTTTCTTACACAGTAACTCTGGAAGATTATGGACTAGTAAAAATGCGGGAGATTCTTGTCTCTGATTCATCTCAGGTCAGTATCAGTGAAAGTGAAACCTGACTCTTCACAGTGGATCTCACGCGCCACGTGTGTGAGCGTGTTTGTTTCAATTCGTTTCCATTCATGTCTCAGGGTTTACCTGCCGTGCAACAGAAGCCGTCTTCCGTTCCTCCAGCACCTTGCCCTTCAGAAGTCCAGATAGAGCCTCGAGAAACCCTAGAATACAAAGCAGCACTGGAGCTGGAAATGTGGAAAGAAATGCAAGAAGACATTTTTGAAAATCAGGTTCCTTTGTCTACCGACTACATTTCTTTCTTCTCCCTATGGCTTTTCTCTCTCTGTTCCATGGGTACCCTACCCAGTCCTTCTGAATATCAAGGATGCTTTACTCTTACAGAAAACAGAATTAGAAAATACTCGATAAATGACAGCTGGGCAGAAGCCCTGCAGAGGGATTCCCCTAAACTTTCTCCATGACTCTGGGGCAGATTAGGACTGAAGGTTGGAAGTCAGAGATGAAAACTTGAATGTTTTAATTCCAGGCCCTTGTGCAGCCAGCAATCCTCCTCCTGGAGCCAGCCATCATCTGTCTTGAAACGAGAGTTAAAGAAGCAGTCTTGACATTAGCTTTATATTCATATGGGCATTCCTTCCCTCAGGCCTTCTCTTCGTTCGGGTTAAGAATAAAAGAGAATTTCTGAAAGGAACATATCGGTGAACAGTATTGTTTACCGGAGAACAGCTGATTTGTGTGTTTGAAATACTGATATGTTTTCTGTGACTATTTGTCTTCCTCTTGTAGCTGAAGCAGAAGGAATTGGCCCATATGCAGGCTCTTGCAGAGGAATGGAAGAAGAGGGACCGAGAGAGAGAATCACTTGTGAAGAAAAAGGTAATAACTTCTATAGAAATCGAAGGCAGAAAGGAAAAATATTGATAGTGTCTTGTACATGCATTAAAGAAAATCTGTGGACTATCACAGTACAGTGGTTGTACACTGGCTTGGATCAAGTGGACGAATGCGTCAGGAGTAGGAGGAAGGCCTTTCTCTGTAAGGTGTTTGGTGCTTTTTCGATTGAACCCTGCAAATGTATTATCTTTCGAAAATGAATACTGTAGGAAAAAGCCTACTTCTGTATGAACAAGGAATATAGCTCATTTAAGTATATATAAATGTTATAATTTGTTAATAAAAGAGCATCAAAAACTTACAAGCTCTTTTTAAGAATTTAATTCTGGAATAAATGACATCTTTAAAAATAACATGAGACCATCTGATCTTACTCCAGAAAGCAAAAGTTCAGTACTTACCTATTAACACTCAAGTTCTTGAGCAAAACAAAAACCCTGAAAATTAGAGTTGTTTCAAATGTTGAAATTGAACTTTCCTATTAGTGATTAGTGATGTACCTGTAAATGGGAGAAGACAACAATGGCAGGATGGTTTGCTATACTCGACCGAGAGATAGGAGCAGGGTGCAGACTAGAATATTCTTGAAAGTTATTTTCTTCTCTGACTTCAGCTACTTATATTTAATGGGTAGTTATTGACATGCTTGGGATTTTTTTGTTCTTGTTCTTTGTTTTGGGTTTTTATTTTTGGTATGCCTGGGTTTAAATCTGTTTTGCTCTTGGTTTTCCATTTGTTCCATCTTAGTTTTTTGTTTTTTGGTGGGTTTTTTTGGTCTTCTTTTTTTTTGGATTTATTGACTTTTGATATGATCCCATTATATTTTTACTATTGCCTTATTGTATCTGTGTTTTACTGCCTTTTTTTTTTTTTTTCTTGCTTTTTTTTTTTTTTTTTTTTTGGTGGTTGCTTCAAGTTTTAAAATACTCAGCTTTAATTTACCACAGTATGCCTCCAAATGCCGTTATACCATTTCATGTGCAGCTTCAGAAGTTTACAACAGAATGTGTCCATCACGTGTCCTTTGTATTGTTACCATCGTAGATTTTGCTTTTACATGTATTACCCTAAAATTTATTTTTGCTTTAAAGACTTTTTAAAGAGGTCAAACTCTGAGGCAGTAGTCTTTTTTCATGAGCCAACTACATGACATTTCTTGTAGTATGGGTCTGACGGCAATAAATGCTGTCAGCTTTTGTGTGAAGAAGTGTTTCTCTCCCTCTCGTTGTGAAATAAATATATTTCACTGGGTATGAAATTCTGGTGACAATTTTTTTGTTTCAATCTTGAAAGTTGTTTCATTTGCATTTTGGCTTGTGTTGTTTCTGATGAAAAACCTCCTGGCCTTTTTACCTTGGGCCTCCATCTGTAATGTCTCTTTTTTTCTTTGAACTGCTTTTAAGATTTTTTTTCCTTATCACTAGTTTTCAGCATTATGATTTTGATGGGCCTTGTGGGTGGGTGGGTGTGTGTGTGTGTGTGTGTGTGTGTGTGTTCATGTGTTCACCCTGCTTGGAGACTTTGAGCTTCTTGATTATAGGGTTTCCTCAAGTTTGGAACAGTTTTGGGTTTTTACTGCTCAGAATTTTTCCCTGTGTCACTTTGTCCTCTTGTGCTTAGATTGCAATGTACATGTATCTTAGACTGCTTGACATTGTCCCAGTGAGAGGTGAATTACTTTTTAAGTCTTTTTTTTTTCTTCTGAGTGCTTCATTTTGGGTAATTTTTTTTGCTGTGACTTCAGGTTCGCCTGTCTCTTCTTAAGGGTCTACTTTGTCATGAATCCAATTGAGCATAATTTATCATTTCATATACTGCACTTTCCATCTCTGAAAGGACCATTTGGGCTTTTTCCTTTTTTTTTTTTTTAATATTCTACTTTTCATCATGTTCGTGTCTTCCTCTGCATTTTTCACTATCTGCAATATATTTGTGATATGTTATCTACTAGTTCCAACATCTCTATCATTTTGAGATCTCTTTCTGTTGCTTTTTCACCTGTTATAGGTTACATTTTTCTTCTTAGTACGATGGGTAATTTTTGGTTAGATACCAGAAATTGTGAAGTTTACATTGTCAATTGCTGGATCTCGTTGTGACGTGAAGTTACTTGAGATGAGTTTGATCCTTTAAAGTTTGGCTAGGGTGAGTTGAAAACATCCCGTGGCCTTGCTCTCCGTAGCATTATGTAGATGCCTGGTATGTCACAGGGTCTCTCCCCTCGGACAGGGAGGAATGCACACTCCTCTCAGGCCTGTCTGAGCTCTGGGAATGCTTCATCCTAGAGCTTTCCAGTGGTAAAGGCCCCAGCCATAGGGGGTTTCACCTCAGACTGGAGCGGACTACTCTGCAGGTCTCTGGTGCTCTCTCTCTCTCTGTGTCTCTCCTCTCCTCATGAACTTGACTTGCCTCAGCCTTTTCAGTCTGCTGTCTGTTGCCTCAACTCAGCCAGATTGCGAGGTTCTGCTGGGTCCCCCCCTTCTCTGAACTAGAGTCTGGAAAGTGCCTCTGGGAAGTCCTCTAGAGTTCCTGGTAGGGCCTCATTTGTTTCTGCTCTGTCACGGATGATGGTCCTGAGCGGCCCATTGTCCAGTGTGTGAAAGCACTTGTTTCGTGTGGGTTGTTGAATTTGTGTGTGGGGGGGGGCGGGCAGTTAGTCTTGTATGGGTAGACTGAGCCAAAGCCCCCCAGGCCTTTGACTTTAAAGTAACTGTTTCAACTTTATCTCCCTTAATTCTCAACCATTAAAAATGTGAGAAACCAGTGAGATAAAAGAAAAATATAATAGGACCTCTCCAAAGCGTCTGTTCTTAAATACTCAAATAACCAAAATTAAAAAATTAGAGGCCCTCACACGTACTTAAACTTTATAGTAGTTGGACTAAATGTGACTTTTACATCAAGTAGCATTTATAGTTCTCAAGTTTCCTTTATGAATTGAATTTGAGTGAGCCATAAAATATTTAAAGTTTTTGAATTTTTCATTTAGCTTCTGAGGCAAGATGAGTTTATTGTTGAACCATTTTTTAAATGCTGTTGAAGCGTTTTCCGGGGTTGAGGTTTGCAAAAGTCAAATCTTGAAACATTTTTTAGTTAATAATTTTGACAAATCCAACTTGTGCCCTAATTGAAGTTTCAATTGAAAAAAAAAAACAAAACAGAGTTTTTGTGTAATGAGTTGGGAAAAAAAAAGTCGAAGTGATTTTTGGTTGGTTGTCATTTTGCTATTATCTTTTCAGTTGACTTCCAATATGTACAATTTCTCCTACATTTCAGCTTGAATTGACAGCTTCTGACTAGTTAATAAGAACTCTGCTCAGAAAATGGAATATGATACCTGTCTAGTAAATACGGCTCAGCTGTTTATTTGACTTAGTCATGTCAAAAAGTACATTGGATGTTGCCATTTTATTTCAACCTAAATACATTTGAGAGTAACAAGTCATGCAGTGTAACGTGTGCTCTGTCTTGCAAGAATATGGCCAACTAGGATGAGATCTGTTTTCTAAAACTTGATAACAGTTACTGTAAAATTGAGTCTGTGGGGAGAAAAAAAGCAATTTTTTTCTCAGTAGGATGAAACCTTTTCAAGCTAAGTTCTCAGAGAACCTCACTGTACTATTTCTAGGTCTAAAATGTATGGAGCCTTTTCAAAGTTGACTTATTTCCACTTTACCTGTTTTCTTCAAAACAATGTATAACTTCAATATTTAGAAAGTTTACCTGAAGGAGTCTGGGTAATATTGGTGGCACATTATGCAGACATTTAAATTTCTTTTTATTTCTGCTGTTCGGCACAAAGTAACTGGTCAGTAGTAGAATGGAACTCATTACTTCTTGTGAGGAGCTTCCATCTTGCCTTACCCAAAAGATGCTAATAGCCAATAGCCCCCTAATTCAGGATGTGGTAGTGAAGGAGTATCTGTAGTAAATAAAACTACATAGAGTCAGATCTCAAAGATACTAGTGTTTCATAATTATAAATTAATATTTTAAGCTTATGATAGGCATCTAATGATATATATCGTTGTGGGTGATTGGGTTTATTAATCTATCAGTTGATGTTTTTTGGTCATCTTTTGGGACCATTTTGGAGGGATTATTTTGTTACCTGAGAAGGGGCCTTGGCGGGGGGAAGTGAAATATACCAAATCTTTATTTCCAGAAAGCAGTGTATTGCTAGTGACTTGGTTGTACAGATTGATGTGCTAAACCCGGTTACTGTTAACTAACGAATGTGTCCGAAACTACTATATGAGTCTGGTACTTGGGTCCTGTCCTGCCTTCTGCATAGCTGAGATCATGTTTATTCTGTCTTTTACGTGACTTCCCATCAGATAGCTAAAGATTGCTAGCGTGCACCCACAAAGAAGGAAGACCTCAGTTCTACATGAGGGAGTAATATGAGGAAGGCTTTCATGGATAAGATTATGCTTTCACTTTGATAAAGATTAGTAGATACTTCTAGGCGGCCTCGAGGGACATTCCAAACAAAGAAGTTTGAAATAGGCTTGGCATTAAGAAAAGGACGTAGTTTGATGTGGGAAGAAGGAGGAAAGGGTGTGCCTCAAGAAATAAAGCATAGAGCGGTTTATGGAATTAAATGCTCTCCTGTTCCATTTTGAGGAGGTTAGACTTGATCCTGCACACTTTCTCAGCCAGGGTTTCCTGAGAGAATTAAGCCCTAATGCCTGACAGCGTCCACTGTCGCTAACGGATTAACTCGATCCTACGCTTCCACGCTGGGAGAGGTTGTGTGCCATTTTAAGAGAAGACAGAGAAAATAATTACTTGAATAATTTTTTATGTTCTGTGGTTCAGCTGATAGCCCAGCTTGGGTAAGGTAGAAATTAGAGAAACGTATTTTTTTAATGAAGACTTTTACGTAAGAGAACAAGGAAATGGGGTTTTCTTGTTAGAACAGTCCTTCTGGTGGAAGTATAGTGGACAGGATGGAGGAGGGTGAAGCTCAGGTCAGGAAGACCAGGCAGGCAATAATACATATAAAAGAAGACGAAGGCTGAAAAGTCAGAGCGGCGATCAGGTGGTGGAGAAAAGGGGGATGGGAGTTAAAGGGAGTTAAGGAGGTTTAAGATGGGAAGCCTTATAGGATACTCATTGCTACCCCCCACTCCTCCTCCTTTCCCTAATCAGCTCATTCTCTCTCCAGAACAATCTGCAACCAACCCTCCGTCATCCTCACCCAGTTTGATCGTTCCTTTCTAAAACATGTCTCTGCTTGACCTCTCCTCCCATACATAATCTTTGTACTGTTCTACTGAACTCACTGCTCTCCCCTTCCCAGTTGTCGTGCTGGATCATTTCTCCCCCCTCAGCCCCTGCTGGGTTTATTGGCGTGCCCCAAGGCGCAGGCCTTGAATCTCTTTTCTGTTTTTACATTTCTTCACGTGTTGTGATCCACTTTCTTACTGTCATATACGAGTTAAATACGAGGATGCATATTATATATAACATATATGTATAATGTATAACATGTCTCTACTTGCATCTCCTGCCTCTTCTCTGGACTCTGCACTTGGCCGTTGGCACCGCCCACTGACTATCTCAGAAGTGACGCAAATGTACCCTGTCTAAAAACAAGCTCTGTATCTCCCTCCTGTAGAAATTTGTTCCTGTTGATTCCCCGTCTTAACAAGCGGCAGTACCTTTCAGTCAGCTCCTCAGGCCCCGAGGCAAGTTCTCCTTGACTCTCTGATTCCACATCTCGTTTAATAGCAATTCTTCGTGGCTCCACATCGAACATGTGTCCTGGAAACGAACCTCTTGCAGCCACCTCCTTCACGACTTTCGGTCTCTCTGTCACTTTTTCCCTCAGTGTCCCTTCCTCTTTCCTGACCCCGGTGGCTGGTTCTATCCGTATCAGCCAAGAGTGAGGCTTTTAAACCAGAAGTCAGATGATGCACTCGTCTGTCTAAAACCTGCCATACTCCTCGTGGCACATAGAAGAGAACTCACGTTTTCGACCAGGGCCTACAAGCTCTGTGTATCTCTCTCCTAGCTTCCTCTGTGACCTCACTGCTGTCAGCCTTCTGCTACCGTCTGATCTTACCAACCTGTTGTAGTTCCTCGGACGTGCTAAGCCTGCTAAGCCGCGTCCCCACCTCAGGATCTATAGAATGTCCTTTTGTTAGAAGTACTTTCTGGTCTCGGTTCAGGATAATCTGAGTGGGGCCTTCTCTGATCATTATCTCCAAAATAGGCCCCCTTCCTTTGCTCCCAGCCACTAACTAGACACTCGTTCTGCTTATTTTCCTCTTGGCATTTACTTAGGATTGCATTACGTATCCACTTCCTTGTTTATAGTCGGCCTTCCCTCAGAATATAGGTATCACAGGACTTTCTTTTGCCTACACCTGCTAGGTTTCAAATAGATATTTGTTATTTAAGTGAGGATGGATTCCCGTTTTTATACATGTTTGAGTTGGAGAGATATCGGGAGTATTGCCACACGGAGCAGATCCTTGGGCTTAGAGGTCGGAGTCTCTGGAGGGGGTTTTGACGTGGCAGTCTGGATTTGGGAGTTCTCCATATGCGTGGTGGTAGGTGGTTCGGGGCATCCGTGGAGGTCACGTAGCAGGAAGGGAGACCTCCGGAGACAAGGCTTTAGGAACGCACGCATTTGCGCTGCCAGAGGCAGAACATTGGAGTTCTGACTCACCATCCTGTTTCCCGATCTCTGCACGACTTTATAAGGAGGTAGGGCACACTTAGTTGTTTTGTTTTTAGATAAACCCCAAATAGGTGGTAGAGTTAACAGAATTCTTACGTAAGTGATCACGACTGGTTGGTATGTTGGGCCTAAATCACTGAAATGAAGCTCAACAAGGAGAAATGTCAAATTCTGTTGACACGACAGTCTTTTGGACAATAGGTATGCGGGGATAGTTGTCCCAGATTTAAAAACAAAAGCCTTGGGGGAATGTCTGTGACATAGCAAATGGCGTGATTAGGAGCCCGAAATAGCACATGCGATTTCTGACAAAGGTAATGGACTTGCTGTTCTGGCCTCTGGCGAGGGACATTCTTTGGCTTCTGAAGTAGTGAGATCACATCTGGGTACCACATTTTTTAAAAGACTTAGTCTAGAACCTAGAGTCTAGATTAAATCCGAGATATTAGATGATGTGAAAATCATAATATGTGAATAATAGCTAAAACTCATGTTTATCTTGGAGAAGAAAAAAAACCAGGAGGATATATGATGGTTATCACCAGATTCAAATATGTGAAGATAGATTTTTTTTTCTTCTTTGGAGGGGTACAAGTAAGGTTCAGGAGTGGATGGGCCTGGGATCTGGAGAGTAGTTGGTAAGGGTAGAAAAACTGGTTCAGAAAGTCCTAGTGAAAACGATCAGTTAGAAATGAGAGCTAGGAAACTGTCAGAGTCCTCCATGCTGTGTAGGCTGAGGTAGCAGACCTCTCATTCTGAACGGGACTCACAGGGTCAGAGAGCAGAGCAGGACTGCAGGCCCAGGCAACCAGGGTGCTAGGCTTGGGACTGAAGCAGGGAGTGCGGCTTCAGAAGCAATCTGGAGGTCAGTTGTTGGAACTGCAGGAAGGAATCCGATCTGAACCAGGAGGAGGACGGACTTGAAACTGACTAGCTGATCCAGCACCAGGATTATTCTAGGGAAGGAGGGTAAGTGATGAAGGGGCCGTCAGCGGAATACCGGGGTATTGACCAAGGCAGATTTTAAGGAGCTAGATGTTGACTCAACATAGGATTTTACTAGCAGTCTGATTGTCCAGTGGGAGAAGGAGCTTCCTCAGGAAACCGAATGTCACTAGACATAGCCAAGCAGAAGCTAGATGGGCTTCCTTCCTTAGAGTACTAGAATGAATTTCTGCTTTGAATTGGTGGATGGAATTCGTGATTTTCCTATTGGCACATCTTGTGTTTCAGTAAGTTACAGTGTATGCATCGTCGACTTTGTTCATGGTTTGAATTTGGGGAAAAGGTAATTTTTCTTTTATTGTACTTTAGGTGGCTGAATATACTGTTCTAGAAGGAAAACTTCAAAAAACCCTAATTGACTTAGAGAAGCGAGAGCAGCAGCTTGTCCTCGCAGAATCGGAGGTAACTGTATTCCTCTATCGTACGTCTTCATTTCCCAGAATCTGTGTCCTAGGTACATACTGTTATTTTATCTTTCCTTTATGCTTATACAAAATCCATTTCATGGAAACGGTCTTGTAGGCATGATGGAGAAAAGTGCTGTTCAGTAGTGGGTCAGAATGTGAAGAGCAGATAGTGAAGTATTTATTAGAAATGTTAACTGCTACTCCTCCAGCTTTGGCTGATGTCTACAGTGGTAGAGACTTTTGGTTAAGTTTCCATTATGGGGAAGGGAGGGATAGTCGAACTACCTAGAGAACAGAGAAAATGTAGCCCAGGCTCAGTGGCCGAAGTAAGAAAGGAATACCCATCTTTGTTGCCCATTAAAGGTTAGAGCCAAAGGACGGATGAAAACCTCTGTTCCTGCTCCGCCTAGGTAGCGATTTTGTTAAGTCTTATTACGTTTTACCCTAAATGTTGATTTAAATTGCTACAAAAGTCATTTCAAAAAAATTAGAACTTCTCCCACATTAAATTTATATGCCCCTTCCCTAACCACAGGTGTTTTTCAAAAATTTTCTCCACATCTCTCTCCAACTTTGTCCCCATAGATTTTCTGTAATTTCTAAATGGATTTGGAAACAAATATTTAAGGTCGAACATTAATACCAAGGCTCAGTCACCTCCTGTGTTACTAGGCAGAATGTAAGAAATTTTGTTTTTAGTAGGCTACACCCTGAAATCAAGAGTTGGCTGCTTAACCAACTGAGCCACCCAGGCACCCCCCCCCATTTTTTTTAAAGATTTATTTATTTGAGAAAGAGCGTGTGTGTGAACAAGGGGGGAGGGAAAGAGAGAATCTTAGACGGAGTCAGATGCTTAACTGAGCCACCCAGGCATCCTCAGAATATAAGAAATTTCTAAAGAAGAAAAGAAACTTGCTTAGGTAATACAGTGGGTTTTATTCAAATAGTTTTAAGTGACGACAGCCTTTTCAGTTGAATTTATGCAGGTCATATGTGGAGTTTTGGATATACTTTTTGTATTAGAATTAAATGAGGACAGATTAAAATGTAGAATTTCAGTACGTTTAAACGTTACCTCTCATAATGGAAAAGGCTGTGGAGATCAGTTTGTAAATATTCCACACACTGACTGTATACAAGGATAACAGACGACTGAACAGAGTCACGTAGCCAGGGGCAGGCCAACCTCTTACAGACGCACTTGTCGTCAGGTTCAAAGAGAAAGGAAGGAACTGAAGTTGGAACGTGAGCGGAACCTGCAAGAACTTCAGGACTCTATCCGGAGGGCCAAAGAGGACTGTGTCCATCAGGTGGAACTAGAAAGGCGGAGGATGAGACAGCTGGAAGACGACAAGGTCCGGCTACAGCAGCAGGTGGGGCTCGCGCCCGCGCACTCACAGCTTAGCCGTAGTCACTGAAAAGTGAGAGAAATACACCGTCATTCGAACTATTGATCGTACTGATCGCACCGAGATTCAGATATACTTTGTTTTCCTAAATCAAAGCTAAAGACTACAGTGGGATAATGTTCCTTCCGTTACCGTCATTCACATGAGCAGGAACTGAATTTCACTCCAAATCTTTTTTCCGATGAGTTTCGTTGTGCCCAGTACATGGTTCATGTGTCATTGGACCGAGCTCAGGTATGAGCCAGCCTTGGTAGCGAATGGGCTGTGCCCCCATCCCTCTCCCACTCCCCAGCCCCGTCACTCCCGCCAGGGGTCAGCGCAGCCTCCAGGGCCATGTCCCTTTCACTTGTCATCTGACTCACACTTACTTCCTCACTGGTGTTTGTATATCGTCTTCCCTCACCCTCCACACCACCATTCTCCTGCTTTGCCTCTACTGTTTCTGCAGGCTTCTTTTCCTTTTTCTAGCCATTCAGTGTTGGCCTCCCTCCAAGCTCAGGCCGTAGCTGGTACTGAACAGTCCTACTTGTGCCTGTGCCCCCAGACACACTGTGCTCCTCGGGGACTTTCGCATGTATATCCCAGCCTAACTAATCACCCTTTGACCTCTGTACTTGGATCTCTTACAAGCATTAAAAACCCAACCTGACGCTCCTGTCCACACGTTTCAGTCACACACCCCTCTGCTCTGTGCGTCCTGTTACAGCCAGCATGATAATTTTGAAACTTGGGAATCCTAACACCCTCCACTAATACCCTCCAATCTCCTCTTACTGCTCTGAGGATAAAGATGAGGGTGATGGGCTTGCCCCACAAACCTCTGCATCGTTGGGGACCCAGCCTCCCTCTCTCACTGGCTCTCCCTGTCCTTCACTTCTGCCGGAGGCTCTGCCGCCACTCTGTGTCCTTCGGTCCTGGGGCGGACTGTGCTCGCCTTCCCCGTAGCGTCTCGGTGTGCGCTCCTCTCCTGAGCCTCGCGAACTACACTCACCCTTGGGTTCGCAGCCGAAGCATCACTTCCCCAGAGCTCTTCCCTGACCCCTGTTCTCCAAGTCTCGGTCAAGTTTTTGTTAGATGTTCTAGCAGTTCGTTTTTATTTTCATTAGCGTGGTAATTTGATCAAGGTCAGATTATTAGCTCCATAAAATTCTTTTGGTTTGTATCTGTATGCCTGAAGCCCAGCCAGTCTTCCAAACGTAATTGGGGCTTAATAAATATTTGCTGACAAAAAGAAGGATCAAGCTGTTAAAAATTAAGCTGATCTTTCTTGAAAGATTTCAGCGCTGATTGGTGAATGTCTCCAAACTCTTGGGTAAATTCTGGCAGGAAGAATAGTTTCCATAGCTGTTCAGGGCCAGTTAAAGTCCCATTATTTAGGTGATTGTAAAGATGACTTTGATTGTTGTTATGGAGATCTCATTTAAAATATGAAAGAGTTGTAAAAGTGGGCGGTTGTGATGGGATTCACCAGTAGTGCTTCCCTTTTCCCACTTCTTAGGAAGATGAGCCTTCTAGAATAAGGCTTTTAACATGTATTAGAATCACCAGGGGATCTTTTTAAAAAACCCGTCTCTACCTTGTCCCAGACTGATGTAATTAGCTTACGTCCTTGTGGGAAGAACCTTTGTGGCACAGACTGATATTTTGGAAAGATTACCCCAGGCACTCCTCTAAAACGTGGTCTGAGACCTGGGGAAACCTGGCCGGGGAGTGGGGAAGGAGCTGTGGGGCAGCCCACGTGTCTGGGAGCTGAAATTGCTCAGCCCTATACCTGGGACCATTTCACAGTTCATATGAAAGAAAACATTCTAGGCCCTGACTCAGAACCACATTCCACATACTCAACACACACTTCTAACTAACTAGACAGGTAGAAAGGATGAAAAGACACCTGTCATTGTGAGGTGATCAAGTGTCTGTATTCTAGTATACGAAAATAGGTCGCACAACTCAATCCACGTTGCTTGTGGACCACTTAGTCAAAAAGATCCCCTTATGCCTCATAGCCTACTTCTCTACAGCCTGTTTGGAGCCACGATATTTATTTATGATAATGTCTCTGCATGGTGGAGAAAAGAACATATATGAAGTCTGTTAGCTTTCATTTAAAACAGAAATAAATGTGCCAGATGCTTGAGAAAGGTTCTGATTCAAATTTAGAAATAAAAGTTCGGATATTCAGACAGGTCAACTTCAGTCCTACGTAGAATTTTTAGGTAACAGAATACCTCATTACCTAAAAATGCTAGATAAATGCTAATTAGAATTATTTGTATTTACCGTCATGAAATAATTTATTGATAAGTTCCATTTCTGTCACATATTTTCTCGGTATTTCAAATTCAGGTAAGTCTTAGGTCTTAGAAGATATGTGGGTTTATCAAATGATTGGTAGTCATATATCCTGTTTTTTTGGCTGGGGGAGTTGGTAGTTCTGAAACTGTTTGAAGGGGAATTATATATAGACTTGAGTCAAGGTGGTCTCTTTTTTTAATTCAAGGAAGTATCGTCCGCTCTCATCAGAGCATTAGCCTAGGGGAGCGGATCTGGATCTGACTGGCTCTTAGGCACTGGGCCGTCAGTAAGCTTCTGCATCCTTCAAATTTCTTAGTCACAAAAATGAAGGGATTGGGCCAAATCACCTTGAAATGAGTTTAAGTTGTAATAATATTTGAATTATGAAGTTCTTACAGCTTCCAATAAAAATAAATACTGCACTATAAGTTTTTGTTTTCATCCGTCATGAGCTGGTATATTTATACTGCACAGTATTGTGACATCCTAATTCTGTAGTATCTGTATTTTTATAAGGCACATCTCGTGATACTGGTTCTAGAACAAATTTCGTATTCTTAAAAAGATTTTGTATGTTAATTTTCCTCGTTATACTTTAGAGATTTTTCTACTATAAACATGTTTTAGCATAAGAAAAAATGACACTGTTGAATTCTGTAGTATTGAGCTTAGCAATACTACAGGTGTTTTTTAATGGCTCTACTTTTTCTTTTTTAAATACAGCTTAGTGATGCTGAAAATAAGTACAAGATTTTGGAAAAAGAGTTTCTTCAGTTCAAGGATCAGCAAAGCAACAAACCAGAAATCCGTCTGCAGTCTGAAATAAATCTCCTCACCTTAGAAAAGGTACCTATGTCAGATTATGGCAATTTAATTCTGATAATCAATTTATAACGTCAGTATTATTTGAATATAAAATGTAATAACATTTCACTGTAGTAGTGTTGTGATGTCAACTCGGAACAGAATTCTAGACACCTGACATGGTCAGTACTTGAATTTCTTGGCTTTTATCAGTTTTCTCAGTTCTAGCGTATACTGATCAGAGTCGTTGGTTGCAGACAACAGAAGTGACGAATTGTAGGAATAAGGAATCCCCCAAAACTTTGAGGAAGGCTACAGAACAAGTTTCAAAATAGGAGCAAGAACCAGGGGGAAGCGCAGCGTGTCCTGTCACAAAACCGTCTTCTCTTGCGCCTGTTGGTGCTGTCACTGCTGCGTCCCAGGATTTCTGTATCCCCCAGTTCTGGTGCTAGTCCTGCCATTGGGAATGCTCTCTGTGTATTACTACCCTGTAGATTCAGCATCCCCAATGGGAGCATTCATCACAAGCCCACACTCTCCTCGCAGCCTGCCAGAGGGGACATCCATCCTCTTGCTTCCTGTGGTTGGAAGCTAGGTCCTGCCTCTACTTCTTTGGGGATTCACCACCAACAGATGGTATGTTCTGGTTCTAGGGTCCAAAAGCCAACCTAAGTATGACAGTACATGCTCTTACCGCATCTTTTCATTAGATGTTCTTTTGGCATTATTGAAAAGATACAGCCTCCAAAAGAAAATAAGGAAATAATCTGTCCAAGTTAAAGGCCACTAGGGAGCACCATCAGAAGATTGCTGGATGGAAGGTGGGAAAATGCCAGGGTAGTTCTTTCTGTGTGTCTTTGTCTCTGTGCTTCCCTTATGTTCTCAGGTAGTAGGTGTATTTTATGGTTCCCTCTCCCACCAGACAGCCCTTCTCTCCGCTTGCCTTGGGCCATCCCCACTGTGGCTCTAGCTCCCTGGACAACCTCCGTTTCTGCGTTCTGGGTAGTAAGAACTGGTCCTCCGGGGACTTCCTGTATAGTCCCTCCTACCTGGGAGAGGTAGGGACCGGCTGCAGCTGTTCATCACTGGGGGGCCTCACCCTGTCCCTCTGGCATTTCTGCTTTTCCATGACCGGTATCACCAGTTGCCTGTAGTAAGTTAAACTCTTTTGAAAACCTAGAGTGATTTCTGGTTTCCTGGCAGGATGCTGGTGGATAGAACTGATTTTTCATTACCCAGCAACGTGCATGCTCTCTGACACTGTGCTAAATGCTATTCTGAATGATTAAAAAACGTTCAGGATAGAGTCAACTAAGTGACCAGTCATACGGAGAGGCAGGAAACTTACTTAGGTAATCAAAGGGTAAGGAGGATGATGGCTGGTACCATCTAACTTTGTCTTACTAAGCGCCATGAATGTAAAGGAGAGACAAAGCTACTTCTACCGAAATCAACACATGAAATGTAACTAAGAAGTAAGACTGGCTATGGAACCTAAAGGACACATGACCTCTTAATGGGTGAATGTGTTTGGGGAGAATACTCCAGAAAGAGGTATTTGAGCAAAGTAGAAAGGGTAGAAAGACTATCGCATATTTTGGTAATAGAACCTGATCCTTATCGTCATAGATGCAAAATAAAAATAGGCCTGATAAGAGAATGCTGGAAATGTAATTTTTGGTTCTATGAGGGGGAAGACCTTAGATAGTAAGTTAAAAAGAATTTGTATTTCATCTGCTAAGAAAAGTCAGAGATTACTGTCACGTTTATCAGATTGGCTTCATGGATCTTAATGGAAGTGAAGAATTTTCAGGAAGAACGTTTGAGGAGGTGGAAGTTGTAGAGCGCTATGGTTCTGGACATACTACACTTGAGATGCTAGCAGAAGAATGGAAGTGGAGCAGTTGACTGAGGGGTTAAAAATGGGAAGTATAGTAGGAAGAGAGAAAAGGGCTAGACATATAGATTGGGGAGGTAGTGGCATCAAGTGCCCGCCTTAGATGCAGATGCAGTGCGTCCCCGGGCAGGGGGGGGGGGGGGGGGGCGTACAGCCTCAGGGACAAAAGGAGAGAGAGGAGGCCAGAAAGATTCAGAGTCTAGTGCAGTGCCGGCAGAGGAGGCTTTCCGAGAATGAGGAGGTAGCGGTCATCTCTCATGAAGGGCCAGTGAAGAATGGTGGGCGAAGGGCCACGGGTGTGGCAGGTAAGAAATCACTCACTTTGAAGAAGCCAAATGGCGGGCGCTTATTGAAAAGTTTGGCATTGCAAAAAGAAAAAAAACCCAAGGGCTTCAGAACACTGTTGAAAAAATCTTACATGGCGGTAGGAAAATCTACAAATGTTTTCAGATTGAGGATAAACAATTAAAAACAAGAAGAAATTCAGCTTTATGAGAGGAGGGGATGAGTGGACCATGAAAGAGTTTTTCTTGGGAAGTACAGATGCTTAATTTAAGAGGCAGAATAGGGGAATACATAGAAAAGGTGGGGACAAGAATTAGACTGCGGTTAAAAAAAATTTTTTTTTTTTGTTTTGGACTTGAAGCAGATATTAATTAACGAGTTTCTTCTGTTTCCAAACTCACTACATGTTTCCGTGGCCTGTCCACGGCTGTGCTGTCTTTGGTTCCCCCTCTTACCCAGCGTGACCTTGACTGCCCGGCCTGGTTGCTGCTGCTGCCTATATATCGGGACAATCTTTGCATTTTTCCATTTAATTTGGTGGCCTGTTCATTTGTCTCCCTGTGAACTTGAATTCAGCTAGACATTCTCAACCCCTCTTTTGATACAAACAAGTGTCCCAACTATTTCCGTGTTGACAGCTGTGGATTCTGTGGTACTTGCAGAAGATGGCTGACCTGCACAGCGTCTCAGCCCTTTTCACAGGCCCCGGTTCGCAGGTGTCAGGATTTTCGTTTTACCATTTTACCTTCAGAGACCACCTATCTATCTCAAAATTAGAACAGAAGCGCTATCTTTCCTGAATATAAACTTGACACTTTCCACCTTAGAAATACATTTTAAGTGATTTTCAAAATCCCCTTTTCCAACTCTACTTCTAGCAAAAGGATAAAAATCAGTCAGCATATTGCCAGTGTAAACAATGCCATGAAGTTGTGCAGAGCAAGGAGGAAAAAAAGACTAGGTCAGCTGCCCCTGCACCAGACCTAACGAATCCATCCAGCATGTGTCACTAACTGTTCAGTAAAACAAGGCTCCTCTGCTCTTATGAAAATCCTTGGTAAATTTTTTTTGGAGCCAGAAGAGGGCAGAATCTTATTTCTTATTTCTGCCTAATAACAAAGACCTAAAAGCACAAAAAGGGAGACCTAAGTGAAAATGTATCTGAT
The DNA here is from genome assembly GCF_017311325.1 of Ursus maritimus. Lineage (NCBI taxonomy): Eukaryota > Metazoa > Chordata > Mammalia > Carnivora > Ursidae > Ursus > Ursus maritimus. The sequence goes on from NW_024426663.1 coordinate 67,775,703, forward strand.
TCCATACATAATTTCTGATTATATCTGACAGAGCGTTTTCTTTTCTGATGACCCATTCTCTTCAGTGTAAAAGAAGTATTTCCATTTTCATGAAATGGTGTAAAAATAAGATACAGTTTTACTGAATATAATTCCTGATTCCTTTTGTTATGTAAGAAGTCAGTAACAGTTTATGATTTGCTTTTCGGTAGGAATGTCTCTTACATGGCTTAAAAATAATTCGGTTTTTAAGTAAATGCAATACGGAAAACCGAATTCAGTAGGGCAGACTGAAGTTGAAGATAAACGCTGATGTCGTCTTATTTACGATCATGTGGTAGCTACTGCCCGTCCACCCATCTTAAGGCAAAGGGAAAGAGGAGAAAAACACATTATCCTTTGGGACCTCAATTTTAAGGAGTTTGTAATGAAATTGGGGAGATGACTCAGAGAGCCGTTAAGTGATTGTGTGTAATCGAGTACCAGGGCACGTGATAGAAACTCTTTGCCATTTAGAAAACAGTAGTTTTAAGACCCCTTCCGGAGGGTAGCTGAGCCTGAGGCCTCCAGTTTTAAGGAAGCAGAGAAGAAAAAGAAGTAAGTGGCTCCGGAAGTTAATGGGGCAGGGGATGTGGTCGACGGGACGCGGACCTGGGGGCTGAAGGGGGGAGGGCCTTCTGTTGAGGAAAACCCAGGAACTGGGTTCAGCAGGTAGGACAGAGGTGAGATTTTGGAACCCCTCGAAACCTAGACAGAGGAGTAGAGGCTCAAGACTGCGGGCACGTAGCAGCGACGGTAGGGGTTTTAACAGCAGAAAGGGAAGTGGGATGTGTAGGCAGAAAAGATTCGAGGCTGAAGAGACCCGAGAAGAGGAGAGCTTGGGCTAAGGAAATGGGGAAGGTCACAGAATAGAAGCACCAAGGTTTTCCGGGGAGCAGTCTCTATCGTTGCTTGCGACAGACTCGAGCTAGGGAGCGGGCCATCAGAGACCACGCCAGCGCCCGCCGTCTCGTAGCGCAGGACAGCGCTGGGCGGCCCGTGAGCACGGTGTGTGCTGGCCGCCTGCACGAACCTCTCAACTGACTCCAGGTCCTGACGTGAGTTTGCACACCAGCTCGGGATCTAAGTGTGTAGGCTGGCTCGCGCCTCCCGTCTACTCACAGCGCGACGTCTTGACGCGGTCTGGGAACGCCCTGGGATTGTAGCAGATCTGCAGTCGTGTGCACGTTTCTGGGCGTTGGGTCCATACGTTTCTTGAGAATCACAGAGGCACCTATATTCTTAAAAAAATAAAGGTAGGAATCATTGATTGGGCCCAAAGACAATTAGAAAAGTGAGCTTTGTATCTGAAACCTGCTAACTACAGTTTTTTTTTTTTTTTAATTTAAGCGTGAATAACCACGCAAATGGGAATGATTTTGATAGTCATGGCAAAAGTGAGAAAACCTTATCGCGCTTTCTCTGTTGAGTCAGTCCCCTAGATATACGTGATCTGTCTGGCTTCATCCCTGTCCTAACCCTCATCCTTGGGCCCATCCAGACTACTCCACCTTCTCTAAGACCCGTGGACATGCTTGCTTTTATAATTTAATTAAATACTACCCTTTTATCTCAGAGCTATAAAAAATTTTTTGCTATTCCTCTGATGCCCTGTTGTTAAATTACCAAGTAATGTGTATAAATTTCGGGGGCATAAGCAGAAGAGATCATCTTTGATAATCTCACAGTATTATTCAATTTAAGATGTGTGAGTCTAGTTGTGAAATGTCAACACCTTTAAATCCAAGCACCAGGGATTTGTAAAGCAGAATAGACCTTGACTCCCTGAAGTCATATATTACTGCAGAGAATGTTCTGGTCTTTTGTGAAGGGAATTTGGCAATCAGCTTTTCCTTCCTTTTTATTTTCATTTAAGTTTTCTGGAGTTTGAATTTTGGGACAGTGCCTTTGGTTTTGTTTTCCTGCAAAATATGAGGAGTTGTGTGTATGGGAAAAACTAAAAAAAAAAAAAAAAAAAAAAAAAAAAAAAAAAACTTAGACCCGTTTAGAGTCACAGTATTTTACTGTAATTCAGGCATATTATTACATTATCACTTAAATAGTAAAACTGTCTGTTGGCTTCATGAATTTGTTTGGTACTTGGTTTGAAACACTGAGAGAGTACATTCCAGAACATAGCCAAGTTGGCTTCAGTTCATGCACAACAGATTGCCTGCTGCAAGTATAAATAACCCTTTTTTTAATGGAATCACTTTCATGTTTTTCTTTATATATTTGAGGAAAAATAGAAAATAAGAGTTAGATGAGTGCTATTAGGAGCATTATTTTTCCTACTCTTGGGTTTATTTTAACATTCTTAAAATACTTTTCACTTTGTACTCTTTCTCTTCGTAAACGGCTTTCTGATAAAACACTTCACTGTTTTTGCTGTGATTTTTGCCAAAATTTAACAGTGCTAGCTCTTTTTGTGAGAAGACAAGTTCCATGTCATGCTAGGCCTCCAAAAGGAATAACCTGGTTTCTCAGATTGAAAGTGTTGGCGGAATTGGAATGCTAACAGTGAGAACTGCTTTTTGTAAAAAATGAACGTGTTTTGCACTCTCTACACGTTTTAATACATTTATAGTAACTGTCTGGAGGTTAAGACTGATTCAGTTCCTTTTAGTATAGGCTGTTAGGCAGTAAAAATACGACTATATTTTAAACAAGAAAATGTTCATGTGCCATAATATTTATAGTCAATTATATAACAGTTTTAGATGATGTCGTATGTTACACTATATAAACTCTTTTCTTAAGCCAGACTCTCTGTATATATTATCTTTCAGTGATTGTACACAGTGGTGTAGTGTTTCACTTGATACGATTTTAATCACTGTTAGGTTGAACTTGAAAGGAAGCTGGAATCTGCAACTAAGTCTAAACTGCATTACAAGCAGCAGTGGGGCCGCGCTTTGAAAGAACTTGCCAGACTTAAACAGGTATGTAGTTTATAGCTGATGATGGATTGTTCGTTTTATGTCTTTTTTCCCTTGACTCTTTACAAGTATGCATATTTGGCAATATCTCTTATGTTCAGATGTGTCCACTTCAATTTCCAGGGCTATTTCTGACATTAAGAGGTTAGGGGCTTTTTTTAAAGATCTTTTTTTTTTTGAATAGCCCAACTATCCTCCCCACAAGAAATTGGGAGTAATTTATTTTACTTTCACTTACAAAATGGCCATTTTTTTTTCTTAGTATAAATTCCTTCCATTGAAAGTACCTTTCAGGAGAGAACTTCAAGAATAACTTAAGAAATTTAACATGTCCTCCAACTGAACAGCTTATTTTAAATGTTATTCTTAGAAGACACAGTCATTTATTCAGCGAAGAAAAGGAATCAGAGACAATTCTCGCATAATTTTACAAGAGTTTAAAAAGTGATACTGGTTTCCTGAATTCTTCTTAGGTTACTTTTTTTCCCCCCCCCTCCTTCTTATTACTTGTTAAGAAATGCCGTAAGCCGCAGGAGAAATTAATCTTATTTTGGGATGTAGTTTCCTCAGATGATTAAAATGAGGTAAAATGTGAGCAAGGATTTTTAGAATCCAACCTACTTGACCTAACACTTTTAAGGATCAATAATCGTTAGCTTTATTCTAACTTTTGCCTTTTCTTTAATGGTCAGTTTTATTCTGAAAGAAATTAGGCACATAGCGCCTTTCAAATTTGTATTCTTTATATCTATCTCTACGACCATTCAATGCTATTAAACATCTTTGTGGTATCGTACTAATCGCTTCCTGCCCTCAGAATTATGTCCAAGACCACAGGAGAATGAATAGTACAGTTTGCCTTAACGTAGCTCCTAGAAGAGTTGAGATTACACAGAATGACTATAAGAGTTCACAGGACTAAGGATAGATGAATGTTACTGGGGGCCTCCTGAATTCAAGGTATTGCCCTAGATTTTTTGATGTAGGTCAAACTTACGTCTTCCCCTCAGGGAGCTCGCAATAGAGTAGTAGGGAAGAAAACTACAAGTATTACATTTGTACTAAGAGTAAGAGCCCTGAGAGGAACCATCCAGAGTAGTCAGGAGGGGAAAGTACATCTATGTAATAGCACTTAAGAAAGGTGTTGCGGGAGAGGAGGTATTTGAGATAGACCTCTGGTGAGTGGGTTGTGATTGAGGGAAATGTTGGAAATAATACCGCTGAAATGATTATGGCAAACGGGCATGAGGTTGGAAAGCATAGGCTGTACTTGGACCCAAGAGGAGGACCCCTTGTAGTGGTCATGTCGGGCGATAAGGACTAGAACTTCAGCGGGAACAAGACACACAGATTCTTGTAAACAACAAACAAAAAAACCCAAAAAGCACAGTTTGGGTAGATGGTGTGTAAGACCATCTACCTGATTTTAATGCAAAGACGATGCCAAAGGCTCAAGCCTTTCTATCTGGAAATAGTTGCCCAGTATGGAAATGCGGTATGAAGACGAGAAGGAGATAGGACTTGTAAAGTTGGACGTTTTAACTTTTGCACAGAGAAATTCAGCAAGCAGTCAGAAATGTGGATCTGGTGTAGGGAGGTTTGACTGGGGCTTAACAGAGCAAGGACTCCCTTGCAGAGGTGAGAATTGAAGCTGTGGCAGACAGAACTGAGCATTCTTAGGTTTGCAGAGGACAGAGGAGAGCTGATCCTGGAAGCAGCAGCTAGAAAGAGGGCGATCATGACCATGATTTCCAGCCCCTCCCTTCTTGTCATTCCATCCTAAGCAAGATCCCTCTGCAGCAGGTAATTTTACGTCCATTTTCCAGATGAAAGACACGGAGACTTAGAGAAGTTATGACAGGTGCCCCTGCTCAGACGGATCATGAGCGAGCGAGGACTGGAGCTATCGGACTCGAGTCCAGGCTCTTTCCCCCCCTTTAGAATGTTCTCTTTTTATTCCCTAGAAGCCCAATAATGACAGAATTTCAAGGAGAAGAAAGTGAGCCAGGGAAGGCTCTAGGCATTTCTGACAAAGCTCTGAGGCACGAGGCACAGTTTGGCACACCCCCGCCAGGAAAATGGCATCACTTGGTGAAAATGGAGTGACTTCGGGTGGGGAGAAGCTAAAGTCACGATGCCACGGTCCTTAGGTCACATACGGTACAAAGAGGAGGAGTCCCAGGGCATTGGGACCAAGGAAAGAATGTGTTGAGAGTTGCTGTTAAAAGTAACGGGATCCAGATTCTCTGAGAGATGGCGCACAGGGTGGTTTGGGACATGGTCTCAGAGTCCCGAGAGGTGAGGTGAATCTTGGCTGTACCTTTTCACTACCTCTGTGACTTGGGGCATTTAAATTCTTTGATTTTTCACTGTACAAATGAAGAGACTACTTTCTCATCACACGTTCTTCTGAGAATTGAATGATTGATACAGCATTTAACACAGTGGTGGGAACATAGGTCGTGCTCAGTACGCGGTAACTGTTAAAAGGAGCTGAGCCCTAAATCTGTTATGGAGTGTTCTGAGTTTTCGTCAGCAGGGACCTAAGGGGTTGGTAGCTCTGGATATTTTGGGGACAGAAAAATATTGGAGGGATTTGTAACTACGGTGTTCTAAGAACTGGTAGCCACCAACAATTTCAGAGTCTACAGAAGTGGCAGGTGTGGTTATATAGCAGTAGGGAAGTGGGTAGGATATAGTTTGAGTAATAACAGTACTTTGTATTTACGTGGTAGTTTTATAGATGTTCTTTAGAAAACTATGTATAGAAGAAAAAAAAACAAAACGAGACCTAAACTTGCAGATACACCCAAGAGTCTATCCCCAAACTTGAGGAAGTTCTACAGAGTGCACTGAGGCTGTAGTTCTCTCTTTTCCTCTGTCAGCATGTCCTTACTGAGAGCCTGTGGCGCCCCTCGCACAGGAGTAGGTGCTCCCCACAGAGCGGAGCTCCCCCCCCCATCCCACGTCCCCCGGGGTCTGGCGGGTGGTAAATGAAGTTAGCCGAAAGAGAACAATAAGAGGACAATGGGCTTACCGTCGTATTCTGTCCCTCAAAGCTAAGGGAAAAACATTTTAAAGACAGTATTTGAGATACCACTATTAGATTTGCAGTCCTTTCCGGTCTTAAAACAGAGTCGTTGGGGAAGATGTGGCCTGCCGCTGAAGAAGATTTACCTAGTGAAGGCTCAGAGACTCAGAGCATGGCAGTTCCTTGGACGGCATTACCACAATCAGTAAAGAAAAGGTAGAAAAGTGGGAGCTGTTGGAGAGTGAGGACGGACACAGATTCATCGGAGTTGCCATGCAAAGGCTGCCGCCCCCTGCCCCTCCTTCCCATCTCAGGCATCCTTGTCCACTTGGGCTGGGTCTTGCTCTTCCCATTTAATCCCTTCTTTTCTGTTGACCCTTTCTTCCTCTGTCTTTTCTACCCTCTTGCCTGAAAACCATTGGCAAAGTAATTTGGGCTGTTTGTTCCTCCGAACAGAGAGGTTATTATCACAAGTCAGATGCTTCCCTTGGAGTTAAGAAGAGAAGAGCCCTGCGTTACGGGTTCAACTCCGAACTATTTGCTCAAGAAAAGAGCCTCATTCTTTGAGTGCAGTGAGCTTCCTTGCAGACTAATTGTTCCTTACCCCACAAACTTTCTGCTTTGGAAACAACACTGTCAACAAACTTTGAGGTCACTAGGAATCACTGATGGTCGACAGACGACTTTTGAGGCTCGGCACTTAAGAAATGCGAGAGCCATACTGAATTGTGCTCGGCCCCTATTTTTGCAGGATTAAAATTAATAACTTCATCAAATAGGCACAGTTCATATGTGTGAAAATACAATTTTTTTTAGAAGTTTTTATTAAAAACACATTTATTGTGTTTGAATATAAAATTGGAATCCTCGCTCTGCTTTTGTGCAGAGGCTTGTTTGTGCAACTTCTTGTTTAAATTGGATTAGTCCCATGTTAATTTTACATTGCCTCTGGTGACTAGCCACGGGGCCATCATCTCTGCCAGTAATTTGTCACAGCAAAATCCTCTGGAGGGCCATACAAAACATTTGTGTAGTACGGATTAGACGGGGAAAGCCATATCTTAGATTGTTAATGACAAAACCCAGCTGGTAAAGCTTGGCAGTAAGATCTGATGCTTGGTGCCTATTGCCAAAAGAATGTTTAAACAGATTTCCATTACTCAAAGGTGACCCAAGTATAGTCAATTTGTGAATTTAAAAAATCATACTCTTCTAATGATTTAGGGAAAAAACCCTTTTCTTCTGCCTCACAACCATAAAAATCGGTGTTTGCAAGCTGTAATTTTGTGTTGTTGCTGTTGGTCTTTGCAAACTGGGGAGATAACCGCTGTAAAACAGAACATAAAATGGGTCTGAACTTAGAAAACAAGGAAATGAGCCCCAGACGTTCTGGATTTGATATCTTTGCTACAGTGTGTAGCACAGATCTTTAAAGAATTCTGATTGTTAAACAGTTAAGGGGAAATTTCGTTTTTTCCCCCCTCCATGTCCACAAAGATTTTTAACCCCAACACTTCATCGTTCTACAGATACTCAAGGTTGTCACTTTAACTTCTTTTTTCTAAATAATATGTTCACATAAGAACATTTCCTGTCACCTTAGAAAGTAATTGTCTAAATAAAAGCCACCACTTTTTTCAAAAATCAGTCATTGAGAGGTATGAATTTGTTGCTGGAGAAAATTGAACATTCTCGTTATGTCAGAACAATTACGAGGAGGTACGTTTGTTCCCGGGACAGGAACCAGAACGGAGATTTGGGGCAGGCTGTGGGTCCCTTACCATATTTGTGCACAGTAGAGCTGTTTAAAACTAAGCTCTGATGTATTTCGTTAAAACAACGCAGACCTCATTGGCTGACACCAGCGCTATCTTGTCCAGCCTCCTGCTTATCCCCTCGGGGTAATTAATTTGATTAATTTATAAGTAATTTAGCCAAGGATGGGATGTAAATCTCTGTTTAAGAAAACAGTTGGAGGTCCAAGTCTTGGTTAAAAACTGTGTCTTGAAACCATCCAGGCCCTCCTACTGACTTGTCAGCTCTGGGTTATTTTCAGAAAACTTGACTTGAGTTCCTGAGTTTCGTTGTAAGTTTTTCCCACAGACTTACATGGTATGTGTGAGTGGGAGAGTCAGTAGTGGCCACTTTTTAGCCGCTGTTTAGTCTAGCGGATGCGTGTTTACATCTCCTCTCTGGATTTATAGGCAGCTAAGGCAAAATAAAGATTATACTCACTTGATGGAGGAGCCTTTAACCCAGAGCACCTGGCAGCAGAGAGGGTTTCTCTCTCTAACCTCTAATTTCTGTGCGTGCATGTGCGATTGTTATTAATGCCATGCACTTGAAGAAAAATTCAAGGCATTTAAAGTCTTTTCTCAAATGTTTTAGAACTAGAATGTTTCAAGTTTCATAAAGTGACAATTTTGTAGAGTAAGCTCACGTCATAACTGGCGTGTAGTACTTTTTTTCCCCGCTTGTACTTACGCTTGCTTATTGTAAAGAAATGCACATCTCGCAACATTGCATAACACAGAGAATAGTCCTCCCCGGTCATCTTATCCCCTCCTCAGCCAGAGGTAACAATTTTGTGAAGTTTTCTTGTCCTTTTTTATTAATTACTTTCTAAAAGAAATACATTGTAACAGTCTCGGGGGGGGGGGAGGAGGAAGATTCCTATACACCCAACCCCCACCTTCTATTTTTAAGAAACAGGATTATCAGCGCTTCAGAAACCCTCTGTGTGCCTTTTCTCAACTGCATCCCCTCCAGAGGTGACTGGCTACTTGCCTAAATTTGATATTTATTCTTCCTTTGCTTTTCTTTACTTTTGTGTGTTTTTAAACTTTATATAGATGGAATCATTCTGTTGTCTACCTTATATGACTTAAAATTGCTTTTACGATTTAGCTGTAGTTCATTTTTATTGCTTTATAAAACAAATATATGAACATAGCACAATTTATCCAGTCCTTTTTCAGTGATTTTTTTTTACCTTAAAGCAAGACAACACTGAAAATTTTTGTACGTGTCCGAGTTTCTCTAGTATTTATATCAAAAAGTAGAGTTTCTGGTAACAGGGTTCACTGGTTTCTTCTGCTTTGCTAAATAGGGCCAAATTACTTTCCAAAGTGGTTGTACAACTTTTCGGTTCCCAAGAGTGCTGTGTAATTGTTACTCTTCATACCATGTTCAGCACTTGGGTCTGAAATAGTATCACTTTGTGGCTTGAGTTTCCAGATCCCTGATTACCTCTTTGGAGCATCTTTTCCTTTCTTTCTTACCCACTCGTGTGGTTTCACTGGGGAATGCCTCTTTAGGTCTTGGGCTCAGTAGAAGTCAGTCAACAGGTAATCCAGATTTTCAAATTACCAGCAGCCAAATTTGAAATAACTACTATCACTCTGTTCTAGAAAATAGGTGATACGATGAAGAATTATAGTAGAGAATTGGAATCATTTGAATGATACAGAAAAACTAGAAGTATTTTAAGTGCAATATAAGAATTTAGTAGATGAATTAACAGCATATTGGATATAGCAGAACCAAAGATGTACCAACTGAAGTCAATAAAAACCATCCATACTGAGAGAGAGGCGGGGAAAAAGATGGAAGATATAGCCAAGACCCTGAGCATCACGTGGGATAGATTATATGATACTGACTCCCTTTGGTGTGTAACTAAGACCCTGTCTTTGTCTGGGAGCCGTAGCAAAATACCACAGACTTAAACAACAGATTGGTTTCTCACAGTTGTGGAGGCCGGAAGGCCAAGATCAGGGTGCTGGCATGCTCAAGTTCTTTGTTCAGTGAGGGCCTGCTTCCCAGTTCATAAATGGCCGCCTTTTGGCTGTGTCCTCATGTGGTAGAGGGCCCGTAATCCATGAGGGCTCCTCTTCATGATCTAATCACCTCCAAAAGGCCCCATCTCCTAACAGCTCAAAATGGGGATTAGGTTTCATTACACACATTTTCCCAGCTACCTGGAAGTAGAGGGTTCCTGTAAAACTTCTTGGAAGTCGAAATGGCGCAGAGCAGAGAGTATCCCCCAACATTCCTCCAACTTTTGCTTTTATGAAAGATGTACATTAGTATAGGAATGGCTTTTTTTCTAGTAGTGGAACTCCTTTTTGGATTTGTTTAGCAAAAGCCGGGACTGATGTAGATTTTTCATAACAACGAAGCAGTGTAATACCAACTTTCAAAAAGGTGGGAAACCTGCCTGCATTTGGGGGAGACACAAATATTAAGCCTCTAGCAAGCCCTCAGAGGACAATAGAATGGGAGAGAAAACAGTATTTGAAGAGATACTAGGTGGGAATTCTCTGAAAGTGAAAAAGGTATCAATTTATGAAATCTAAGCAGGATAAATACTAAGTAAACCATACCTAGATTCATCATAGTAAAATTGCCCAAAAAGCAATGAAAACCGTAAGGGATCGGGGTACAGGAAGACATGGCCTTCATGGGAGCAACAATCAGACAGATGACTTCACCACAGCGGTGAAGGAATTCATAAGAAAATAGAATACCATCATCCTTGAAGTACTGAAAGAAAATAACTGCCAACCTCAAGTTCTGTATGCAGTGAAAACGTTTTTTGTAAATAACAGTGACATAAGACTGGGAGACTTTGTCATGGCAAACCTAGAGTAAAAATATAAGGTGTTTTTCAGGCAGAAGGAAAATGATCCCAGACGAAAACAGGAGGATAAACAGCAAGGAAATAAATATCTGACTAAATATAAATAGTAGTTGATTGTAGAAAACAACACTCACAGCATTTGTTGGGTTTAAAATATACATAGAATTAAAATTCATGACAAAAATCTGGAAGAACTAAAGTAGAAAAGATACGAAGGAATGAATAGAGTTAAAATGTTTACAGTATGCTCCATTATTTGTGAGGCTGTCAAAGTCCTGATCTGTATTATTATTTCTTAAAGAAGAGTAAAAACGACTAAGAAGCGGATGGGGGGTGGGGAGAGGACAAAGGGTTAATCTAAAAAAAGACCAGAGGAAAGAATAACATCAAAAAGGTGGAAGGAGTACAGCATCCTAACATGTAAAGATTTAAACCAATTATATGACCAACTGCTTTAAATACAAATGGACTAAATCCTGTCATTAGAGACAAATGTTACATGAATACTAAAAACAACAGCAGTATGCCACTTAGGAGGGACACGGCTTAGATGGAAGGATATAGAGTGGACACATTTGAAAGAGGGAAGAGCATATACCACATTAATACTAATCACAAGAAGGCCAGTCTAGCACTACTTTTGTCAGGCAAAGTAGACTTCAGGGCCAGAAGCATTACTGTAGATAGTTCATCTTCAGAAAAGGGTCAGTTCACCTGGAAGATGACAACAGTTCCACCTGGCTGTATACCTGGCAACAGCCACAAATTTATGTAAAGCAAAAATTAAGAGAACTCAAAGGGGGCAACCCTCTTGGGTCCCCTCCCTCTTCAGGAGCTTTCTACTATCACTCAATAAGAAACTAAAAGGAAAAATAGACAAATTCCTAATAATGGTCAATTTTACCATAACACTCCTGCGAAGTGATAGAGCCAACAACAACAACAAATCAGTAAAGATTGAGAAGATTTAGACACCACAACCATTGGTGTATCGATAGAATATTCATCAGAGAAGTCTAAAATACACATATTCGAGTACACAGGGACCATTTAGCCACAGTGCTCACATGCAAGCTACTACTCTCAATAAATCTCAGAAGATTGTAATTTAGAGTCTTCTGTGCACACGGAGATTAAGATAGAAATTAATAACGAAAAGCTAATATACTGAAAATTAAGTAGTACACTTCTAATTACCCATAGCTAAACTGAAAACCATAACTGACATAACACAGCATATCGACACAGGATATTTAATGCAAGCTGTGCTTAGCGGGAAATTTTATAACCTTGAATGCACTTAAAAAGTAAGAGAAGCCAAATTATTCTTTAAATATCCTTTTCAGACGATCAGTAAAAACAAGAAATAAAGGCAGTTAGGGATGAATAAAAATTAAGGAAATGGGGGAAAGTGTACAACAAAATCAAAGTGAAAAGTTCTTTCCTTGAAAAGGCCTCCTGCATGGCAGAGCGTTCAAGAGAGTATGCGCTAACTTCCAACATCAAGAATAAAAAAGGGGGACACAGGGTTATTGATCCCATAGTCATAGAAAGAGAGAAGAGAAGGGTAAAAAAAAATTTTCTGTAAACTTGAGAAACAGAACTTACAAAACTGACAAGAAGAAACAGAAAATACTCATTGGGTAGCTGTTAAGGAAATCGAATCTGTAATGAAAAACTCTCACATAAAGGCTCTAGACCTAGATGGCTTCACGTCTGAATTTTAGTAAAAATGTTAGAAAAAAATACCGCTGCTCTTAGACAAACTGTTTCAGAAAGTAGGCAGACCGAACACTCCTCTTTTTAAAATGAGACTGGCATAATCTTGGTCCCCAACTCTGACAAGGACAAAATAAATTGGACAGTCTCAGGAGCATTGATAAACCACTTATAACAAGCACAGCAGAGTTTATTAAATGAAAACATGGTTGGAAAGGAGAAAATAAGACTGCTCTTTTTTTTTTTTTTTTTTTTAAAATAAGACTGCTCTTATTTGTAGGTGACAGACTCAGGAAACTAAAAAGTATCTACAGATGACCTAATAGCATTAGTGAGTTTACCAAGTTTGCTGGAACCCAAAGCAGTACGTAAATGTCAATGTTACTTTTCTGTACTACAGCCAATTAGAAAATCAGAACTTAAAAACTCTGCCATTTACTATAACATCTAAAAAGAAGAAATACCTAGGGGCATATTCTAAGACAGTTGTTACCCTTAGTATATAGAAAAATATAAAATGTTCAGTGAAATTAAATAAGACCTAAGTAATTGAAGAAGTGTTCACTGATTGAAGAATCAATATTGTAAAGCTAATGGTTTTGGCCAAGGTGATCTAAGATTAAGCACAATCATAATCAAATCCGAGGAGCCTTTTTTTTTTTTTCCCAGCCATGGAAACAGATTTCTATAAAAATGTAGACGACTTATGCTATCACATATCAAGATTTATTATTTTAAAAGTTACAGTGTTAAGGCAGTATGATTTAATGTAAAGGTAGAGAAATAGATCAGGTTAGAGAGTCCATGAACGAACCCATACGTGTATGGACAGAAGTGGTGTGGGAGTGGTGTGACTGCCAAGCAGTAGGAGAGACTATTTTTTTAGTAAATGTTGCTATGTCAGTTGGAGCTCCACAGGGCCGGGGGGAAGAAACTTGATCTCACATACTCGAAACCCAGTGCATATGAATTATTGACCTAAACGAAGCTTCAAGATGGTATAAAAGAGCATCTTCATAGAAGAGTCTCTTTCTTCAAGACTGAGGCAGGCAAAAACTGCCTTAGATTGGACATGGAAGGCACTAGCCAGAAAAGAATAAATTTGGACTATTTTAAATTAAGTCAGAAACGCCATTACAGAAATGAAAAGGTGAGACAAAACTAGTGGGAAATATTTGCAATTTCAATAATCAACAAAAGACTTACCCCTGTATATATATAAGGTACTATGAATATATCAGTAAGGAAAAATGCATAACCAAGTAGAGCAAAGTGCCAAATGGTTGAACAGGAACTTTACAAAAGAAGAATGCTATTAAAAATACTAAACCTTGCTCAACCTCCTTAGTCTGGGAAAACAATGCAAAATAAAATTACAGCGAGATCACCACCACATAAACCTATCAGAATGGTTTAAATGAAAAAAAAATTTTTACATTACCACGTACTGGTGAGAATATGGAGCACTGGAATACTCACAAGGAAGTAAAAATTAGTACTACTACTTTGAAAACAATACTTACCAATGCTGAAATTCTCCTACCCGATGGCCCTTCTCTGAATCCTATATGCCCAATAGAAAGGCATACAAACATGGGCCCGTAGACACGTGCGATAATACTGACATCAGCGTTAGAGAACAAGACTGCAGACTAGCCCATGTCCCTCCACAGCGGGATGAAGAGATTGCATATTCATCCAGCGTAATACTGTGCAGTAAAGACAATCCTCAACTACCCCGAACCCAAGTGAATCTGCAAAACAACGTTCACTTAAAGAAGCCGCCCATGACGTCTCACATACAGTTCCATTTCTCTGAAGGTCAAGCAGTCACATCTCATTTGTGGTGTTAAAAGTTAGGGCAGTAGTTATCTTGAGGAAAGGCGGGGTGGTTCGTGGGTAGGAGGAAGCATAGAGGGACTTGGGCGTCGTGATCGCCACGGAGTAGTTTGCTTTGTAATATTTTACCACTCTGTACACTTCTCGTGTGTAAAGACTCTGTTTACCAGTATTCAAAACATGTGTATGTTGACAAACAGAGGACGACATCTACCTGCCGACGGGACCGAAGCCCCAAAGGGGAGAGCTCTAATGAAAGAAGAGCACCCGTGCCTACAGAAATGTGTACGAAGAAGCCTGAGCCGACTCTGTTCCAGGAGAGGGCGTTGGCAGCCCCGCCTGCGCTACCAGACCGTCCGTTCCTGGGAGGGGGTTGGATCAGTCGTGGGATAGCCATTCTGGGGAAGGCTGCACACTTGTTTTAAAGACCTTTTGTCCTCTGTGCAGATTCTGGTGTGAGTTTAGAGAAAAGAGTGGAAAAGCCTATTATTACCTGGCCAGTGCAGAGACCGTTCGTTCGGTTTTTCACGGTGTATCTCTGTATCATTAGCCGTTTCTTAGATGCTTTTTACCCCTGTCCTTGTGGCAGCTCACTGTGTTGACAGTGACTCTTCCTGCCTTCATCTTGGCTTCTCCTGTGGTATTTCGCTAACCTCAGTCACTGCCTGCGCCTTGAAGGACTGTGGCTGGCCGCGGGAAGACGGGACTTCCTAAGAGAACCTGGCCCGTTCCAGACACTGGGTCGCTCGGAAGGAGAGCGCGTGGCTGTATCACGGGTCCTGTCTAACGGGATTGTGATCACAAGTCAAAGTCGTACGAAATCTGTTTACTCCTCCCATTCAAGTGCTGGCTTGTTTCTTTCCAGCGGGAACAAGAAAGTCAAATGGCTCGTCTTAAAAAACAGCAAGAAGAACTGGAACAGATGAGGCTACGTTACCTGGCTGCTGAGGAGAAAGACACGGTGAAGACCGAGAGACAAGAGCTGTTGGATATCAGAAATGAATTAAACAGGTATAATAACCCCAAAATCCCTTTTTCCCCCATACAGAAGTGGGAGTTGCGGTAGGAGAGCCTGTTCCTTAGCCATCGGGCCAGGGCACATAGCATATCGGGGCTGTCCCGAAGGAAGGGCTCACATGTCACACGTAGTGCGTGGGCTGCCACAGCCGCAAGTCTACACTCACGACCGTCAGGCCCACGTTGATTGCTGTGAACGCAGCTGTGGTTCGCTTTTTCGTTTCTATTCATACCCTTAACACTTTGAATTTCATTTTTGTGTGACTGTTGTAGGATTGTTGCTACTACTTCAAGGTAAATGATTATACTCAATTTTTAATAATAGGCACTTCAAATCTAGTTATGTTATTAATATAAATAAAATAGCCCTTATTAAGCCCTTACTGTATGGCCAGGCGCTATTGTAAATGCTTTGTTTTTTTTTTTTTAATTCTATTCATTTATTCGACAGAGATAGAGACAGCCAGCGAGAGAGGGAACACAAGCAGGGGGAGTGGGAGAGGAAGAAGCAGGCTCACAGCGGAGGAGCCTGACGTCGGGCTCGATCCCACAACGCCGGGATCACGCCCTGAGCCGAAGGCAGACGCTTAACCGCTGTGCCACCCAGGCGCCCCTGTTTTTTTTTTTAATCTGGAAAGCAACTCTTCGAGGAAGATATCCCCATTTAGAGATGGGGAACCTGCTGGTTAGACGTTTAAGTAGCCTTTCCACGGTCACATAGCTACTAGAGCAGAGAGCCAGCATTGAAAGGTGGTTCTATGGCTATGTACGTACTTTTCAAAGACTTTATTTATTTACTGGGAACGAGAGCATGCTCACGAGTGGGGGAGAGGCAGAAGAAAGAGAAAGTCTCAAGCAGACTCCCCCCTGATTGCAGAGCCCAAGACAGGGCTCATCGTAGCACTGTGATCGTGACCTGAGCTGAAACCAAGAGTCGGACGCTTAACTGACTGTGCCCCCCAGGCGCCGCTGTGGCTGTATTTTTAACTATTGTTCAACACGGGACCTCTCTGTAATGTCCTGTTCATCTTAGTGACGGTATCGGCAGTACCATGTTAGAAAAGCCATCATTAGAAAGGAGTATCAGAACAAATTATATTCTTTTCGGAGGGGAAGGCTTTTTAACTTAGTTTATGAAGACACTCCTATTTCCATTTCAGCAAAGCCCACTGTCTTAGCTTGGGCTGCCATCACTGTAGATTGGGGGGCTTCAACAACAAATGCATTCTCTCAGAGTTTTAGGGGCTGCACGTTCAAGATCAAGGTACCAGCACAGGTAGTTTCTGTGAGGACCCGCTGGCTGACCCATAGCTGCCTCCCGCTGTGGCCTGCGGTGTGCGGGAGGGAGCAACTTCCCCTGTGTCTCTTCTACTAAGAGCACGAGCCCCACCACGGTCCCCGCCCTCATGGTCTCGTCTAAACCGCGTCCCCGGCCAAGAGGCTTTCTCCAGATACCATCGCGTTGGGGGTTAGAGCTTCAGCATATGACTTTGGGGACACAAAGGTCAGTCCATAGCGCATGCGGTGACTCCTGCAGTCACTCTATCCGGTATTTCAGAGCTGGATTAAACAACCGCATTTCCAGTACTCACGGTAGACGTATCGTTTGGAAAAGGTCGAGCGTCATGTGACAGGGCTCCATGTCTGCTCTTCCTGTGCGGCAGATAATCGGCGTCCACTCTGTTGTAGACGTGCAGGACGTTACAAATAACGCGACCCTTGCCTTCGAAAATTTTGCTGTCACGTACGGTATTTTTTTTTTTTTTTTTTTTTTTGGTTTTTGTTTACTTTAGCATGTAGGTCTTAAGTCCCTGCTGTTTGCTAAGGACTGTTGGTGGCTGGAATGCTGATAGCCATTTGGCTACCAAATTTGCAGATCGTGCAGATTTGAATCTCATCATTAATATCTTAATAAATTAGGATTTAGGGAGAACTTAAACCACTAAGTACATTAGAAGTAAAAGCAGAGTCTTCTGTATAAATTATAAGGCAGACCTCAAGAGTGATGGGAAAGACAGGAGCAGACCGTTGACGTGAGGAGGCCTGGGAGGACACAGTGTGACGTGGCTGTTACAGCACCGGCGCGTCAAGGGCCGTTCACGACTCCGCATCGGTGCAGTCACACCTGGGTGTTCGTACCGCTGTGCAGCACGTGTTCAGGTCCGTCAGCTTCCTAGAGAGCTTCCAGGGGAATATGACCGAAAAGGTGGTCAGGAGAGAGGGATATTGCACGTGAGAACTCCAGGGCAAAGCGTTAGCTAGCCGTCTTCGGGAATCTGGCCGGCCCCCGAGTTCAAGAGAAGTAGGGGCCCCTCCTGAACGGAATCGGAGCCAGCTGTTGGGAAGGATGGGGCTGCCTCCCAAGTTCCGTGTAAGAAGGAACTTTCTAACAGAGCACTTCCGCAGGGTCGTGGGTTCCTAGTGACAGGAGTGTGCAGGCGGAGTCCAGACACCGTGTCATTCAGGGGCGTCAGGGGTACCTTGGGAACGTGGTGGGGTTCTTCACCTACGAGGTTCTAACATTCTACGGTGAGCCTGACCGGTGATTTGCATTTTAGTAAAATCACGGTAGGGATCACCTGTCACTTGTGTAAAGATTCTGTGTATCCTTCACGTATCAAGAGCGGACAAGAAAACGGCTGCGCTTTCTCCTACCTCGTTTGATGTTGTAGGTTATTAGCTTGCATTCAGGACCTCTTTGTCCAGGAAGGCTCCGAGAGTTAAAGTAGAGGGAACCCCCAGGGGAATCGCTCTAATTTGTACCCCTACCCCGTTAACCACTTGATTGTCACCCCCCAAAGCACAGGGCTTGGACTACGTAGGCTTTTTCTCTGAGAACAATGGAAGTGTTTGATTTCCTTCTTGGACTGCGCAGTGCGGTTCCGTGTTCTTTTGTGGGGGATCTTCGAGGGTCGCCCGAACAAACCAGAGTGCACACTGTCAACAGTCCTGCACCGTTTCTGGGGCCAAGTCTTCCTTGTCTGTGACAGCAGGACTCTCCTCACTGGCTCTTCTGCCTCTCGCCCACTCGGCGTCAATTCAGAAGTGGGTTTGGTCCTCACTGGCATACTCATCCTAAAGACCGTTCAGAAGCAGGGGCTTCGACTCAACCGCTTCATCCTTCCCATTTATAAAGATAAAATTTAGGGGTAGTTGCAAATTTAAACATTTCTGTAGCCGCTTGCAGAGAGGAGAAGTTACCTCTTAATTGTACATTCTTAATTACATTAAAACATACTCCACTGTCCAAAGTTGGTATTACTATCACTTAGAAAAGGGTACTAAGTATACTTAACATTCTCAAGGCCACACAACTAACGGTATTCCATTGGAAACACCCAAGTCCCAGTCTGGTACCTGCTGTCCCTTCTCTGACTCCTAGATGAGGCATCACAAAGTCGTACAAGGTGCACGCCGTCTGAACCAGGCGCTGACATCGAAACAAGGTCACTTTCTACGAACACTGGGTGATATTAACTCTAATAGCAAAGAGTTTTCTTCTTGAGCCACTGCAGTACCCCCAGCACCCGGCACTGTTGGGTACATAGAGATCTTTGCTGAATGACTTAGGAAAATTTAGTTCAAAACAACAAAGATTTACCAACGACCTAAAGACCCACAATAAAGGGTGATTAAATAAGGGTACATCCAACTGAGGGAATGTGGTGAAGCCCTTTAGAAGACACTGGAAAGAGTAGCATACAGCCTTGCCTGTATCCTATATCAGTTCTTTAGAAAAATAATTAAGATACATATGCATTTTTAATTGAAAAGAATTACAGAAAGTTACTACTTAGATTGGTTATCTCTGGATAAGATCACGATTTTTTTCTTTTTTGCCCATTTCCAGAACTGCTACAGTTTTTATATATTTTATAATTAGAAAAACAAGTATTATTTTTTCAAAACTGTTTTTATGAGCCTGCTGACTCCGGCTAGCCAAGGAGAACGCTGGTTTTTGTTATCTCCCTGAAAGTAATGCTACAGGCATAATTTCCCATTGAATCATTTTTTGAAACACTGTTTTGTTAACTAAAAAAACCAAAAAACCAAAACAGCACTTGCTGCCTGCTTAGAGTGGCATTTGTTCTTGACTTCTCAGGTTAAGGCAACAAGAACAGAAACAGTACCAGGATTCCAGAGAGATTGCGAGCGGAAAAATGGACAGCCCGCGTGGCAATGCCCTGGAAGAAGGTTTGGATGATTATTTGACTCGACTCATAGAAGAAAGGGATACTTTGATGAGGACGGGTGTGTATAACCACGAGGACCGAATAATAAGTGAACTAGACCGACAGATCAGAGAGGTTTTGGCAAAAAACAATGCCAGTAATTAATAACATTTGGAAAATCTTTACAGAGACTCCAGGCCTAAATATTAATTTCATTGTAAGACCCTCGAAAGAAGGGAAAATGGATGTTTTAAAACCAATTTTCAATTTTTTATAAGCAGAATTTTATATGTCACTGTACAGTATTTATTTGATTTTATTTACTTTATGCTACCTCTCCCACTCTGGTTTTATTTGTAATTGCATTTTATATACTCATTTTAAATGACTTTTCGGTGTTTCTCATAATTTATAATTTCATGGCCAGCTTTCACAACGGCTTTTCACAAGATCTGTCCTTATGGAAATGACTGCAGTAATTTCCGGTTGTATAATTTTTCATGTGGAGCCAAAAGAGTATATGTTGCACTTTAAAAATGCCGCGTCCTATTCATTTGAATACAGCTATCTCGAAAGTTGAGGCCAACTGTAAACAATTGTATTTAACTTACTTTAGACAGCCTGTGTTTTTAACTTGTAACATTTGCAAGTGACAAGTTTGAAAACGGAAAGCAAGATCAGTGCAGGGAAGCGCTAGGCTCTACTGAATGACAAACGAGGCATTTATTTAAATAAAATTCATACAGAATAAACTTGTCTCAACACCCATTGAATTTCCACATTTTCTGCTGTGCTCCTCACTTTCAGGAAGATGAAAGTCACAGTTTTACAAAGGTGCTCGTCTGCCCACTCGTGCCCAAGATCGTTTTGTTCTGTTTTCTTGAAAACCCAAACCCTCTAATGTAATAGGCAAAGGCTTCTGAGAAATTAGAGTGAAACATGACTATTTTTTACTCCCCCGAATTTTAATCGATTGGTTTGTAAAGTACGCAAGATGAGGTCATGGATTTACGCAGTGCCCTTCTCTGCAACTTCAGCGAGTCCCTGTGCTTGGGCCTCTCCACAGCCAGGTCTGCCCTCGGGGCAGCTCTCTCCGCCTGCTTTTCCGGAGGCGCTCAGCACCTTCACAGATGAGGGGACTCTGAAAATATTAGTTCCAAATTTCTGACTCCCCAAAATAATAAGTTGAAGTCTATTTTAGGAAATATATAGTGTTTGCCGAGAACTTCCATAAAAGCAGAATAGGCAGTTTGGAAACAAGAAAATACTTTTCTACTATTTTCAAGGAGGTGTAGTTTTGGGGGAAAGGAAAGCCCCTCCACGCATTGTTTTGTTTTGGTTCCTTAATAACAAGGTCTTGATCTTCTGAAAACAACCCAGCGGTCCCTGAGACAGAAGGCAGCTACTGAGTGAGACCAACGGCTCTGTGCGTCGCAGCGGCAAGTGCGGTGTTAATCAGCGCCGGACACCTGTCGCAGGGTTCCCCGCACACGGGACGCCGTGTTGCCGTCGGGAGGGCTCTGCCTGTGCCGGCCGGGCTTTGCGTGCTGCGCGCCTGTTTTCCAACACTAGAGGGGGCCTCGGATTGCGAGACTCAAAGGACTTCCCCGCAGGTCGGCCGTGGGCTGCACTTGGCCTTCTGCAAACCGTCTCCGGCTCGGTCACTGACGCAGTAACACGCAGTGTCCTGCACCACGCGGAGCCGGGCGGTGTGTCCCTTCTGCTTCCGCCCGGAGCCCGCAGGGGAGCGGCGCCCCCGTCGCCGTGTGCCTGGGGCTTGAGGGGCTCGCGTGGCCGTACTCTCACACGTCTGAACACGGGGGACATCTGACATTTCACCGCCGCCTCGTACTCCCTCAGCAACAGCCCTTCCGTGTGCAAGGTCATTCCAGGAATTCAAAGTTATTCTCAGGGTCGGGAAGTGGAGGGACAGCGCAGTGGGTGACTGAAGGGGGGTGGCCGCTGACTGCGCCGGCTTCCTCATTACTACACCGAGCGGCCGGCCTGTCACCGGATGCTCCCCTCTGAAGTAACATCTACCTCTAAGACGTCTGGGGCTCCTGGACACGGAGACAGCCTAGTGTCCACGTCTGAGGCTGGCACGTGGTCGTGGGCAGGGCGCCTCAGGTCGCCCAGGTAAGCTCCTTTACCCCCGCAGGCCCGTGACTCCTACCAGACCCGGGCTCCTGCGTGCAGACGTGGGCGTCTGAGTCTGGGGCACCGCGCACACGTCTGCGGAAGAGAACCATCCGGTCTGACCACGTGGCTTTCTTGCCGACGAACTGCTCCGTCCAGCTGCTGCCCAGCCTGTCAGCTCTCAGTTCCCGGGACGTACTGCCTGTCCTTCCAGTCTGAGGATCGGTCCTCCGCTAGCTACGGGTAGAATTTTTAATCGGGCCTCTCACTACCACTATGTCCACCTTCGTGGAATAGCTGACTTGATTCTTTTTATCCATATAATTCACAAAACTCACCTTTTTAAAGGATACAATTTAGGGGTTTTTAATACATTCTCATGGTCGTACAGCCATCACCACTATGTAATTCTAGAACATTTTCATCATCCCCCAAGGAAACCCCAAAGGGATTAGCAAGTCACTCCCCGTTCTCCCCTCTGCCCAGCCCCTGGCAACCACTAACCTACTTTCTGTCTCTGTGGCTTTGGCGATTCTGGGCATTTATCAATGAAATCCCAAAGTCTCTATTTAAAACTGGAAATAAGACCTGAATTTTCTGTGTCAATCTAGTAAGAAGATACCTCCACTCTTACTATCCATTACCTACCATAGCAGGGATGAGCGCTAATATAATGCAAGGTGAAACACGTTCTGCTGTGACATCTCTGAGCATTCCTGTGGGGCCGGCAATGACGACTGATACAGGGCACGGGTCAGGCCCCCAGCATCTTACCAGAATTGCATGCCGTCCCCATGTTCTCCCAAAGTTGGCAGTAATGGGAAGCATGGGTAACCACAAAGTAAGGTCAGGGAGGACAGAGCACCCGTCTAGCTAACTTTCCGCCACACGCCAGGACTAAAATAGCGCCTGCCGGATGTAGGCACTCAACAGTCGTATTCATAAAGAAATAAGAAAAGATTGCATGTGGTCTCCCCGTCAAAAGACATACAAATTATCTACGATGGAGATGCTAGGAGAACAGGCTCTCCCGACTTCACCGCCCAGGCCC
Source organism: Ursus maritimus (assembly GCF_017311325.1). Taxonomy (NCBI): domain Eukaryota; kingdom Metazoa; phylum Chordata; class Mammalia; order Carnivora; family Ursidae; genus Ursus; species Ursus maritimus. The sequence continues at coordinate 67,798,267 of NW_024426663.1, forward strand.
TGCTAAAGTCCAAGACTTTTCGTTGTGCTGTCGTGCTTTTAAAAATTGTGCTTTGGGACACCTGGGTGGCTCAGTCGGTTAAGCATCTGCCTTCGGCTTAGATCATGATCCTGGGGCTCTGGGATCGAGCCCCACATCAGGCTCCTTCCTCGGCAGGGGGCCTGCTTCTCTCTCTACTCCCCCCACCGTGCTCTCTTTCTCTCTCTCTCTGACAAATAAGTAAATAAATAAAATAGAAATTGTGCTTCAAATGCTTAGAGACAGAATGAGTAGAGATTACCAGGGGCTGAGGCGGGGAATGAGGATGAGTGAGTGCTAAGTGGGGACAGAATTGTTCGGGTGATGAAAAAGTTCTGGATCAGGGATAGTGGAAACGGTTGCATAGCCCTGTGAATATATTTAATGCCAGTGAATTATACACTTAAAAATGGTTACAATTTTATGTACGTGTATTTTACCACAATTTAAAAAAAGCTTGCTTGCTACATGAGTTGCCTGTCAAGCCATTCTGGAAGATCCTCCTGTTTTCTCATTCGCTGACAGTAGGAATGGGTTAGACACTTGGTTAGATGTTTGTTGTGCCCTTGTTAACAGAATCCAAGGTTACTGAAAATGGCTGCTTTTTCATTCTGACTTCTAAAGGTGAATTGCAGGATCCTTGAAACATGCTATAACATAACTGTGTTTTATAAAATTAAGGTCTTGTTCAACAACAGCAAAACCAAGACCAAAAAACCCCCAAACAACAGCAACAACAACAACAACAAAAAACCCACAACAGACTATCTTTCATTGAGTAGAGAGTCCAGACCACGGACACAAATCGGATAGAGAATTTTTCACAACGGATCTCAAGTTGCCTAAAGCAGGCTCCGTAGTCTTATCGTGCGTTGGTGGTCTTTCCACGGGACGAAGTGATTTGTGCGGGAGCGCTGGATAAAGTCTGCTTGAAGAACTGTTCATAGGGAATGACGCAAAATGTAAACCCATCTTTGATACTTGGGTTTTGGCAACTGTAGCACAGGCTCTGGAGCCCGGACTTGCCAGCATTCCCTCTTCTGCTACCTGCACTGGAGCAGTTCTTACACTTGCTTCCTCCTTTCCTCTTCCCTCGGCTTCCGTGACTCAGGGAAACCGAGACCTACCTCATCTATCTTGGTGTACAGATGGGAAATTGAGACAGAATTGTGTAAGCAACTGCATTTTTCACAAACACCAAAAGAACTAGACTGCTCACGGATTATATTATATAACCTCGCTTTGGCATCAAGTTCAAGTCTACTATTGTTAGGAATGTAACTGTAGAAAGGCTGCTATACACTTAAATCTCATTTTATTTGCTTCTCTGGGGGTTGTCTTCATGTTTTCATTAGAAATGTTTTTACAGATGGAGGCTCTTCAAATATAGAGTTGCTGAAGTGGAGACTCAGAAGTTTAGCTTTCAAATTAAAGGGCAGTGGAAATCTGTTTAGAAAGATTAATTTATAGATAAATAATTTACTGACTGATACGTTAATGTACCAGGATCCCTAGAGGCTTTTAAAGATGTAGTCATTATATTCTTAAGGTTTCTAAGAATGTTAAACCTGTCATTCATAACAGGAGAGAACTAAAATAAGGCCCATTTGTAATTTCTTCTTGGAAACATTTCATCCACACATTCATAGACAAATATTTTTTCTTTTCCAAATAACCTATCTAATAGTTGGACAGCACAACCCTTTTCTTGATTAACGTGTTAACTAGTCGAAAGCACGCAGATGCACGGGATGAATGCTGAGTTCTCCTCAATATTTTACATTAAAACCTGGCTAGAGACAAGAAGTGTTACTGCAAAATCTTACTTTGACATCATTGTAAATTTTAGTGAATGCTGACCCAATACTGAGAAAGTCTGTGCCTGGTAGGTTTGCAATGTTTTAAGCTCTTCTGCAAATTCTCCGCTTAGGGAACAGACTGAACACGATTAAAGCATCAAACAACTAGCTCCCTTGCTCTGACTCCTTTCTGTGACCTGAAAAAGCAACATTTGGTTGCTAACATTTCCATCTGTTTGCTTGAGAGAAATTCTGGATTGTCAGGCAAGGCTGGTACTGTATTCCTTGAGTTCGGTTCCGGTTTTGGGCAAAATCTGATGCCCTGAGCAAAGTATGGCAAATCAAGAACTTGAGGCCTAACTCGTGAGCGCCTGTCTTCAGCCGTGCTGTTCAGACTGGATGGGCTAGTGTAGCCGACCGCTGTGTTCACCTGACTGTTGCTTCGAGGAAGGAACTTGAAATTCCTCACTTAGCTTCCTTGTCGGCAGATGAGATGAATGGTCTTATCTTGGTTTCTGACACGTTTATTTAGGTAACTAACGGAAATTTGTAAAATTTGCACGAAGAAAAGAAAGGTACCAAATAGGAAATCATTTTATAAATAGTCTTCAGAAGTAATTTAGCCCACAGACTCTTTTTGCCAGTAAAAATCGTCCCGGCCAGCCCACATGCGGTCTTCCATCAGTGGCTCTATTGCCCACCCACACTTCTCCTCCCTTATCTCTCTGTGCATGTGTGTTTACCAGGAACAAATGACACGCAGAATGTGTCTTCAAAAGATTCTTTTAAAAACCCACAAAAAAAGAAAAGGCAAGGAAAAAGAGAAACAGTAGAGAGAAGAGCTCACGCCCCGGTTTTGTCCTTTGGTCAGCCTTTTCCCTTCCTAAGGGCTGTGAGGTGCCAGCTCGTTCTGCTGGTTCTACTCTTCTTTGCCTCTTACGCTACGGTTTGAACCTCAGAGCCACTGTCCGGATCTACGAGCTACCTGTGAACGCAGCAGTGCACACACGCAGGAGTAGCAGACGTCAGCCCGGTCTGGGGCTGCCTGAAGCCCCGCTTGACGCTTGCTGCATTCACGCAGCCACCATCGTAATGCGACCTCCGGTGTGTGCACTCCTGGCACGTCCCTCGGGCGTGTCCTCCTACCAAATGAGAGAGAATAACCTGCCCATTCTGCTGACATCAGATAAACTGAGATATTCATGATTCTATATATTTATATATTTTTTAAATTTGTATATTATGTTTCCATATATACAAGCTGTGGAACTCCTTTGTTTAGTATGAAATTGTTCAGTTATATATAAGTCACTCATGCGGTTCTTCCTAGTATGCCACCTTAGAGATGATACCCTTCGCAGTTACTAGTGAACGGCGGTAAGTGACAGTGGGCCTCTCTTCGCTTCACAAGTCAACAGCCAAGAATGGACAAAAGACCATTTCCGCCTTTTTCTTCTCATCTCTTGTCTATACTCACTGTTGTTCCTTTCCTATGATGACTGCATCCTAGCTGTCCAAGGGAACAACAAAGTTTCCTATCAGAGGCTTACTAATAAAAGCCCTAATAATGCTTGTGTAGGTCAAAAGAGACTCTTCTCAGATTGAGAGTATTTTGATACTAAGAATAATATCAAACCTGTTGAAAACACATGCTCAGCTTAGTCATAAGCTCCATCCACTTAGCTACTAGTCACAATGAAAGTGCAGAGGTAACTATGGGAGAAGAATGGACGAAACACAACCAGTTTATAAGCCTGGGCCCCGAAGAGTTGGTGGTGGGGGAGGGGAATGTGGCAAACTCAGAATCGAAGATGGCCTTCAAATCCATAGGGTCCAAAGCTTTGTATAGCACGTGGCCATAGGCAGTCTGGGGTACAAACGAAAATGGTTATCAAGTGAGAAAAAACATTTATCAGAATCCAACATTCCTTCCTGATAAAAGAAGCCCAGGAAACTAAGAAGGGAACTTCCTCAACTTGATAAAGAACATCTATAAAAAACCTACAGGTAACCTACTTCATGGTAAAAGGTGAGGACATTCCCTAAGATCAAGAAGAAAACAGCATCTGTTCTCAGTATCTCCATTCGATACTGTATGGAAGGTTCATAACCAGTTAGATAAGGCAGAAAAGAAGCAGCTAGCAGAGTAGGAGCTACCAGTCTTCATCCCCCAACAAAAAAACAAGTAAACAACCGTCCATGAATGAAAATAGCCCTGGGAGGACTCAAGAGTCCAGTTACAAACCTATAACAACACCGTAGAGCCAACAAGGAGAATAACCACACACAAAGGATCTCCAGGGAGACTGGTATCACTGAGGCATCTAGAGACAGCCAGGAACAAAATATTTTAATATTTTAGCAGTGTGTAAAAAATTTAACTCTAGTATAAATATTAAAAGACAAAGGTAACATAATTATAGATATGATAATTGATTAATGCATACACAATGTAAGATGTAAATTGTGACTTCAGAAACAACGTGGGCGGAGAAAAAGGTTAGAGTTTCTGTATATGATCAAAGTTGTTATCAGTTTAAAACAGACTGTTAAAAGATATTCTGTGTAAGCTTTGTGTCAGAGCAAAAACCTACAGTACTTACACACAAGATAAGGAAAAACAAATTAACGCATATCACTACAGAAAATCGTCGAATCACAAAAGAACAAGGAAACTCCAATAGCCAGAAAACAACTAACAAGACAGTAACTGTCAGACCTTACCTCTCAGTAATTACTTCAAATGTAAATGGATTAAATTCTATCAAAAGACATAAAATGGCTGAAGGGATTTAAAAAAAGAAAAAAAAAGACCCAACTGTATGCTGCCTTCAAGTTTCACTTCAGTTTTAAGGATACAAATAGGTTGAAAATGAAGGGGTAGAAAAAGATATTTCGTGCAAATGTAAACCAAAAGAGATCAAGGATAGTTATAGTGCTATCGGACAAAATAGGCTTAAGTCAAATACTGTAATTGGAGAAAGAAGGTCATTATTTAATGAAAAAAGAGGTCAATTCATAAAGAATATAGCAATAATAAGTATATATTCACCCAATATCAGAGCACCTAAATACGCTAAGTATTAATAGAGCTGAAGGCTTAAACAGACAGCAATGCAATAATAAGGGACCTCAATACTGTACGATCAACCATGGGTCTATCGCCTGGACAAAAGCTCAATAAGGAAACACTGTATTTGAACTACAGCAAAGACCAAATGGAGCTGAGAGACTTATTAACAACCTACCACTCAACAGGAGTGAACACACATTCTTCTCAAACACACAGGGAACGTTCTCCAAGATAGAGCATATGTTAGGTCGAAACAAGTCTTAAGAAAACTAAAATCATATCAAGTATCTTTTCCAACCACAACAGTATAAACTAGAAATCACTATCAGGAAGAAAGCTGGGAAATTCGCAAATACGTAGAAATTAAACAACACATTCCTGAATACCCAACGGATCAAAGAAGTCAAAAGGGAAACAAACAAAAAAAAAGACAACAAAAATGGAAACACAGCACATCAAAATGTATGGAATGGCACTAAAAGAATATCAAGAGGGCAATTTATAGCAGTAGAAGCCTTCATTAAATAAGGATTTCAAATAAATGAGCTAACTATATACTTCAAGGAACTAGAAAAAAGAAAAAACTAGGCCAAAGTTAGAAGACAGGAAATAAAGATCAGAGCAGAAATAGAGAGTAAAAACACAGGAAAGAAGATCAATGAAATTAAGAGCTGTTTTTAAAAAAAGAAAATTGACAAACTGAAAACTGAGAAATGGCCCAAATAAAATCAGAAGTGAAAGAGGGAACGTTACAACGACACTACACAAATACGAAGGATCACAACAGACTTCTCAACAATTTTATGCCAACAAATTGGATAACCTGTAAGTAGGCAAATTTCTAGAAAAATAAAACCTACCAAGACTGAATCGTGAACAAAAAGAAAATATGAACAGACCAATTACTTGTAAGGATATTGAATCAGTAATCACAAACCTCCCAATAAAGTCTGAGACCGGATGGTTTCACTGGTGAAGTCTACAGAACATTTAAAGAATAGCAACTTTGCTCAAACTTCCAAAAAACAGAATACTTCCAGATTCATTCTACAGAAGGCGAGCATTAACCCAGATATCAAAAACAAAGGTACCACAAGAAAATTGCAAGCCAATATCTCTGATGAACCTAGATGCAAAAACCATCAACAAAATACTAGTAACCAAATTCAACACCACGTTAAAAGGACCATACACCACAATCAAGTGAGATTTAGCCCTGGTATGCTAGGATGGTTCAACAAATATAAATACATGTGATATACCACAGTAACAAAATGAAGGACAAAAATTCTACGATTGTGACGAGACATTAAAAATAGATCTACCCTGTGATCTAGCAATCCCACTTCTGGGTATAGATCAAAAGGGAAAAAACATAGTATCTTACAGAGATGTCTGCACTCCCATGTTCACGGGATCATTCACAACATCCAACATGAAAACAACCTAAGTGCCTGTCAACAAATGAATGAATAAGGAAAATGGGAAGTATACGTATATGTTTATATACACACACACAGTGGAGTATTACTCAGCCATAGAAAGTACAAACACGATACTAGCACTTATATGTGGAATCATAAAAAAAAAAATTGACATCATAGAAATGAAAGAATGTCAGTCAGCAGGGGCTGACGTTTAGGAGAAATGGAGAGATGTTCAAAAAGGGTCAAACTTTTAATTTTAAGACGCATAATTTCTCAGGATATAATGTACCACATGGCAACTATAGTTCATAACGCTGTACTGTATACTTGAAATTTGCTCCAATAGTGGATCATCCGCATTCTTACCACACGTGTGTGCGCGTACACACACACACACACACACACACACACACTGTGAGGTGATAGATATGGTAACTTGATTGTAGTAATCACTTCACCATGTATGTATCTATCAAATCATTACAATGTACACTTTATATACAATTTTGTCAATTATAACTCAATGAAACAGGGACGAAAAAGAAAGTCATCCAAGTTATAAAGACAGGAGTATCTATATACAGATGACATAATTGATCACCAAAAAAAATCCAGTGGAATCTACAGAAATACTACTAGGACTTGTACGTGCATTTAGCAAGGGTGAAACCCCAACGAGATCAACAGGTGAAATAGACAAACATCACCTGGATTTCTGTGTACTCCCAACAAGCAATCCCCAAAGCATAAAAAACATGGAACATTAAGGAATAAATGGAACAAAAATGTCAAAGACCCACACACAAAACTCTAAAACACTGCAGAGACAACCTAAATAAGTAAAGAAACAGGATATTCATAGGTCAGAATAGTCAATATTGTTAAGGTGTTACTTTTCTCCAAACCGATCTATAGGTTTAGTGTAGTTCCTATCAAAATCCCATCGTGTTTTGTCTTGTTGTTGAAATTGAAAACCCAAATCTACAATTTATATTGAAATGCAAAGGAAGACCCTGAACTCACCTCGTCCACCAACGCACCAAGTGCACACCCCTTATTAGAGAGCATTTGCTCCCGAAGAAGAACCGGAGGCTGACTGAACAGCTCCTGCACAATGAAGGAGAGACCCCACAGAGAACAGCAGGAGAGACGGAGACACAGTAATGGGGAGACACTCACCCCGATGCTGCCAACTGCGGTGGGGAGGGATAGTACAGACAGACACCGAGAGATTCGGCTGCCCTGGGGCACAGCAAAAACAAAACAGAACACAAAATAACAACAACAAAACCCATGGTTTAAAAGGGTAAGTGGAATGTCCAAGAACCAGCCCAAGACCCGGCCAAATGGCAGAGGAACTGCTGGCATCTCGCCGGATGAGAGGAGCTGGTAAGCACCGCAGCTTGCTTGCCCCCTCCACCTTCACAGTGCGGATGGGAGTGGGGTCTGGGTGCCCAGGCTGGCCTGCCACCTGGGTGAGTCCTGAGTCCCTAGCCCACACCAGCCCAAGCCATCCCACCAAGGGGGATCAGCTGATCCCTGATCAGCGCTCACTGCAGCTCCAGCTAGCCTGCCAAGGTCACACAGGCACCAAGGACCCCAGAGCACTCCGGATAACTTACTAGGGCATCCCCAGCACAGAGCACTCCAGGACGCCCCAGCCTGTGCCCACCTTGGTTCCAGACCCGCTGCCAGGGTGTTCCCTGAACTGAGCACTCTGGGACACCCGAATGTGCACCCACTTCAGCTTCAGCTGTCCTGCCCCGGTGTCCTTTGTGCAGAGAGCCCCAGAAAGGCCCTGGCCCATGCCCATGACAGCTCCAATCATCCCACCAGAATAGCCCCAGCACGGATTGTCCCAGGACCCCCAGCTCACACCAGCCACAGCTCCAACCAGCCAGCCGAAGTCACCAGACATACACAGTCTATGCAGGGGACCGCCATACACACATCATTCCTCCAAGTTTAGGAAAGTACCTGTTTTTCCTAATTCATAGAAACAAGCACAGAAAGTCAAGCAAAATAAGGAGACAAGAAGAATGTGGGCCAAACGAATAAGACAAAAGCTTCCAAAAGAACTAAAAGGAACAGAGATAACCAGTCTACCTAGTACAGAGTTCACAGTCATGGTCATAAAGATGCTCACCAGGCTGGAGAGAAGACTGAATGAACCGGAGAGAAGGACTTCAAAAAAGAGATTTAAAACATATTAAGAACCAATAAAAGTGGAAGAATACAAAAACCAAAATGAAAAATACCCTAGAGGGACTCAACAGGTTAGAGGACACACAAGAATGGATCAGCCATCTGGAAGACAGGGTAATGGAAAGTACCTAAGCTTATAGCAAAGAGGAAAAAAAAAAAAAAAACCAAAAAACCAAGGATGGGTTAAGAATCTCTTGGACAATATCAAGTGAACAAACATTAACATTTTAGGGATTCCAAAAGGAGAAGAGAGAAAGGGGCATAAAACTTATTTTAAGAAATAATAGCTGAAAACTTATCTAACTTGGGGAAGGAAACAGACATCCATGTTCAGGAAGCATGAAAGTACCAAATAAGATGAACCCAAGGAGGTCCACATTGCATTTCAATTTAAAATGTCTAAGATTAAAGGGGCACCTGGGTGGCTCAGATGGTTACGTGTCTGCCATCTGCTCAGGTCGTGATCTCCAGGTCCTGGGATCGAGTCCCCAGTGAGGCTCCCTGCTCAGTGGGGAGTCTGCCTCTCCCTCTCCCTCTGCCTCTCCTCCTGCTTGTGCACTCTTGGTCTCTCTCTCTCTCTCTCAAATGAATAAAGTATTTTAAAAAATAAAATGTCTAAGATTAAAGATAAAAAGAATTTGAAAAGCAACAAGAGAGAAGTTACTAGTAAAGTACAAGGGATGGGCACTTGGGTGGCTTAGTTCATTTCAGCTCAGGTCATGATCTCAGTGTGGAAACTGCTTGATATTCTCTCTCCCTCTCCCTCTGCCCTTACACACCTCCATCTCTGTTTCTGTCTCTCTGTAAAAAAAAAAAAAAAAAAAAA
>NW_024426663.1:67809509-67922009 GCF_017311325.1 Ursus maritimus
AAAAAAAAAAAAAAAAAAAAAGTACAAGGGAAAACCCAGAAGACAATCAGCTGATTTTTCAGCAGGAACTTTGCAGGTCAGAATGGAGTGGCAGGATATACTCAAAGGGCAGAAAGGGAAAAATCAACACCAAGAATACTGTACCCAACAAAGTTGTTGAGAATTGAAGGAAAAAATAGTTAGCCAGGCAAACAGAAGGAGTTTTTCTCCCATTAAGCTGGTCTTAAAAGAACTGTTAAAAGGACTTCTTTAACTAGAATAGAAAAAGCCCTAATTATAAGAAAATAACAAAAGGAAAAAAATTTTATGAGTAAAAGCAAATATGCAATAAAAGTAGTGGAGTTATCACTTACAAAGTATAAAGGTTAAAAGACAAAAGGAATAAAATCATTGATATCTAAAAAATTGGTAAGGGGACTAACAAAATACAAAGATGTAAAAAAAAAAAAAAGAACATATATATAAAACATGGAGAGGGGAATAAAAATGAAGTTGTTTTAGCACACGTTCAAACTCAAGTGACCAAGTTAATACAGACTGCTAAATACGTAGGATGTTATTATGAACATTGTGGTTCTCACAGATCAAAAACCTGTAACAGATACACGAAAATTAGAAAGTCAAGACTAACACTGAAGTTAAAGCACAAAGAACAAGCAAATGAACAGAGAAGAACTACAAAAACAACCAGAAAACTATTAGCAAAATGGCAATGATTACTTTAAATGCAAATGTTCGAAATGCTCCAATCCAGACATATACGGGGTGACTAAATGGATTTAAAAAACAAGACCCATCTATATGCTGCCTACAAGAGACTCACTTCAGACCAAGGACACGTACACACTGGAAGTGAAAGGATGGAAAAAGATATTCCATGCAAATGGAAGCCAAAAGAACAAAACAAAACAACCAAAAGCAAGCAAGCCCTGGTAGCAATACTTTGCACAAAACAGACTTTAAAACAAAGACTGTAACAAAAACAAAGTACATTACATAATAATAATGAGATCAATTAAACCAAAGGGATAACAATTTTAATTATCTACAGACTCCAACAATGGACACCTAAAAACACAAAGCAAATGTTAACAGACATGAAAGGTAATACGCTCACAGGAGAGGACTTGAACAGCCCACTTACATCAACGGATAGGTTATCCAGACAGAAAATCGATCAACAGTATCCTTGAACAACACATCAGACCGGATGTACTTAAGAGATACATACAAAGCATTCCGTCCAAAAACAACAGAATACACATTCTTTTCAAGTACACAAAGAACATTCTCCAGGATAGATCCCATGTTAGACCACAGAGAGTCTTAATAAATTTAAGAAGAATGAAATGATATCATGCATCTTTTCCAACCACAACATTATGAAATTAGAAAGCAATTACAAGAAAAAAAAGCTGGAAAAAATACACACACGGAGGCTAAACGACATTCTACTAAACCACCAATGGATCAACAAAAAAAGCTAAGAGGCAATTAAAAAATACAGGGAGATAAATGAAAATGAAAGCACATGGGCCCAAAATCTTTGGGATGCAGCAAAAGCCGTTCTAAGTGGGAAATTAATAGTGACACAGGCCTACCTCCAGAAACAAGAAAAGTCACAAGTAAACAAGCTAACTTTACACCTAAAGAAACTAGAAAAGAACAAACAAAATCCAAAGTTAGAAGGAAGGAAATAATAAAGATCAGAGCACAAATAAATTAGAAGCTTAAAAAACAGGAGAAAAGGTCAATGAAAACAAGAACTGGTTCTTTGTAAAGATAAACGTAAATGATAAACTCTTAGCTGGACTCATCAAGAACAAAAGAGAGAGAGACCCAAATAATAAAATCAGCAATTAAACAGAAGTAATAATCAACACCACAAAAAAAAAAAAAGGATTATGAGAGGCCACTACAGAAAATTATATGCAAACAAATTGGACAACCCGGAAAAAGTGGATAAATTCCTAGAAACATGCAATCTTCCAAAACTGAATCAGGAAGAAATAGAAAATATGAACAGAGTAAATGTAAGTAGTGAAACTGAGTCAGTAACCAAAAAAACCTCCCAAGAAACAACAATCCCGGACCAGAGAGATTCACAGGAAACGTCTACCAAACGTTTAAAGGAAAGTGAATACCCATTCTACTCAAACTATTCCAAAAACAAAAAACAAAACAAACAAACAAACAAAAAACAGAAGTTTCTAAATATATTCTATGAAGCCAATATTACCATTATACCAAAACCAGACAAAGACACTACAAAAAAAAGAAAACTATAGGCCAATATCCTTGATAAACACAGACGGAAAACTCTTCAACAAAATATTAGCAATCCACATTCGACAATACATTAAAAGGATCATTCACCATGGTCAAGTGGGATTTATTTCTGGGATGCAAGGATGGCTCAATATTCACACATCAATCAAAGTGATACACTGCATTAACAAAATGAAGCACGAAAATCATATGCTCACGACAAGTGATGCAAGAAATGCACTGAACTAAATTCAACACTTTTTCAGAACAAAAACTCTCAACTAAGTGAGTTCAGAGAGAACATACGTCAACATAATCAAGGTCATATATGAAAAATCCAGAGCTAACGTCACATTCAATGATGAAAAACAGAGAGCTTTTCCTCTGAGATGAGGAATAAGGGAAGGAGGTTTACTCTTGCCCCTTGTATTAAAAATTGTACTTGAAGTCCTAGCCACAGCAATCACACCAGAAATAAAAGGCACCCAAATTGGTAAGAAAGAAGTAAAATTGTCAGTATTTGTAGATGACATGATACTATACATAGAAAACCCTAAAACTTCCACCAAAATACTATAGGAATAAATGAATTCAATAAAGTTGCAAGATACAAAATTAATATACAGAAATCTGTTCTGATTTTGTAGCCTAAAAACAAAATAGCAGAAAGAGAAAATAAGACAACAATTTCATTTATAACTGCACTGGAAATAATAAAATAGCTTGGTTAACCAAGGAGGTATAAGACCTGTGCTCTGAAAATGATAAAACACTGATGAAAGAAACTGAACGTGACTCAAGCAAATGGAAAGACATACTATGTTCATGGATTGGAAAACTTAATGTTGTTAAAATATCCATACTACCCAGAAAAATTTACAGACTCAATGCAATCTTTACCAGAATACCAACAGCATTTTTTCACAGAACTAGAACAAATAATAGTGAAATATGTATGGAGCCACAGCAGACTCTGAAGAGCCAAACTAAACTTGAGAAGGAATAAGAAAACTGAAGTTATCAATATTCTGTATTTCAAGATGCACTACAAAGCTACAATAATTAAAACAGTATGGTACTGATACCAAAATAGACACATAGAACAATGGAACAAAATAGAGAGCCCACATATAAACCAATGATTTTATGTTCAATTAATCTAAAAAAAAAGGCAATAACATGCAATGAGAAAAAGATAGTATCTTTAACAAATGATGTGAAAACTGGACAGCTACATGCATGAGAATGAAACTGGACCACTTTCTCACACCATACACAAACTAAACTCAAAATGGACTTACATACCTCAATGTAAGACCTTACACAAAATTCCTAGGGAGGAAAAAACAAGGCAGTAATCTGACATTTATCTTAGCAAAATTTTTCTAGGTATGTCTCCTCGGGCAAGGGAAACAAAAGCAAAAATAAACCACTGGGACTACATCACAGTAAAAAGCTTCTGCACAGTAAAGGAAACCATTAACAAAATGAAAAGGCAACCCACTGAATGGGAGAAGATATATGCAAGATAAAGGGGTAACATCCAAAATATATTTAAAAAACTTATACAGCTCAACAGGAAACAAAGAAAAATAATCTAATTTAAAAGAAGTAGAGGACTTGAATAGACATTTTGAGTTTGAAAAAAAATTTTAAAAAAAAAAAAAAAAAAAAAAAAAAAAAAAAAAAAAAAAAAAAAAAAAAAAAAAAAAAACCACAAAAACCAGACATGAAAAGATGCTTTTAACATCCCTAATCATTAGAGAAATGGAAATCAAAATCACAATGAGATACCACCTTACACCTTTGAGAATGGCTAGAATGGAAAAGACAAGAAATAACAACTTTTGGTAAGGATGTGCAGAAGAAGGAACCTCTTTCATTGTTGGTGGGAATGTATATTGGTGTAGCTGCTGTGGAAAAAACAGCCTGGAGGTTTCTCCAAAAATTAAAATTAGAAATACTATAAGATCTAGTAATGCCACTACTGGGTATTTACCCAAGGACAACACTAAATTGCGAAGATGTATGTACTCTTACTGTTTATGGCAGATTTACAATGGCCAAGATAAGGAAGCAACCCAAGTGTCCATCCACAGATGAATGGATAAAGATGTGGTGTATAAAATGTAGTGATCCGAAGGGGCACCTGCACCCCAATGTTTATAGCACCAGTGTCCACAATGGCCAAACTATGGAAAGAGCCCAGATGTCCATCAATAGATGAATGGATATAGATGTGGGGTGTGTGTGTGTGTGTGTATTAGTCATCAAAAAAATGAAATCTTACCATTTGCAATAACGTGGATGGAACTAGATGGTATTATGCTGAGTGAAATAAGTCAAGCAGAGAGAGACAATTATCATATGATTTCACTCCTATGTGGAATTTAAAAGACAAAACAGAGGACCATAGGAGAAGGGAGGGAAAAATTAAGACCAAATCAGAAAGAGAGACAAACCATAAGAGATCTCTCAACCATAGGAAACAAACTGAGGGTTGCTGGAGGGGAGGGGGCAAAGGGATGGGGTAACTGGGTGATAGACATTAAGGAGGGCAAGTGTTGTAATGAGCACTGGGTGTCATACACAGCTGATGAATCACTGAACTCTGTGAAACTAATGATACACCATATGTTAATTGAATTTAAATAAAATTTAAAAAAAGATGTGGTGTGTGTGTATACACACACACACACACACACACACACACATTACTCAGCCATAAAGAATGAGATTTTGCCATTTGCAACAACATGAATGGAAATAAATCCCACAAAGACCATCATATGATTTTGCATATATGTCAAATCTAAAAAATAAGTAAAAAACAGAAATAGACCCACAAATACAGAAACTGATGGTTGCCAGACAGGTGGGGGCAGTGGGATGGGCAAAATGGGTAGCGGGGAGTGGGAGGTACAGGCTTCCAGTTACAGAATGAGTCACAAGGATGAAAGATACAGCTGGGAATCCAGTCAGAGGTGCTGCAAGAGCCTTGTATGGGGACAGACGGTAGCAATACTTGCGGTGAGCACAGCATAAGGTACACAGTTATTGAATCACTATGTTGTACACCTGAAATTAATGTAATATTGTGTGTCAACAACACTTTAATTTAAAAAAATCCAAAATATGTAAGGAACACACACCACTCAACAGCAAAAATAGCCCCAAATAATACAATTTAAAAACAAGCAAAGGACCTCGGTAGATACAGGTAAAAAAAACAGGTGGCCAGCAGGTACGCGAAAAGGTGCTCAACGTCACTCGTCATCAGGGAAACGGAAATCAAAACCATAATGAGATATCACCTCACAGCTGTTAGAATGGCTTTTATGAAAACGATGAGAGATAACAAGTGTCGGCAGGGTAGTAGAGAAAAGGGAGCCCTTGTGCTTTGTGGGTGGGAATGGAAATTGGTGCAGCCACTGGGGAAAACAGTATGGCGGTTCCTCAAAAAATGAAAAACACAACCAACCATACGAGCCAGAATCTCCATTTCTGGGTACATACCCAACAGAAATGAGCTCACCATCTTGAAGAAGTATCTGCACCCCCACGTTCACTGCAACATCACAATGGCCAACGCATGGAAACAACCGAAGGGTCCATCAGTTGATGAATGGATAAAGGTACTATATACACGATGGAATATCATTTCGCCATAAAAGCAAGGGAATTCTGCCACATGCAACAGTGTGGATGAAACTTGAGGTTATTACGCGAAGTAAAATAAGTCAGACAGGGAAAGACAAATATTATATCATCTCGCTTATATGTGGAATCAAAAAAAGTTGATGTCACATAGAGAAGAGATTGGGTGTTGCCAGGGGTACGGGAAATGGGGGAAGGTGGTCAAAGTTCAAACTTCGTTACACGATCAGTAAGTTCTGGGGATGTAAGGGACAGCATAGTGACCATAGTTAACGATAATGTTTATTTGAAAGTTTCGAAGAGTAGATTTTAAATGTTCTCGGCATCCACAAAAAGTCATCACATGAGGTGAAGGATATGTTAGCAGTTAGCCACATAGTATTTGCCATATTGGAAAATGCTTATTTGAACCCTTTTAAAGATACATCTGTATTTCATGTATCACAGCCCCCTTTGCTTTTTAACACACAAAATACAGAAACCGAGAAATCTTTTTCTGTCACAGATGACACGGCGACAGGGGCGGCCCGGGTGGTAAAGCACCGTATGTGCAGTGAGCTGAGATAGGTACAGGTTGCTATTTGCTTTTCTGCACGAGGAATTTCAGACTGTTCGCAGAATGACATTCAATTCCAAAAGGAAATATGTGACGGAAGTGAACAAGATGGGGAAAAAAATAGACTGGGGAATGCTAATCCCAGGGAAAATATGAGTAAGGACATGACCATCATCAGGTATCTTGTAGAGTGCCCCAAACCCAGCTTGTCAGCTCCGGCTGCTGCGGGGGACACGTTACACTATATGTAAATCAAACCCCCACGCTGTGGGGCTTGCACGTACAGGGGGTGCACGTCAGCTACTTCGCAGTGAAACGGGGGGGAATCTAGGGCAATGGCAGCACGACGCATACACATTAATATTCACTAACTTTAAACTTGAGTGGTAGTGCGGGTATCATGCTGATTAAAGGAACAGGATAACATTTATGCTTTTTCCCTAATTTTAATACACTGTTACAACTCAAAATAGGTATAGTAGCAAAATTGGGTCTTCAGATCTGAGAATAAAGTCCCTTCTGGAAAACTGTATCATTCTATGACATTTTAGAACCTACATATACCTTGAAGATCATATAATTTAAACCATTTAATTATAGTATTAATAAGTAACTCTGGGGGCACTTGGGTGGCTTAGTTGGTTAAGCGACTGCCTTCGGCTCGGGTCATGACCCTGGAGTCCCGGGATCGAGTCCCGTATGGGGCTCCCTGGTCAGTGGGGAGTCTGCTTCTCCCTCTGCCCCTCCCCCATCTCGTGCTCTCACTCTTTCTCACAAATCTAAAATCTATATATAGATATATATCTATATCGATCGCTCGATCTATCTATCTATCTAACTCTGAAAGGAAATACTCAGTTATTCCTAAAGATTATATAGTGAATTTAAGGTTTTTTCCTATCCCGGCGGCAAGGACTAGTAAAAACTTCTTGGATATTCATCTCAAATTGTAACACACAAGCACACATTTAACCTATGTAACAGCATCACAAGGAAACTAGAGCATTGTGTTGACTTGTAGTAAATCTCAGAGATGATTCTCTATTAATACTTAAAAAACTATCTCATTTTTTAAATGTGAAGCATTTTAAATAATGGTTGCAGATACAAATTTAATAAACGCTCTTTAAGATTTTATTTATTAGTGAGAGAGAGAAAGAGCGCACACAAGCAGGGGGAGCGGCAGGCAGCAGGAAAAGCATGCTCCCCGCTGAGCAGGGAACCCAACGCAGGACTCGATCCCCGCCTAGACCCCCCAGGCATCCCAAATTCAATAAACACTCTTAAAGGCACCACCTAAATTTAACAGGTATTAACATTTCATTTTTTTTTAAATCTTCGCCTATTAAGAAAAAAATCAAATTGAAGAGCCTTTGGTATACCTTTTCTTAATCCCATCGACCCTCATCCATTGCCCTCTGACCATTCTCCTGAATGTTTACTTTGCTGTTCACATTCCTATCTTTAAAAAAAAAAAAACAACTCATTACATACAAGCGTTCCATAAGCAATCTGTAACATCCTTTTATGTGTAACAGATGTTCCGTAATGGAATTGTACCTGGTTGAGTAGTATCTATTCAATAACATATAAGCATGAACCCACTTCATTTTTCTACACTCAACTTCTTTTACTCTAAATCTCTCCTGTACATATGTACATCATGGGCAGATGTCAGAACTTTCTAGTCATCTGACACTGTTAAAAATCCTATTTAAAATGGGTAGTAAGGAGGGCACATATTGCATGGTGCACAGGGTGTTATACGCAACTAATGAATCATCGAACTTTGCATCAGAAACCAGGGATGTACTGTATGGTGACTAACATAATAAAAAAAACATTAAATAAATAAAATTCTAATTTCATTCTATTTAGAGATCAACTCATATTTGTATGGTACTTAATAGATAGTCTGTATACAGTAAGATTCACAAGTATCAAGGATGATATTAAGGCTTCCACGGTGCAATGAAATGCACAAGACAGTGTGTAAATTATATAAAGGCATCGCTACATATGTATCCACCCAAGCGACCACCTCTCCTATCAGGACATAAAACGTTCCGATCACTCCCAGAAAGTTCCCTTATGTACCTTTTAAGGCAGGATCCCCTGCCCACCCACGCCAACCCCCCCCCCCAACAAAATGGAAATGCTGTTCTGACTTCTCTCATCATAGTTTCATTTTGCCTACTCTGGTATCTCATATAAATGGAATCCTACCATGTAATGTAATGTCTGGCTTCTCTCACTCACATCATGCTTTTGAAACATATCCATGTTGTTACATATATCAGCAGCTCATTCGTTTTCTTTTTAGTACTGTTGAGTGGTATTTTGGTGTGTGAATATTCACAATTTGTCCCCTCCGCTGTTGACGGGGTTTGTGTTATTTCTAATTTTTGGCTATTAGGAAGAGAGCTGACGTGAGCAACGTTTATAGTCTTTTTGCGGACATCTGCATTCAATTTTCTTGAGTAGATGCCAACAAATAAAAGTGCTGACTCATAGAATACTATATGTTTCACTTTGCTATAAACTGCCAAACACTTTGAAAGTACCTGTCACATTTTACACTCTCCACCAGTGATCTACGAGGATTCCAGTTACCACATTAATGTCAACACTTCGTAGGGTCAATCTGTTTTGGTTTTATCCATTCTGTTAGGTGGGTCCAAAGTATCTGATTGTAGTCATTTCCTATACTTTTAAGTGGAAAAACCAACATAGCTAACAATGACCGCATGCAAGGAATCTCTCTAGAACCTTGCCCAAGAATCTGAGCATGCTGACTTTCCCTTAGTGAGGACCGATGCGCCCTGATTTCGTTGGGACACTGGTATGGCAAGTCGACTTTTCACCCTGCGACCTTTAATTCCTTCTGAAAGTTAGACCATGGAAATGTATTGTGTACTGATAAAGGAATTTTTCAAATCACTCCATTACTCCACCATGAATGAACCTTCACCCCACTTCTACCCGACTAGGCTTGTGACGTGGGGGATTCTTAGAGTACCGTCAGGTAAGTTTCTAGTAACCTCTATCTCCTTCCTCTCCTTGGCTCTACCTCTTCTCATAGACCCAAAGACATGAGAGAAGGAAGGGAAAAGCCATACTTATCTGTCTGGCTGCAAGTGCGTCTTCCTCCTTTGGGGGCATGGCAGCTTCTCCAACATGGCTGGCCTTTGACGCACTCCTCGTGGCAGGTGCAAAGGCAGCTCTATCCTGGGTCCCACATGTAAGGTCTCCTTATGGGCTGGAGAATGAGGAATTGGCGGGCCCTCTGTTGTGCTGTTCTCTGATATGGGGCATCCACGCCCAGCCTGACCTCCTTCAACTCTCCTCAACTCTGATCCCTGGGGTGGGGGTGGGGGCGGGGCACAACCTGTATCCTCTCATTTGTGGCCTTTCTGTGGGTTCCAGCAAGTTGGCTCAGGCCCAGCTCCTTTCTGCCTCCCCCATTCTGACCTGTAGGATGCTCGCACATCTGGAAGGGATACAAGCTGCTCACCTCTGTCCCCACTCTACCCTCTCTCACCAAGTCTCTCCCCATCCCTGCTCAGCAAGTTACAATTGGTGAGTCCATGGGTAATTTACCAGACATTCAATACAGGAATGAGCTAACCGTCTCTCTCCTTCTCGAAGGCACTATGAAACTTTATGAGTAAGTGCCCAAGAACCCTTCACACTTGGGTCCCCAGTCAGAGAGGGGAGGAGTAGGGAGAGAAAAGGGAGAGAAAAAAACCCAGTGCCTTCCTCTAGGTACATGGCTCAGAGTTCCAACAATTTCTTCTTCATGACATCACCAAAGCTTATTTGTGCACAATTATTTATACCACTATCTTATACCTTTTATTTCTAGTATCTTTTATTTCTATAAAACTATTAATGTCCTTTTTTTCATTTCTGGTTTTATGTATGTGAGTCATTTTTCCCCCCTCAACTAGCTAAAGTTTTCTCAGTTTTAGTCATTTTTTAAAGACACACGGTTTGCAAATTTTTCCCCTCACTCTGCGGGTTGTCTTTTTGTTTCTGGTTTCTGTTGCTTTAAATAAACTTTCTAGTTTATGCTTTTTGTTGTTGCTTATGCTTTAGGTGTCGTATCCAAACGATCATTACCAAGACCCATAGCAAGGAATTTTATTCCTATGTTTTCTTCTCGAAGTTTCATTTCTCATCCGACATTTAAGTCTTTAATTCTGGGGAGTGGCATGAGCTACAGCTCCATTTTTATTCTTTTACATGTGAATATCTAAATTGCCCAGCATCATTTATTAAAGAGACGACTTTTTCTCTGAATTTTTTCTTAACTCCCCCCCGTCAAATATTTAACTGTATATATCTGGGTTAATTTCTGGTCTCTCAATTCTCTTCCATTGGTCTATTTGTCTGTTTTTATGCCAATACCATACTGTTTTGCTGAGTATACCCTTATCGTATATAAGTGGAAATCAGGGAGTATGAGGTCTCCTGCTTTGTTCTTCTTTCTCAGGATATCTTTGGCTATTCCTGGTCTTTTGTGGCTCCATATAAATTTTAGGAATCTTTTCTCAACTTCTGTTTTTAAAAAATGCCATTGGAATCTTGACAGACATTGCACTGAATCTGTAGATAGCTTTTCATAGTATTGGCATTTTTAAAAAAAGATTTGAGAGAGAGAGCACAAGCTGGGGAGAAAGGCAGAGGAAAAGGGAGAAGCAAACTCCCTGATGAGCAGGGAGCCAGATGTGGGGCTGGATCCTAGGACCTTGTGATCATGACCTGAGCCAAAAGCAGATGCTTAACTAAGCCACCCAGGCGCCCCAGACATTTTAAGAAAACTAATTTTTCCAATCCATAAACACGTATGCTTTTCTATTTGTGTCTTCTCCAATTTCTTTCATCATTTTGTTTCTGATCTTAGAAGAAAACCTTTCAATCTTTTACCACTGAGTCTGATGTTAGCTGTGGGCTTATCGTACACCCCCTTTACTATGTTGAGGTATGTTCCTGTTAGCCTAATTTGACAAGATTTTTTTTCATAAATGAACATTTGATTTTGTCAAATGCTTTCTTACACCTACTGAGATGTTCACATGATTCTTTTCTTTCATTCTATTAACTTACTGTAGCACCCTGATTGATCTGTTAATGTTGAACCATCCTTGCATTCCCAGGATAAATCCCACTTGCTCATGGTGAACGATGCTTTTAATAAGTTGCTGGACTTGGTTTGCTAGTATCTTACTCAGAATTTTTGCATTTATATTCAGAGATATTGGCCTGTAGTTTTCTTTTCTAGGAGTAGCCTCTTTTGGTTTTGGTACTAGGATAATACTGGCCTTATAAAAGGAGTTTGGGGGGAATCCCGCCTCTCCAATTTTTTGAAGAGTTTGAGAAGGATTGGGTTAATTCTTTACATGTTTGCTAAAATTCACTAGTGAAGGTATCTAATCCTGGGTTTTTCTTTGTTGGGCAATTTTATTACTACTGATTCGGTCCCCTTACTAGTAATTGGTCTATTCAGACTTTCTGAGATTCTCTTCCTGATTTGGTCTTGATAAATTGTACATTTCTAACAATTTTTAAATTTCTTCTAGGTTGTCCAGTTTGTTGGCCTACACTTGTTCATAACGACCTCTTATGGTCCTGTGTATTTCTGTGCTAATTATGTTTTCTCTCTTTTTCATGGTTATTCTACTTAAGAACTTATCAATTTTATCTTTTCAAAGAAACAACTCTTAGTTTTTAAATCTTGCCTGGTGTTTTTCTTCTTGTTCATTTATTTGTGCTCTTAAGCTTCATGATTTCTTTCCTTAGGCTACCTTTGGGCTTGATTTGTTCTAGTTTTTCTAGTACTTGAAAGTGCAGAGTTTGGTTGTTTGAGATCTTTCTTTTTTCATAATGCTGGTATTATTGCTACAAACTTTCCTCCTAGGACTGCTTTTGCTGCATCTTAAAAATTCTGGTATGTTATATTTCCTTCTCAATATCTCAGGAGATCTCACCTTTAATTTCTTCTTTGATTTATTCAATGTTCAGTTAACTGCTGTTTAATTTCCATGTGTTCATGAATTTTCCGGGTTTCCTTTTCTACTGATTTCCAGTTTAATGCCAGCATCATCAGAGAAAATACTTGGCATGATTTCAGTCTTTCTAAGTTTCCTAAGACTTGTTTTGTGGCTTAACATAGGATTTACTCTAGAAAATGTTTCATGTATGCTTGAGAATAATGTATATTTCATTGTTGGATAGAATGTTCTGTATATGCCTGTTAGGTCCACTGGGTCTTCAGTGTTATTCAAAATGACTGTTTCCTTATTGTCTGGATGATCTACCCATTTTTGAGTGGGTATCAAAGACCCTGAGTAGGACTGCATTACTGTTTATGGCTCTTACTGGCTCTGTTAGTTTTTGCTCTGTCTCTTGATGTCCAGCTCAGAAATATTTACAATTGTTTTATCATCTTGATGGCCTGCCCCTTTAATATTATCTAATGACCTTCTTTGCCTCTTTTTACTGATTGTATTTTGTGTGATCTAAATATAGTTACCCCTGCTTCTTTCTGTTACCATTTTCTTGAAATGACTTTCTAATCCTTCACTCTTGACCTATGTGTGTCTTTTAAGGCTCGTAATTCTCTTGTGGGGAGACTATCACTGCATTTTTTTTTTAATCCAGCCGGCCAGCCTATGTGTTTTGACTGGACAATGTCATCTTTTCAGATTTGAAGTAATTATCCATAGGTAGGGACTTAGTATGGCCATTTGGTCAATTGTTTTCTCGTCATTTTCTAGATCCACTGTCCCTTGGTTCTTGTCTGCTGTCCTTTTTCATGTTTTGATGTCTTTCGGTGTAAGTCTGCTTTAATTTCTTTATCATATTCTTCTATGTAATATTTTCCCCTTGTGCTTACCATGAGACTTACATAAAATCTTAAAATTATAACACTCTATTTGAATATGAAAACTTATCTTCAATTTATTTCCTAAACCTTACACTTTTACTTCTCCTTCCCCCACATTCGATTTTTGTAGAACGAGTTTTGACCTTGGTATCAGAGTCTTAAACTAATAGTGGAAAATAGACATTAATTTGTTCACAAAAATTTTGTATAATCTTAAGTTATAATACATATCCTATTTCTACAATAGACTTAATTTTCTGTTCTATTTAAAAATATTTAAATTGCCCTTTTTATTTTAGAGCTAGCTTTAATTAAGGTGTACTTGCATTCTGGTTTAGTATGCCCTGTATGTTAATGTCTATCCACCAAAGCCCTTCAAGTAGGATTATCCATCTACTATTTAAAGCTTGATCACCTCTTACTCAATTTCACTTTTTGTGTCAAGCACTAGACTATAGTGACAAAAAGATGAGGACATAGAGCCCACCCCAAAAGGGTTGTAATCTAAACAGACACATACACAACTCACCACTCAACAAGGTATACCACGGTTTTAGTGCTACAACACATTGTTAAAACTTTTTTTTTCATTTTCCATTTTTGATTATTTAATGATGATCTTATTATTTTAAATTCAATTAGCTAACATACAGTATATCATTAGTTTCAGATGTAGAATTCAATAATATTTCAGTTGCGTGTAACAGCCAGTGCTCACCACAGCATGTGCTCTCCTTAATGCCCATCATAGTTACCCATCCCTCCACCCACCTCCCCTCCAGC
The DNA here is from genome assembly GCF_017311325.1 of Ursus maritimus. Taxonomy (NCBI): domain Eukaryota; kingdom Metazoa; phylum Chordata; class Mammalia; order Carnivora; family Ursidae; genus Ursus; species Ursus maritimus. The sequence continues at coordinate 67,823,663 of NW_024426663.1, forward strand.
GATCCTCAGTTTGTTTCCTAGAGTTAAGAGTCTCTCACGGTTTTTCTCCCTCTCTGATGTTACAAATTATTATAATGGTACTCAGAGGAGTATTTTAGAGCCGGAAGGTCATGGAAGAGCTAGCATTTGAACAGGCCATGAAAGATTCAAACAAACCTTAAGAATGCCTTTTTGTTAATTATTCCCTGTAAAATTACTGTTCTTTCACAAAGTGCTCAGAAGTTGCTGTTGTTAATGCACTTATTGTAATTTTTCTCTATTTCTACATAGAGCAAAGTCATTTTTTTTCTGTAAATGTATACAGTACCAAAAAAATGAAGGTAGTGATAATGAAAAATTAAGGAATCACAGCTGCAATATGTTTACTAACATTATAGAATTTTGGTTTTGGTCCTCAAAAAACACAGCAAATGGACAAGTCCAAATAACATAATTCGTTCACTAGAGGACGAACTGGATGAAAGAGCATGCATGATATTTCATATTCAATACGTCAAAGTATCAGATAGCCTAGATCATAACAGTAGTGAGAACTTAAAAATCCAGCTTGTTAGTTGTGGAAAAATTCGCAGTCAGATAATATCAATGACAAAAAACAGTCATAATGCTTTGAGGTTTGGATCAAATAAATTCCGTAAGAGAAACCCCCTAAACTTGCAATGTGTGGATCAGGGGAATCATCGAGGGCAGAGTTCTAAGTCATGGTTTAAGTAACAACTCTGCCACTTAACCTTTCAGCACCTCTGCTTTCTCAGCTGTCCAAATGGTAATGACCCCAACCATACACCCTTCAAAGGAGTTATGCTGTAACCATCCCCTCTGTTGGGTGAACATACTTTATGAAATATGATTCACTTATCAAATATAGTTGTTACTGGTCAGGTATACCTTAAGCCACCTCGAATTTTTCAGGCATATCCTAGAGAACAAAAGCTGGCAGCATCATATCATGTGTCCAATAAGGACTTCCCCATTTTTATTTTTATTATTGCACTGATTAAATTTTGTGTAGAAGAAGTTGACGGGGGCTCCTGGGTAGCTCAGTTGGTTGAGCGGCTGACTCTTGATTTTGGCTCAGATTGTGATCGCGGGGTCATGGGATCAAGCCCCGGATCAGGCTCCTCGCTCAGTGGGAAATCTGCTTGAGAATCTCTCCCTCCCTCGCCCCCTGCTCCTCTCCCTGGCTCTCTCTCAAATAAATAAAATCTTAAAAAAAAAAAAAAAAAGGGAAAGGAAAAAGTTGAGGAGTCCTTTCCATTCAGTCGGCTAGCTGTGGCATCTCAGAAATTCTCTACTCTGCTGAGGCTCCGTTTCCTCATCTGGGAAGGAGGGATCCTGCTAACATCTCCCTCCTAGAACGCTGTGTGGATTAAATAAATACCACATGTGAAGTGCCTGGCACAATGCCTTGCATGTGGTAAGAATACACTAAATGGCAGCTCTCATTATTACATTCCTGATATTCTGGAAGCAATGAGAGAGTACTTGTTGATACATTTATGTAAGTCCTAGTGGGGACACCAACTTTCCATAGGCTGTGCGTCTAGTCTGTACAACTCCTAAGAAGATGTAACATGGTGTTTTGAAATTCACGGTTCTATTAAATTTTTTTCCCTGGAATTATGCATTCAGAGCTTTTCCTACCAAGTCTCATTAAAAATTTTTAATTCTACATACTGATTTCTTCTCCTTGAAACATTTTCCTTTTATAATCCAACAGCTTCCTGTGCCCAAGGATGTCAATACTTGGAATGCCAATAAAGCCCCACCTTTGCTCCTACATATGGTTTGAAGGAGTATTCAGGTCAGTCCTGACTGACAGAATAACAAAATAAAGAAAAGAAAGGCCTATTGAAGGTTAACCAAGCTATAACTATTCCAAAAGAAATAGAGTCAGTTCAGTAAATGTCATACCATAGGCCAAAATAAATCCCACCAGGGAAAAAAGAGTTTAAAAAAAAAAAAAAACCCAAAACCTCAGGGTGCTAAAGGTCTTTGAAAACATAAAAGAAGAATCCCTTAAGGAAACGATTGATAGATTTAATTTCTTCAAGTCAAAAAACAACATAAATAAAACAAAAAGGAAAGCAACAAACCAGGGAAAATATTTGCAACACAGATGAAAGATTTATGTCTTTATTATAGAAGGAAATAATAAGAGTTGTGCGTAAGGATGTATGTGAAAGGATTTTACAACAGTGATAAATTAGACATTTCAGTTCGTAAAATGGGGATAGTTTATGCAATGGCCCAACTATGAAGTGTCTACACTTATCACAAAATTATGTCATAAAAGAGTACTTTAAAAGTGGTAACCTAAAATATATTTGAGTAAAGCACTTAAAGACTTTAAAAATGTTCAGTTATTTAAATGAAAATTGTAACAGTATGTTTAATAGGATACAAACTAAATATGTATTTGGACAAAATATGATTGATGGTGGAAGATGTGATCATACGTATTTCAACTTTTCTTTTGCTTGTTTTTTGTTTTCTAAAATTTCAACAACGAATCTTAATACTATTTTTTATTTTTTATAATAATTTTTTATTATGTATGTTAGTCACCATACAGTACATCCCTAGTTTTTGATGTAAAGTTCCATGATTCATTAGTTGTGTATAACACCCAGTGCACCATGCAATACGTGCCCTCCTTACTACCCATCACCGGTCTATCCCAATCCCCCACCCCCCTCCCCTCTGAAGCCCTCAGTTTGTTTCCCAGAGTCCACAGTCTCTCATGGTTCATTCCCCCTTCTGTTTACCCCCCCCTTCATTCTTCCCTTTCTACTATTTTAAAAACATTATCAACAGATTCAAAGTAAATGACAGCTGGGAAAACCTTGCAACATTTAACAAAAATTTAACATTTTTACCTTAGTGCTGCCTCATCTTTTCTGAGATAAAGCTCACTTTTACATTGTTAATTCCAACACCTGAATAAAGATGTCACCAATGTTATATTTATTGATAGATACCACTGAAAAAAATGAACAGCATTGATATAAGGGTCCAGCCACAGGGTTAAATAAAATTATGCTCATTCCAAAAATAGAATAATGTGCATCTATGAAATAAGCACATTTGAAAGAGTAACATTATCCTCCAAAAACTTGTGTAGTTCTCCAAAATGATTCAAATTACATCTTTCTTCAAATACCACCTTTTCTGTAAGGCTTTCCCTGATCAAACCACTTAGCATCATAATCCCGACTCATCTACGTGTTGCCTATAGATCCTCACTTCACTGGTAAGGATACACACTTATGAATGGATGGAAAAAGATGAAATGGACACCAAAATAAAGCTGTAGCAGCTCCACTTACACAAAATAGAACTTAAATGAAAGGCCATAATCAGAGACGAAGAAGGGCATTACACACTGATAAAGGAGTCAATCCAAGAAGAGAATATAACATTTGTAAATATTTATTCGCTCAACATAGGAGCACCGAAAAGGCTAATGAAAATAGTAACAGACCTAAAGGAAGAAACAGATAGCTTTAGAGTAATAGGAGGGGATTTTAATGCCCCTTTACATCAATGAATCGATCATCCAGACAAAAAACAAAACAGAAAACAAAAACAAAAAACAGTAAAGAAACATCAGCTTTAAATGACACAGGAGACCAGATGGACTTCAGACATACATACCATCCCACCCAAAAGCATCGGAACACACATTCTTCTCAAGCACACATGGACTGTTCTCCAGCATAGACCTCGCATTAGGACACACACACACACATACAAACCTAGTAACATTGAAGTCTTGTAAAAACCACATCGGCATCTTTTCTAACCACGATGGTTAGAAACCAGAAATCAATTTAAAGAAAACTGAAAAATCACAAGTATGTGGAGATTAAACAACATGCTACCGAACAGCCAAGTCAAAGAAGAAATAAAAGAGAAGTTTAAAAAATAACTTGAGAAAAATGAAAATGGAAACATGAAAGGGCAAACTTTTGAGATGGAGCAAAAGCAGTTGCCAGAGAGAAGGTGGTGATGTAAGTAAATCACTTTTATCAATAAAGGAGAAAAATCTCCAGTGAACAACCAAACTTTACACCTTCAGTGACTAGAAAAAGAAGAACAAGTGAAGTTCAAAGTTAGAAGAAAAACGTAGTAACAAAGATCAGAGTGGAAAATTTTAAATAGAGACTAAAAAAAAAAATAAAGACAAACAGTAGGAAAGAACAATGAAACAAGAGCTGGTTCTTTGAAAAGATAAAATTGACAAACCTTTAGCTAGATGCATCAAGAAAAAAGAGAGAAGTCTGACTTAAATAAAATCAGATATCAAAGAGGAGACATTACAACTGATCAGAAACAGAAAATATCTTAAGAGGCTGCTGTGCGCCAATATGTACCAACAACTTGGACAACCTAACAGAAATCGATGAATTCCTGGGGACATACAACCCACCACAACTGAATCATAAAAAACAAAACAAAATCAAAACCCCAAATCCAGAGCAGAACTACTACTAGTAAAAACTACTAGTAGATTGAATTAGTAATCATAAACCTCCCAATGAGTCAAAGTCAGAGGAGCAGACAGCTTCATTGGTGAATTCTACTAGCCACTCAAAGAATACCAATACTTCTCAAACTTTTCCCCAAAAAATTCAAAAAAGGAACACTTCCAAACCAACTTCATGAGGCCAGCATTACCCGGAAGCCAAAACTAGACAAGGATACCACAGGATAAGAAAATTACAAGGAACCCCTGATGAACACAGAACACTAAAAAAAACTGAGCAAAACAAATTCAATAATACATTAAGTATATAATACACCACGATTAAGTAGGATTTATTGCAGGGATATAAGGATGATTAACATCCACAAATTAATCAATGTGACACCTTAACAAAATAAGGATAAAAGTCCTATGATTATCTCAATAAATGCAAAAACACCATTTGATAAAATTCAACATCTTTCATGATAAAAAATGTCAACACAGTGGGTATAGAGGGAATACCTCAACATAAGAAACCACGCATGACAAGTTCACAGCTAACATCGTATTTAATGATGAAAAGCTGTAACTTTTCCTCTAAGATCAGAAACAAGGTAAGTGTGCCCCCTGCGTTCACTTTTTTCAACATAGTATTGGAAGTCCTAGCCAGAACAATTAGGCAAGAAAAAGAAATGAAAGACATCTAAATAGAAAATTAAAGAAGTAAAATTATCCCTACGTGAAGATCATACTATATAGGGAGAACCCTAAAGATTCCATCCAAAGCAAATGTTAGAAATCCTCAACAAATTCAGTAAAGCTGCAGGACACAAAAAAATCTATATACCAAAAACTGTTGTGTTGCTGTATACTATTAATGAACTATCAGAGAGACAAATGAAGAAAATAATCTCATTCATAATTACATCAAAAAGAATTAAAAATACCTAGGAGTAAATTTAATCAAGAAAGTAAAAGACCTGTATGCTGAAACCTACAAGACATTCATGAAAAAAAAAAAAAAGATACCAATAAGTGGCAAGATATTCCGTGCTTATGGATTCAGAGTATTGTTAACATGTCTATACTACCCAAAGCAATCTACAAATTTCAAGCAATCCCTATCAAGATTCCAATGACACAAAAGAAGAAAAGGTGGGAGGGGGGCACCTAGCTGGCTCCGTCAGTACGTATATGGTTCTTGATGTCAGGGTTGTGAGTTCAAGCCCCATATTGGGCGTAAAGCTTACTTAAAAAAAAAGAGAGAGAGAGAGAGAAAAGAAAAGATTAGATTCCACGGGCATTTTTCACAGAAACAGAATAAACAATCCTACAGTTTGTATGGATCCTGAAATGACCCCAAACAGCCAAAGCAATCTTGAGAAAGAACAGCAAAGCTGAAAGCATCATTCTCCCTGATTTCAAACTGTAAAGCAAAGCGTGGGTAGACGCATAGATCAATGGAAAGGAACAGAGAGCCCAGAAATAAACCTATACATATATGGTCATTTAATTTATGACAAAGGAGTCAATAATATACAAGGAGGGAAGGATGACCTTTTGAATAAACAGTGCTGGGAAAACTGGACAGCCACAAGCAAAAGAATCAAACTGGACCACTTTAATACACCATACAGAAAAATAACTCAACGTGGATTAAAGACTTGAATGTAAGCCTGAAACCATAAAACTCCTAGAAGACAACGGGATAAATTCCTTGACATTGGTCCCGGCAATGAATTTTTCAATTTGATACCAAAGTAAAAGCAACAAAAGTCCAAATAAGTAAGTGGGACTATATCCAACTATAAAGCATCTACACAGCAAAGGAAACCATCAACATAATGAAAAGGCAACCTCCTGAATGGGAGAAGATATTTGCTAATCAAGTATCTGGTGAGGGTCTAGTATCCAAAACATATAAAGACTTAAACAACTCAACAGAAAAAGAAAAAAATTGGACTATCCCAAATAGTCCAATTAAAAAGGACTGTTTTAGTCTTTTTAGACTATTTTACTCTAAAAGCCTGAAAATCTGAATAGCCATTTTTCCCAGGAAGACAGACAGTTGGTCAACAAGTAAATGAGAAGATGCCCAATATCATTCGCCATCAGGGAAATGCAAATTAAAATCACAAAGAGGTATCACCTTATACCTGTGACAAGGTCTAGTATGAAAAAGACAAGAAATAACAAGTGTTAGTGAGGATGGAGAATCAAGAGAAACCTGTGCACTTGGGTGGGAAAGTCGATGGGTGCAACCACTAGGAAAAATGGTACAGAGGCTTCTCAAAAAATTAATAGAACTACCATATAACACAGCTATCGGTCTTCCAGCTGTTTATCCAAAGAAAATGAAAACATTAACTCGAAACGGTATATGCACCCTCCATGTTTATTGCAGTATTATTTACGATAACCAAGACACGTAAACAGCTTGTGTGTCCCGACAGATGAATGGACAAAGATGTGGTATGGATGCACAATGGAATATTATTCAGCCCTGAAAAGAACGAAATCTTGCCATTGGCAACAACATGGACAGTCCTTGAGATCATTATGCTAAGCAAAGTCAAGCAAATATCGTATTATCTCACTTCTACGTGGAATTTAAAAAAAAAGAATAAGAGGGAAATGGAAAAAACTCCATTTTTTTTGTGAGTTCAATATACAAAGAAAAGATCGGTGGTTGCCAGAGGTGGAGAGGTAGGTGAAAAGGTGGAAGGGGGTCAGAAGGTACAAATTTCATGGGGATGAAATGTAGGGCATGGTGAATATAGTTAATACGGTACTGCGTATTTAAAACCTACCGAGTCAATTGTAAAAGTTCTTACCAAGCACACAAAAATTTTTAACTATGTATAGTGACAAATGTTAACGAGACTTACTGTGGTCATTTCTCAGTACAAATGTTAAATCATTGTTGTACACCGGAAGTTAATGTTATATGTCAACTGTATCTCAAATTTTAAAAATCAAGGATCCCACTGACAATAAAACTATCTCTCTTCTCTATTAAAAAAAATGCAATGCCCTCCTTTCTGTCCCAGTCTCTCTGATCACCTTAGTCAAGCTGCACTATTTTTTTCTATGCCCTTAATACCTTTTACTATATGACACCACTTTCCTTTTATTATGATTTAGAAAATTGGTAGGCATCTATTGAGAATTTGTTGAATAAATGATGAGTCGATACATTTTTTAAAAAGACCAAAAAATACACTAAAAAACTAACTGTAGCTCTTTTTACTTGGGGTGAGTATGGTCATTCTTTTGCTTTTCATAAACCCTAGATTGTACTATTTTTTTGGCAAGGAACATGGGTAACTTTTCTTTCTTTCTTTTTTTTTTTTTTTTTTAAGATTTTATTTATTTATTCCACAGAGATAGAGACAGCCAGCGAGAGAGGGAACACAAGCAGGGGGAGTGGGAGAGGAAGAAGCAGGTTCATAGCGGAGGAGCCTGATGTGGGGCTCGATCCCATAACGCCGGGATCATGCCCTGAGCCGAAGGCAGACGTCCAACCGCTGCGCCACCCAGGCGCCCCATGGGTAACTTTTCTAACAAGAAAAACAAGTCTGTACGTAAGTACAGAATGTTAAGCTCGATCTCTAGGTAGAGTTTACCCCTGAATCCTTCTAAATATTCTCTATTTTTCAAAGATCTCCGGGACAAACACTACAATCTTTCTCATCCACCTGTCTCAGGGTTTAAGATCCTTCAGAGTCAAGAAATCTTTCTTCCTAACCGACTTCGTTCTGCTTGCCCCTGGCAAGGTTAAAAGCGGTCTACTCTCCTACTGTCAGGCAGGAAGACACGTGTTGAAGAAAAAAGGAGATGGATACACTTTTTATAGTGATGGAGTGAAGACAAGGAAAAGAAAGAAAGGGGCGCTCAGTCGCTTAAGCATCTGCCTTCAGCTCGGGTCATGATCCCTGAGTGGATCCAACATGGGCTCCCTGCTCAGTGGAGAGCCTGCTTCTCCCTCTGCCCCTCACCCAGCTCAAGTTCTCTCTCTCTCAAATAAACAAAATCTTTAAGAAAAAAGAAGGAAGGGAAGGAAGGGTAGGAAGGGAAGGAAGGAAAAGAAAGAAGAAAAAGTAACAGAGAAAAAAGGAGGAAAGGCAGCGTCATAACCAGCTGCAAACACTGACTGACATTCTTCAATATGCTAATATCCAGCATCAGCAATTTGCGTAAGGGTGACTGTGACAGAGTCCCTGCCCTCAAGGGTTTTATAATCCAGTAGGGGAGCTCCACATTCCACGGTTAGGCCTCAGCTCCTCCCTGAACCTCAGCAGCCATTTTTGACTATAGGTGACGTGCTTATTAGTAGCTGCATGAAGTGGGGAGCTGCTGGGGAGACATGCTGGACAGTTTTGTTTTATCGGATGGTGTCTTGTTTGAGGAAAAAACAAAACCGAACCAAACCAGAGGATTCAAACCAAACATTTAGGACAATAACTTTTCCCTACATTGTAGCTATGTCACTGGTAACTGTATACGCCGTGAACTTAAAATCACTCGGGCTCTGCCTTGTTATTTGCTGTGTCTAAAATAATCCATATACATTTACCAGATTACCAACAACTATGCTAGGCATTTTGGATAATACAATAATGAACAACTCCGATCTCTTTATTGGAGATACTGGTGGGGAATTATAAAGTGCAAATTGTAACACAGTGTCAAACCAGGGCTCCTTGAACCAAATACCCAGACACGAGTAGACAAGTTCTATCTACTTGTGACAGATGGTGGAGAACTTTCAGTCACAGATAAAGGAAAAATGGAAAACCTCCAATTATTTGTGTTTCATTCTCCTGCCACCCACCAAGCCCACCATTTTGTTAACAGGTAAAATGTCTGCGTTTATTTTTCTTGGCATGTTCTATCCTAGATTGGCTATTTTCCCCCAATCATATCTTCTCAAGTTTTATACACAAGTTAATCCAATCACTTCCAGACTCAATTTTCTTAGTCTTACTATCCTAATAATTGATTATACATGTAAAAATACCTTGCACTGAAAAAGTAAAAATTGCGTATTAATTCGTTCAGAGAAGCTCCATCCTTTAAGAAAAATAATTGTGCCTCTGTTTCAGTGAAATATAAAAATACATATTCTGGAAAAGGCCAAACTCTGGCGACAGTAAAACAATCAGTAATTGCCAGGGTTGGGGGTGGGAAGAAATAAATAGGCAGAGCGCAGAGGATTCTTAGAGCAAACTTGTTTCAAGTTTGTGCTTCAACTATAGGCCACTTCATCTGGCCAGTGAAGTCCCCAAGGTGAAGATCTGTCGGTTATAGGTGCTAATTAAATGGTATTACATCCAATCAACAGCTGTACATGGTCGAGCACATATTGTGACGTGATGATAATTAGCCTGATGTGGTGATCACTCTGTTGTCTAACCTTCCAGCCCTCCATGTTCCTTGTTAGCGAGGTTCATCTCCCTAGAGAGGTCTTCAATCCTAACTAGTTCCCCAGCCTTGTTATAGCTAGAGCATGGGTCTAAGACCCAGGGGGCTCTGAGAAGAAGTCTGCTGAGGGGCTTCTGGGGAAGATTTTTCTCACTAATAGTCACTCAATAATGTGATGGCTATTTTTTCTCCAATTTTTATTTAAATTCTAGTTAGTTAGCATAGAGTGCAGTATTGTTTTCAGGAGTAGAGATTAGTGATTCATCACTATATAAATAATGTTACTGTTATTAATACACACACCTTTTTCTGCCTTGTTGTGGGTGGATGTGATGTCCGGAGTCACAGCAGCCTTCTCAGGATTGGAAGATAAAGCCAACACATGGAACATACTGAAGCAGAAAAATGCAACAGGGGCGCCTGGGTGGCATAGCGGTTAAGCGTCTGCCTTCGGCTCAGGGCGTGATCCCGGCGTTATGGGATCGAGCCCCACATGAGGCTCCTCCGCTATGAGCCTGTTTCTTCCTCTCCCACTCCCCCTGCTTGTGTTCCCTCTCTCGCTGGCTGTCTCTATCTCTGTCAAATAAATGAATAAAATCTTTAAAAAAAAAAAAAAAGAAAAGAAAAATGCAACAAATCTGGCCTAAATCCTGCACTCACCTTCCAAGTATACGTGACAATAAACGTGCTTGCTGCTAATGACCTTCCACCAACTATTGTGTTAAAAGAAGTCAAAATGATAGGACATATTAGTGTCCCTTGGCCATCACGCTGCAAGGCCAAACACTACCAACTAAGCAACTTATTTTCAAAATGGGCCCGTGTGAATCAGTGACATGTTTAAAACAGAGCAACGGCCTGACCTGTGGGAGTTGGGTATCGTGGGTTCTACTGAGGTAGAACTAGTTAAGTGACTGGTATTGAAAAAGTCATAGGACGCCTTTCGTGTGCAATTTCCTTACCTATAAAATGAGGCATTTGCACTGAGAAAGCACTTTGGACTGTTTCTCTGATTCTGTGTTGATAGTTCTATCAAGGCCTCAGTTCCCCCAGGAAGCAGACTGAATCAGAGATGAGCCCAAGGAAGTTCATTAGGAAGTGCTCTTGGGAGGGATGGGACAGACACGGGTTTGGCCAGAGGGAGATTAAGGGCCACAAGGCCATCTCAATGGAAGCTTCAGCTGGGACGGAGTAAGACACTGGGCCACATTACCCCACATCAGTGTGTCACTTGAGGAGGCCACCCCAGAAAGAGTGCGCTACCTTGGGTCAAGTGTCTCCCTCTTCAACCCACCTAAGGGCTGGTGGTGGAGGATTTGGTGGGGTGTAGCCCAGAAGCTGGAGAATATGCTTTCACTCCTGAAGGGGGTCTGAGGAGAGCATCATGGCACCAGGGGTGACTTGCGTTAATTATGCAAGGCCATTATCTTTTGCCCATTTTAACCAGTGAATTAAAAAAAAAATTCAGTGTGGAAAATGTCAAACCTTCTTCAAAGTCGAGAGAACAGTTTAACAAACTCTCCTCTATCCAACCCGCAGCCTCCATCCTCCTCCTCATTCTCTCACTCTATTCCCCATGTCTTTCTGGTCTCCCCTCTGCTGGAGTCTTTTAAGCAAACTCAAGATAGGGTAATAACTTACAGTTAATTAAACTCAACATAATATAGGGCATCCACATGTGTCTCTCATCTAGAGGTTTTTACTAGAATATTTTAAATCATAGTATCAGTAACATAGAGTGTTTCTCCCCCTGCTCTGGGAGTTCATTTCAAGGGCTTCTCATGGAACCCTGGAGAGATACCTTCACTCCCAGCGGCTTTCACCTGCCCACTTCCCCACCCCCACCCCCTTTACTCTGTAGTAGGAAACCAAGACGTGTGGAACAGGGTTTTGGTCCCATTACCAACCAAGCCGATTAGGGGTCCCCAGCGAAAGCTACGTTTTGCCACCCGTGTTCACCCGAACAATGGCAAGCCGAGCAGCAGGAGTCGGTAAATGATGATTTTGTGGTTCCCAAGGTCAACAGATGCAGGTTTAAAAATAGTGTTTGTTTTAGCTATGCTCTCACTTTTCAAAAATTCTTCCACATAATGGCCCTGTTCAATCATTCTCATTTCCAAACAACCATGTCCACTGACACTTCCAATAAAACGAAGGGCCTCAGTCCGACTGCCATAAAAGGGATCCCAGCCCAAAAGGGATCACTCACAAAACGAAAGGTTTGAGTCCTCTTAAAAGTCCACGGGAGCGCTAGCAAGAGAGACCCTGGGGGCCAGCTGAGATTGGACCTATGTCCTGCCTTCCATGTTATCTCAGGAATTCACGTGAGGGCTCTGCTGCTCAGCTCGTTTTCCAGAGCATGCGTCTTTAGCTCGGGGTTGTTTACTCCCCTGTGGGAAGCCTGACTGCAACGCTAGACAAATGTTTTTGAATTCTTAAGTGATTGTTGAGAAGCATGAAGGCCTGAGACACTGGCTTTTACCACTGACCCTCACAGCGTGTTTATTCAAGACCTCGACCATGGGTCCCTATTTATGGAGTGCACCGTGCACCGCGGACCCAACACAGAGCATGCGCACTAGGGCAGACCCGATTAGGACAAGACCCTGCACAGGCAGTCCTAAAAAGGCGGATGAGTCAATTGTGAGGTGAAGCCAGGCAGGCCTGGCAATCTAATAAGGACAATTACTTGGAAGCACAAAAATAAAGTGGCTGTATCATTTTTGTAGATACAAAATCCAGATGCTTCCTTATGGCCAAGGGTCCTTAGGAACCAGGTGAAAATTGGGAATCTCCAACTATCACTTTGGAGCATCACCTTCAAATTTAGTTTTCTCTCATGCTGGCTGAAAAGTTGCTCAGATAATGAATTCGAGTTGCTCAGAATAAATTTGGGGAGTGAAACACCAAGCATATACTCATGAAAGACTTTTATTTGACGTTTACGTTTCCAGGTCACAATGGGGCAAATAGTTTTTTTAAGTTAGTCTTCTCAGGTTCAGTATCATTGAGACTGGGTAAACACTGGTAAAATTATTTTGCTTCTATGAAATAAAGACCTGGAACATTAGACAGAAAAAGCCTAAGAAACTATTAGCAGACCAAACCCAACGATGTAAATAAGTTATATATCATGTTCAAGTTGAGGTTTTTTTCCACATTGCAATGTTATTTTAACATTAGAAAATCAACTACAGAAATTTATCACAGTAACAGGCGAAAGCCATGATTATCTCACAGTAATGAAAAAATGCTGAACAAAATTGAATATATAGTCATAATAAAAACATCTTATCCAAGAAGGAATAGAGCTATACTTACCACTGATAAAGAGTTTCTACAGACGACATTACATATAATGGTGAAATGTTGAGAGCATTCCTTTTAAAGTCAGAAGACAAAGTTGCCTGCTATTATTAATTCTATTCAACCTTTCTCCAGTTAAGGCAAGAAATATAAATAAGAATTGGAAAGTAAGAAAACTATTTTCCCACATAAAACGACTGTGTAAAGGAAATTAATCTACAAAGAACTCCAAGTTTCTAGATACAAAAATCAAAGGACAAAAAAAAAAAAAAATCAATTCCTTTTCTCTACTCCACCAATGAATTTTTTAAATATTAATATATCATCGTAAGTATTAATATTCTAGGAATAAATTTAAGAAAAGAGGTGTACAATGTATATGAAGAAAATTATAATGCTTTTTTGAAATACATTAAGGAAAGCTTCAATCAAATCATATACCATGTTCATGGATTGAAAGGTTCAACATCATTAAGGTGTCAGCCAGTGTTCCCCCAAATGATACTTAGATTCAGTAAGATTCCAATAAAAATCTCTGAAGTTTTTTTTATCATGAAACCGACAAGCTGATTTTAATATTTATGTGAAATATCAAGGGGTCAAGAGGGAATCTAATAGATATCACTATTTACAATAAAACTGTAATAGCTGATGCCGTATGTTATCAAATTAGGCATAGAGAAATTGATCAAAGGAACAAAAGAGGGAGCCCAGAAAACACACACACACAGTTTTTGACCATAGCCATTGCATTTCAGGGACTTTAATAAAAGTCACTGGAGACAACTGGATACCCAGATGGTAAAGAACGAAACTCAGTCTGTACCTCACGCCACATGAAAATCAATTCCAGGTGGGTGGGAGACTTAAATGTACAAAGTTATAAAATGGTTAGAAAATATGGGAGACTATCTTTATAACCTAGGATTAAAGGAGGGTTTCCTTAAATAAGACCAAAACAGCAATAGCAAAAACCTGACTCTATGAAGACTGATAAAGGAAACTACCTTAAACTAAGAACCTCAGTCCATCAAAATTTACCATGAAGACAGTGAAACGACATGCCACAAATCAAGAGAAAATATTTGCAAAATATGAAACTAACAAGCGGAAATGGGCAATGGAAAACAGCCCTTCACAGAAGAGGAAATCCAGACGGCCAACGAAAGATATGCAACCTCAGGATAAACCAGAGAAATGCAACTTAAAATCACCGTAAGGATCCGTTTTCTTACCACTCAACTGGCAAAAACAAAACCAAATACCTGACAATAGAAACTATCAGCGGAGTTGGCACAACTTGCATATACATTGCTGCTGAGAGGGAATCTGTGCAGCCCGTATGGAAAACAATTATGTACTATCAATAAACATGCACATCCCTGTGACCTAGTCATTCCACTCCCAGCCACAGATCCCTAGGCCTAGAAAATTCTAGATGACCTATCAGGAGAAATGTATACAAATTTTCCCAACAGCACTATTGTAATAGAAGCGATCGAGAGTGACCTGGAGACCCATCATCAACAGAATGGAAGAGTGAATTAGATCAGGCTGCATGCAGCAGAAAAAAGGACTCCTAGCTACGTCATGTTGCGTGAAAACAGGCCATAAAGAATAGGTTTAATATTTTATGTATAGAAAGCTCAAAAACATGAACAGTTCCAAAAACCACATCTTTACAGATGGAAGCCCATGGTAAATTCACTTAATAGTAAGAAAGTCCTAACTGAGAATTCCGGGTAGGAGAGGTTGGGGATCAGGGAGCAACATTTGTGGGGGTGTGGGCGAGGGGGGAGTGGAGTTCAAAGATCTTACAAGGAACTAGTTACGGAACACTGGCTCTTTACTTACACTCCATGTTCACTATACATTGTCCTTTACACCTTACATAGAATCTGAGTATTAGGAACAATGTAATAAATGCTAAGTCTTTAAAAAGAGACCTACTGATCTGTAGCAATCTTTATATTGATTAAATCTAATTTGTGGTGTTTAAAAGAATACTTTACTCTAGTCATCATCTCCTGACAATAATACTGGCAGCGAAGTCAAGAATAAGTCCTCGTTATCCCAATAAACATGACAGAAAATCTTCAAAGAGGAACTTCAGGCAGAGGAGAGGAGAGGAGAGAAAATAACCACCAGCCTACATGAAACCAGAAGTCTCCTTTGGAAAAGGAGCTAGGGAGACACACATCCCTCCCCGCCTCCCCCAAGCCAAGAGTTGCTAAAATTCCATGATAAGGTTGTAAATTCTCTCGGCTGGCCTGGAGTTCAGTGTAAACACTCCAAGAGCCTGGGGGGCCACAGACAGAGAAATAGCTGGGCTCTAGCTGCTTCTCCTCTAGGGGAATGCTCCTTGTCAACTGTTCCGTCACAAACCCCAAACTCCAACCAGGGAGGTGCACCCCTGCGGTGGGGAGAGTGGTGGGCGCAGGGGGCNNNNGTTCTGTGGGGGGGGGGGGTGTTGAGCACCTGGTGCCAGGCGAGGGCAGGAAGGAGCCAGGTGGGATGGCCTGACCACCAGACAGGGGGCAGCCCAGCCAGTGTGGCCTTCGGACCTGGACCCGGCAGCTGCACGGACCTGCGTACCTGGCTCACCACCCAGCATCTTCAGCAACTTCTAGAGGCCACTTGCTTTTAGGAGCGGGGGGCTGACCTGGAGCACCTTCCTGGCCCCACATCTCACTGGCCTCCGTGAACAAAAACCCAGACAACCTTCCAGAATTGCTCCCCAACGGCCACATGGGAAAAAAAAAAAGGCTGGGCACGAAGCTGACGGATACTTATTTCCACGTTCGTGTGGGAGATTAAAACCCCTCTTGCAATTAATTTGGGTGCCTGGCGATCTAGGATGGAGAATGTATCACACCACCATGCTCAGTAAGGAAAACCGTGCGCAGCCTGGGGGAGAGCCAGCCCGAAACTTCTCACATAGCAGTTGGCAAGCTCAGCTCAGCCTGTCAGCTACAGCACTGAGAGCTGATGGATACATATTATTTTTGTTTGGGGGGGAAAAATCCATTCTACCATTAATGACTCTTTGAGTAGGAGTTCAACCATGTTCTTTTTTATGAAAAATAAAAGAGGATTCAGAAAGGTTTTCCATGGCTTCTCAGTAATTCCTTTATATACAATAAAATGCATTTTAAGTGTGTACTCTTTGCAGTTTAATTTGTGCAACTCCTACAATTAAGATGGAGAACATTTCTAACGCTCCCAGAAGCTTTCCTGCTCCTTTTCAGTCCATCACTGCCCTCCCCTTCTCCCCTGGTGTCAGGCCAACTCTGATCTGCTTTCTGTCACTATGAATTAGTTTTGCCAATTTCAAATAAATGAAATCAGCCCGTGTATTTTTAATTCAAGGTTTCCCTCATTCTGACAAACTCCTATTTTCTAGGATGTTTATGTTAATTCTCATTGCTCAAAATGGCAAGACTTCATTGTGTTCCCCCCACCCAGCTGGTTTTTCCAATTTTAATATATGTGCCCTGGAAGGGAGCACTTCGGGTCTGGTTTTCAACTTAAAACCCAGACAAGGTAAAGATTTCCCAAACGAAGTGAAAAATCTACCAGACTCCCATAGGGATATTAAAAACAACAACAACAAAGCCCATCATATCTGCTCTGTAGGAGCTAACTGGACACGTTACCCATCTCACGGCCACGGCTGGCTCGGAGCGTCAGCTTCTGGGGGAATGTGACGAGATCCATTTACAACATCCACATATAGAAAGAAGAAGAAAATGCTGACAGACCAACCAATTGTGAAACTGAAAAATCAAACGCTGCCAATTGAAATGACCTATGAAAATTTCCTCTCTGTCCAGTCACTGGTGGGGGGCCACAGAAGATGGTGGTTTCTGCATATTTCTAAAATGCATTCTGAGAGGCAGGACAGTTTGGGGAAATTTAATTTCGTTCCATTGCGTGCCAAAGGTGCCTAGACCAGGTAGAGCAGAAGTCTCTCCACAGTGGGCAACACGGAGGTGCCCTCACATCAGAGTAGTGTCTTCCCCCGGCACAAAGCATCTAGGGATTCAGGAACCAACGGGTCTCCCCGTACAATGGCCCGCCTTTCCCTGACTCTTCCAGGCCACTAGCCTTGCAGGCTTTGACAAGCTCCAAGTCGTAGGATCCGAGGACCTGATCCCCCATTGCAGAGGAGGAGAATACAGGCTGTTTTCCTGCCAATATTTGTGTTACCCTCCATATCTATTTCAATGGCAATTAAACTCCGGTGCCCTGGCTTATCTCTGTTGGCTAATGGATTTAATTCCACCACTCCCAGAGGGAATCATCCCCAATCTCAAGCCTGTGCTGTACTAAAGACCCCTGAATGCTTAATCAGAGCAAACAGAGGATTTGGTTTGTATAAACAGCAAAAGCGCATGTCTTTTATGTCCAGAGAGCAGGACTAAAAGAACGAAATGACGATAAATCATTTCAAGAAACAGCGTAACGTAAATGTTGTATGTTTATTTAAAACTTCGTACAATCATTTGTCTGGAACTACAGCCCCGCTTCGAAAAGTGACTTGCCGTAATGAGGTTCGGAGGCCAGCAGCGTTCAAGAGCCAAAGACCTGTTGGTTCCTCCCCCAGACCGGCTTACGGAGACGATGGCGAGCTCTTAAGTACGACTCATGCACCCAAGAGGATAATGCAACTTTAGCGCAGAGCTTGGCTTTTTTTTTTTTTTAAGTAGTTCTTTGTGCAAGTATCGAGTTCCACAAAATCTAAGATGGGTTTAAAGACAGTAAAAGCGTGGGATTCTATTGGTCCAAGTTGAAGTGAGAAATCCAAGTTGAGAGCACCCTTAAGTTTGCTTCCAACAAAAGAGGAGGAAGCGGAGAAGGAGAATAAAAGTATGACAGGAGTGGGAGGGTATGGTTGTCCGGGAGTACATGTCCACTCCGGGAGGTATTTATGCAGTAAAAGTTGGTGCTCAGGGATTAAGAGCGAGGGCAGTCTCTGGCTGCGGGTTGCCTGGATTTGAATTTTGATTGTGCCATTTTTCAGCTGATTACCTGGGGCGGGACCTCGCTTTCCCTCAGCTCGCCCATGGGTAAAATGGGATGATAAAGGCCCCAGGCTCAGAGAAGTGTTGCCAAGATTCAGCACCTATGGGGTGCTTTAGTGCCCGGTGCCTACTGACTTAGAGCTGGCTTTTGGGACAGAGAGAGACCTTCCACGTGCCTCTGCACACAGCATAAAGGGGTACCTCGGTCATGATTTTACTAGAAGGTGGTTGGTGATGGGTAAGAAATGCCAAGAAGAGAGTGACCCCGCTCTGTAACCCTGAACACCAGGTTTCCTGGAGACACAGAGCAAAATTGCCCCAACCTAGGGAGCCAGAGTGAGCCCTTGCTTCCGAAATTTGCACTTTTTAAGGCGAGCATTGCACTCTCTTTCGTGTAGCACACCACAGAAGCAGCAAGGCCACAGTGAGCTTAGTCGGCCATGGCTACCATGATGGCGGCGCACAAGATCCCACCCGAGGCCGTATTTCTTCCACAAACAACAGGAGCTCAAAGCCTGACCTGCAGCAGCAAGATCTTCAAGTCTGCCTTCATCGGCTTCCAATATCCTGCTGACCGTGTATGTGGTGGATTTTCTTTTCTCCCCTCGTTGATTTATTGGATTGTGAAGCAGGGGGTGGGGGTGGAGGGCTAGAGGGGGACCCTGATGAACTTTCAACCCTGTGATAACCCAGCAGAGAAGGCAGTGAGCGGTGGGGACTGTTGCATTATGTTGACGCTGATGTGGAGTCATGGTGGTGCGCTCACACACCTTCCAAGAGATACAAACGAATTCAAAGGACTTGGCCTTAGAAAGACCACAGGGTTTATCAGTAGCGGTGAGAACGGATTCTTGGGAAGGAAACCGAGCTGAAGAATATAGAATGCGACCTCAAAACAAAACAAAACACTCAAATTCTGCAGTTGGGAAAAATATTAATAAAAATTTCAGCGTAACCCAAAAGCAAAATGTGGTTTCAGGAGTCTCACGGCCATCAAGCGTAGCTCTTCTCCATCAGAAAAGAGAGCCTATGGCATTGCCCTTGATAGACTTTTCATTTTCCTAGATAAAGTCCCACATGTATGTGTAGGATGACACACTTCATGTGCAGATTAGGACGTTTTAAAAAAATAATTATTCGATTGAGATCAGTATGTTATTAACGATCAATGTGCTTATTTCATCCACCACTATCCAATCCTGTTTTTGAGATATGGAAGCATTAAGATACTATCCTTGGTGTCTTGGTTCTCCTGCTTCCCTTTAGTTTGCTCCAATTGAAAGATGGCGTTTCCTGAGACACCTGGGTGGCTCTGTCGGTTAAGCATCCAACCCTTGGTGTCAGCTCAGGTCATGATCTTGGGGTTGCAACACTGAGCCCCGTGTCGACCCCCAGGGGCGTGCAGCCTGCCTGGGATTTTCTCTCTCCCTCTGCCCCTCCCCCTGTTTGTGCATTCTGTCTAAAAATAAATAAAATCTTTAAAAAAAAAGGCGTTTCCTTATAAAACCCAATCACCAGCTCTATTTATGTTGAAAGCACTAAGGAAGCAAAGTTTTGAAGCCCCTACCTTTCCGAGGCTTATCAGCCAAACGCACAGAGGTAAGATAAACATACAAAACATTTTAAAGATGGAAAGATATTCCATGCTCATGGATCGGAAAGCAATCAGACGACAAAAAGGGATCAAAGGTATTCAAATCGGCAAAGAAGAAGTCAAAATGTCTCTCTTCGCAGATGACATGATACTCTATATGGAAAACCCAAAAGAAGCCACTCCCAAACTATTAGAAGTTATAGAGCAATTCAGTAACGTGGCAGGATACAAAATAAATGCTCAGAAATCAGTTGCATTTCTATACACGAATAACGAGACCGAAGAAAGAGAAATTAGGGAATCCATCCCATTTACAATAGCACCAAAAACCATACGTTACCTTGGAATTAACTTAACCAGAGACGTAAAGGACCTATATTCTAGAAACTATAAATCACTCTTGAAAGACATTGAGGAAGACATAAAAAGATGGAAAGATATTCCATGCTCATGGATTGGAAGAATTAACATAGTTAAAATGTCCATGCTACCCAGAGCAATCTACACTTTCAATGCTATCCCGATCAAAATACCAAGGACATTTTTCAAAGAACTGGAACAAACAGTCCTTAAATTTGTATGGAAACAGAAAAGGCCCCGAATCTCCAAGGAACTGTTGAAAAGGAAAAACAAAGCTGGGGGCATCACAATGCCGGATTTCGAGCTGTACTACAAAGCTGTGATCACAAAGACAGCATGGTACTGGCACAAAAACAGACACATAGACCAATGGAACAGAATAGAGAGCCCAGAAATGGACCCTCGGCTCTTTGGGCAACTAATATTTGATAAAGCAGGAAAAAACATCCGGTGGGAAAAAGACAGTCTCTTCAATAAATGGTGCTGGGAAAATTGGACAGCTACATGCAAAAGAATGAAACTTGACCACTCTCTCACACCATACACAAAAATAAACTCCAAATGGATGAAAGACCTCGATGTGAGACAGGAATCCATCAAAATTCTAGAGGAGAACATAGGCAGCAACCTCTACGACATCGGCCAAAGCAACCTTTTTCATGACACATCCCCAAAGGCAAGAGAAACAAAAGATAAAATGAATTTATGGGACTTCATCAAGATTAAAAGTTTCTGCACATCCAAGGAAACAGTCAGAAAAACTAAGAGGCAGCCCACGGAATGGGAGAATATATTTGCAAATGACACTACAGATAAAGGACTGGTATCCAAGATCTACAAAGAACTTCTCAAACTCAATACACGAGAAACAAATAAACAAATCAAAAAATGGGCAGAAGATATGAACAGACACTTTTCCAATGAAGACATACAAATGGCTAACAGACACATGAAAAAATGTTCAAAATCATTAGCCATCAAGGAAATTCAAATCAAAACCACACTGAGATACCACCTTACGCCAGTTAGAATGGCAAAAATAGACAAGGCAAGAAACAACAATTGTTGGAGAGGATGTGGAGAAAGGGGATCCCTCCTACATTGTTGGTGGGAATGCAAGTTGGTACAGCCACTCTGGAAAACAGTGTGGAGGTCCCTTAAAAAGTTAAAAATTGAGCTACCCTATGATCCAGCCATTGCACTACTGGGTATTTACCCCAAAGATACAGACGTAGTGAAGAGAAGGGCCATATGCACCCCAATGTTCATAGCAGCAATGTCCACAATAGCTAAATCGTGGAAGGAGCCGAGATGCCCTTCAACAGATGACTGGATTAAGAAGTTGTGGTCCATATATACAATGGAATATTACTCAGCTATCAGAAAGAACGAGTTCTCAACATTTGCTACAACATGGACAGCACTGGAGGAGATAATGCTAAGTGAAATAAGTCAAGCAGAGAAAGACAACTATCATATGATTTCTCTCATCTATGGAACATAAGAACTAGGATGATTGGTAGGGGAGGAAAGGGATAAAGGTGGGGGGGTAATCAGAAGGGGGAATGAAACATGAGAGACTATGGACTATGAGAAACAAACTGAGGACTTCAGAGGGGAGGGGGGTGGGGGAATGGGATAGGCCGGTGATGGGTAGTAAGGAGGGCACGTATTGCATGGTGCACTGGGTGTTATACACAACTAATGAATCATCGAGCCTTACATCGGAAACCGGGGATGTACTGTATGGTGACTAACATAATATAATAAAAAATCATTTAAAAAAAAAACATTTTAGGACGGAAGAGGACGTGTTAATCTTCAAATTTTTGAATAGATTTTACTGTCTCTAGGTGATTAATTCTTCCTAAAATTCACCACGGGAATATTTGCTGGACAGAGAAGAAATTCATTTCCCAGGCAGAAGGTTGGTGAGAGGGAGAAGGTAAAACCTCGCCTGAAGGACGGGAAAGAGGGAGGGGAGGGAAGAGCCCGAGGCGTATTTTACGAACCGTACACTCATCTACCCATCATTCACTGAGCTCCTACCACATGCCAGGCACTGGGCTCAGTTAGGAGGTGCTGGGCGTACAGGCGGAATGAAGAGGCGTCGGCCCAAAATGGAGTCGCTTACGCTAAGTGCCACGTCACCAAACAGACGTAGTTTTGGCTTTCCCAGAAATGGCATCTTAAACCAGTCACTCTGGAATCCCTCGATCAACACTAGGTAATCTGCCTGATAGACCGTGGCCGTTCCATAAAGGAAAGTCACCTTGCAATAACCAACGTGTTTGTTTGTTGGTTTTCTTTTTAACCTTGTTTCCTTGTTTCCATTCCCCTGTGCCCATGGAAGTCTTCATTTTGTGCGACTCGCTGAAGCTCCTTTCGATTTGCTATAGTGGATGCCGCCTGATTCCCATCAATTAACACTTAAATAAACCCTTACAATTTGTGACATGTCTCCGTTTACCTTGTAACAGCTTACCAAGAGAAACTTTTTAAAGAAAGTCATTTTTTTATTTTTGTTATCAGACTCATTTAAATTCCCACTTTAGATGTGCCAAGTAGGGGGATACCTGCTGATTGACTTTCCCTCTTCTCCCCGGCTTTCCTCATGTGCATTCTTCCCCTCTCCCCTTTAAGAAACTCTTTTCATGGGGCGCCTGGGTGGCACAGCGGTTAAGCATGCCTGCCTTTGGCTCAGGGCGTGATCCCGGCGTTATGGGATCGAGCCCCACATCAGGCTCCTCTGCTATGAGCCTGCTTCTTCCTCTCCCACTCCCCCTGCTTGTGTTCCCCCTCTCGCTGGCTGTCTCTCTGTCAAATAAATAAAATCTTTAAAAAAAAAAAAAAAAGAAACTCTTTTCATGGACAACTGGATACATTCACATAAAAGACACAGAACACTCAAGAGCTGTCTCCCTCAGGAGAACTGTTTAACAGGAGACAGAAGTCACCACTGATGGTGTCATTCCAGGTACTGGCAAGATTGCCCAAAAGGCAATTCTGAGGTGACAAGATCTTGAGGGGTGACGCAGACAGACTTCCTCTCCCCTCGCCCTGGTACTCACATAACCAGGAAGATCAAACGAGTACTAATTTACTCAGGACCTAACATTTTCGAAAATCGCTTGAGCTTTTCCAGTGTTCCAACTAACTTGTTATCTCAAAGTATTTTTCTGAAGTCATTTAAGTGAATACAAAAATAATGACAATCTTTGAGCAGGTTACCTCTGTTCCTATCCCTTGTAGATCTTGTAATGGGCTTTCTTCCTACGCTGGGCTTCTCTGAATATTTTATTATGCTTTTTATTTTGGGTCAATCCCCATTAAAAATGATCAATAAAAAGCAGATTTTAACTATTTTCCAAAAGTAAGGACTTGTGCTGAAGTGATCTTTGCTGGAGAATCTGAGATCGAGGGTCAGGAAGGTAAAATCTCAAAGGGCAGTAGAGTGTGGTGAAGAACGTGGGGCCGATGGTTACCTTGCCCTTGAGTTAAGTTTCACCTTAATAAACTGCATGGCTTTGGACAAGTTCTTCAACCTCTCGGTGGCAGCTTTCTGGTTTATAAAATGTGGATGATTCTATCATCTGTCTTATTAGACTGGTGTAAGAATCTGATAAAGAAATGCATATCAAAAGCCAAGAACTGATGAAGGCCCTACTATTAGCTTGCAGTCATTCTTGTATCTAGCAAGTGGTCATTCATTGCCTCTTATGTGCCTGGCCCTGTTTTAGATGGATGTTGGGACACAGCTGTGAAAAAAAAGTCCCGCTCTCATCAACACTGTGGTTTGGGTTTTTGTGTGTGGTTTTTTTTTTAAGAATTTAAAAGCAGGGGTTTGGGGCAGAGGGAGGCGGGGCAGAGGGAGGCGGGGCAGAGGGAGGCGGGGCAGAGGGAGGCGAGGCAGAGGGAGGCGAGGCAGAGGGAGGCGAGGCAGAGGGAGGCGAAGGGGCGTGGAACAGAAGGAGAGGGAGAAAGGTTGCCGGGCTGGATCTCAGGATCCTGGGATCATGACCTCGGCCAAAGGCAGATGCTTAACCGGCTGAGCCCCCCAGGCGCCCCACCAACACGATGTTCTAGTTGGAGCTCACAAGCAATCAATACATTAGTCTCTAACCTATCTGGTGGTGGTAAGAGCTAGGAAGAAAACGGAAGTGGGCCTAGTAGAAAGAGAGGACACCATCTGGGAAGAGTCGTCACCTCAGAAGGACATCAGAGCACGGCTCTCTGCTACTTAAGCAGACATCTGCCTGTGGGGAGGGGGTGAGCTCTGTGGATAAGTGGAAGGAAACGCCGAGAGAGAAGCTGGGGTCAGTGTCGCAGGACACGAGTCCAGCAGCCCTCGATCTGCTTCTTTGCCAGGGTCTCTCTGGGGTGTTCTGGGTCTTTTGGCATGTCTGTTCTCTTCACCGCTCTTTACCCTCTGCAGTTACGAAAGGCGGACATGTTTATGTGTCTCCCTGGAACTGGTAGGAAGGCTGGAGAGAGAGAATCTGGGATAAGCTCGCACAAATGAGTCCCCAGTACCTGCCCCCACAAAGCTGCGGCCTCTGCAAGGAGGAAGAAGCTGCCATGGGAATGGAGAGGCTCCCCCGTGGAGTCCGGCTCCAGAACCAAGAGCACATCTTCAGAAATCTGTGGCAGCAACGTGATCCTTCTGCTGCAGGTGCCCTGGGACCCACCTCTTGTCGACCGTACACTTCCCCAGACCCTTATGTAGAAACCTCTAGGTCTTGTTGCATCCCAATGGGCCTACATAAAAGCAGGTGTTCTGAGTTCCAAAGTGCCTCAAAACAGTCTTGGAGGAGCTCTTCACACATGGACAGACTACTGCTGGAAAGAATTGATTGACAGAGGTCAATTGCATCAACCCATTTCACAGATCGCCAAGGTAGCTATAATCCGAATCTGAGGCCAGTAATGGCTCCAAGGAAACTCCTTTAACTCATAAATATGTCACAACTACAGTGAGCCTTTACTATTAATCTAAGGGGAAACACGTTTAAGCAAGAGGAAGGAGTTTCTCTTTGCCAGAGCGGTCTTCAATCTCGACATCGTTTATTGAGTTTCTCCTATGTGCCACAGCTCCTGTAATAGAAACTGGGGCCTTGAAGAGGAGGGACCTTACAATCAGTAGTGTTGGCAGAAAGCGCTCACTGCTCCGGGACACCTGGGGTTGCGACAGGGATCAAAGAGAATCAGCAAAAAGGGATGCAATTATTTTATGTCTATGTGGGTCCTGCCCACAGTATTATGACCTCACCAACCTCCTGCAATTTGCCTAGATGCATAGTCCCTCCCCTTGGGAGGGGATGAAGCAGGAGATGGACAGAGAGGAAAAGAATAAAAGGTGTTCTGGAATAAAGGCAAAGGCCTGAGAACTCTGCCCTACTGCAACCCTGGTTAAAAGAAACTCCAAATACACCAGAGCCCCCCTGGACTTACCAAGACCCTCAGAAGTAGCAACCTCACCCAACACCAGAGAAGGGTCCCTGTCACACTGTGAGCTCAGACTACAAGCATTCCTTAACCCCCACATCCTGCTTTACCTTCGCCTGCAATGCTCAGAGCNTTTCCATCGTTCGTCTTATTATTACACTGCACGCCCGTTGTCGCAACTGGATTCAGGAGCCCAAGAGAGGTAGACCTTTCCAGAGGCAGGAATCTTTGGAGTCAAGAGATGGTATTATGGTTTTCAGCCTTTACTCCAACCTCTGTTGTGGCTTTTATAACAGACAGGGGTGACAGGGTGGTTAAGATTTACATCCATTATCCTTCTGGCTCAACACTACTAGCCTTTAGCCACCACGCTCTATTTGTGACGTCTTAATATTTTGGTATATCCAGGGTCAATTCCTTAACCCAAAAGAATCCATGAGGAAACCAATCAGCTCGTTGGGAAGAGAGTTACAGGGAAGGTTCAGAGGTCCCACCATCTAGAAGCTCCCATACTTGGGATGCATAGAGGAGGGTCTCAGCCCTTAAAATGAAGGGCTCTACAGGGTGAAAGACAGTCATTTCCAGGGAATTCCTGGGCTGTGGTATTTCAATCAAGACATTCCAGGAACCTGGAACGAGGAAGCATCTCCTTCCGTGTATATACACCCTTGTCACATGACAAGATAGCCCTCGGGACACTCATCAATTAAGTCTGTGATAATTATTTTGAAACCGATCTCTTTTTTCCTGCTCTATAGAATTTGCACTTACTGACAATCCTTTTCATAGGAATTACCTCCATAGTCAGGCTTTCCCACAGCATGGGAGCCTGAGGGTTAACCCAAGCACTCGGTGACTATTTTCAAATTTGTAAGCACAGGTTTTCTGGACTACACTATCACGCTTCATAGCCGTGACGGAGTTTTCTTGAATGGTTTTTGCACTTTGTTTGAAAAGGTCTTTCCACACACAAGGTAATGGGGAAAAAAAAATCCTCACAAATAAGAGGTCTTGCTGGCAGGTGTTTTAACAGCTCTAGAATTCTAAAGCCAAGAGCTCATTCTCTTATCTTTAAAAATGACCAGGCCCTATGGGCCCCCATTCTTGTTTCACCAGGTCTATTAATAGACGCCCTTAGCTGGGACCCTGCGACATAAAGGCTATATGATAGGCTTTATGGAAACACTAACACAGACTATTTTGGAAGTTTCTTTTTCTTCCTTCCAGACTTGACATTCCATGTTTGATCAGAAGTCATCATAATTTATACCTTTTTTGGGGGGTACAAGCTACTTGACTGAGTTTCTCAAAGTGGGCCATGTCAGCACAGAGAAAGGTCTATTTGTGAGCTAAAGGCCTTTCAAACACAGAACACGTTTGAGATGTGAAAACTGTTCCAAAAGTCTGTTTGGTTTCCCTCTTCAAAGTGATCAAATGAACCTGAAAAGTGTTCCCAGTGAAAGCCCCAGCGCTGTCTGTCATCTCCCGGCCTTGACACACACAGGCCCAAGAACAGCAAACGACCGGCTCGGCGCTGGGGCGTCACTGACAAGCCCTCAGCCCGCTCCCACTTCCAAAGCAATGGATTCTTTTTTCAAAAAAGTCATTTCTACACATGGCTAAAAATTCAACAGGCACAAAGGGTCTACCATAAAAATCAAACTCGGCGTTTCCACTAGCCCCTTGGTCCTCCAATTCCCTCGTTTCTCATGGAATCTTGCGGTAATATTCCACACGGCTCGTAAACCTTGTGTTACCCAGATAGCGGCCTGCCCTGTGTGCACTTTTTTTTTTTTTTAAAGATTTTATTTATTCGACAGAGATAGAGACAGCCAGTGAGAGAGGGAACACAAGCAAGGGGAGTGGGAGAGGAAGAAGCAGGCTCCCAGCAGAGGAGCTTGATGTGGGGCTCGATCCCATAACGCCGGGACCACGCCCTGAGCCAAAGGCAGACGCTTAACGACTGCGCCACCCAGGCGCCCCCGCTGTGTGCACTTTTTAACCTCGCTTTCCTCACTGCACGTTTGGGAGACGGCGGGGTCTCAGGAGCACACGCAGCCCTAGAGAACTATTTTTAAAGGCTGCTTAGTATTCCGTCATGTTTTTAAGCAGTCCCCTTTTGAAGGATGGGGAGGCCGTTTCCAGCCTTGGGCTATTGTAAACAGGGCTTTAGGGAAGCCCGATTCTCACGGATGGAAGGGCAGAGCCCTGAAAGCACGGGGGTGAAGCACAGATACAGCAAGCCAGCGGGCTGCTTCCAGTGGCTCACGGGAAAGGAAGCCCGGACAAGGTCAAGAACAGGGGGCCCACTCCGGGTGGGCGGCTTTGTATTTACAGCGACACAGATGGCACACCAGCACGGTTTAGAAGAAATGAGAAAAAGAAAGTAGTCGGATTCCTTGTGACCTCAAACATAGATGGGGATCATTCCCAGAGTCAGCAAATTCCGTTCCGGGGCAGATTTTTATTTTTTATTTTTTTCAAGTTTTTTAAAGATTTTATTTGTTAGAGAGAGTGAGTGAGTACGCATAAGCAGGGAAGGGGCAGGCAGAGGGAGAGGCAGACTCCCCACTGAGCAGGGAGCCTGATGTGGGACTCGATCCCAGAACCCCAGGATCATGACCTCAGCCGAAGGCAGACGCTTAACTGACTGAGCCACCCAGGTGTCCCCAGGACAGATTTTTAGTTAACATGAGGACCCAGACCTCTTCTGCATTTATTTCTCTCATTTTGTCTTTACTTGGTCCTTAACATGCAAAATCACGGTCTCTACTTGTTCCCCGAGACGATTTTTATGTATTGTTCACAGGATTTCCCATACAAAATAAGTCATGATTATTTGAACAGTTTTAAATGCAAAATTTACCCCCAGTGAAATAACACAGCCTAAAACGTTGAACCTGAACCCAGCAAAGCTTCTAAATCGAAACCCCAAATGATGGAAAACACAGAGAGGCTCGAACTCAACGCCACGATCCAGAAGCCGTCAGCTACCCCAGCGGGGCCAACACAGGGCCAACAACCCAGCATCTCCCGTCAAGTTCTACCACGGAAAGGGTACAGACTGCGGTTGGTACTACAATAAGACAGACTCACCGAAACTACCAACCAAACACACGAGCTGGATTTGGATTCAAAGGATCTGTAAACACACTAAAGCCTCCTTTGAGACAACTGGGAAAGCTTAACTGTGGCCTGGATGAGAGGGATTAAGAAATCATTGTTGGCTTCATTAAGTGAAATCACGGCCTGGTGAGTGTGTTTTTAAAAAGTCCTTAAACAGGGAGGCATCCTGAACTACTTATCAGGGAACTCTATGACGTCTGGGCTTTATTTTCGAATACTCCAGAAAAACCATTTGAAGAGATAATGAAAGCACGAAAAACAAAACCTGGTACTGTCAAAGCACCGTGGGGAGTACGTAAGATTGCTTACACGATTCTGTTCCTTTGGGGGTCCTGTAGGAGTTCACAAGGGCGTGAGGGCCGCCGTAACAGGACCACGAGTGGCTCAAATAACTCAGTGGCTTCAATGAGAGAAAATCATTTTCTTACCGTTCTGGAGGTGGAAATCCAAGGTCAGGTCGCCATCCTGAGGCCTCTCTCCACGGCGCGTAGACGACCGCCTCCACTCTTTCTCTCCCCGTGGTCTCTCCCCTGGGTGCGTCTCCTCCTTTCTTATAAGCACGCAGGCCTGTTGACTTAGGGCCTCCCAGGAAGCTCTGCTCTACCGTTAATTACCTTCTTAAAGGCCCTGTCTCTGAATCCAGCCACATTCGGAGATACTGAGGGTTAAGATTTCAACACATGAATGGGCCAGGGACATAATTCAGTCCATAATAGGTGCTTATGAACATTTCCATAAGAAAAAAAAAAAAGGCGTGTAAGTAAAATAACTGTTAGCTTGCTCAAAACAGCGTTGGGCGAGCCTGCCCTCTCTCTCCCCGCAGCCCCGCCAACAGAATCCCCAGGCCACTGACCATAACCCGAAACAGCTGAGTTGTTTCTGTTGTCTGAGAAACACTAGACGGACCTCAAACTCTAAGAACCCACTTTCAGAGGATTATGTGGCTTTTGGAGACGCAAAGATGACTCCAAGGTCATTGAGAAGCATTTACATGCTGAGAGGGCAGGAGGCAAACTGGGTCCCCCCCCCCACGTATGAAAGACTTGGTTGTAGTGGGTTGACCCCAACTCCCATTTATCTTCAATAAACTTTAATAGGCCTCTTTAACCCTACCACCCCCTCTTCTTTTCCATTTTTGGCCCACTCCCCTTATTACAAAGGAAACCCCAGGACCGTTTGTATAAATGTTATACTACCAATAAATGTCAGGTGTGTTTCTTAGAAACGGAAAGACTGTTTTTTTAGTATTCTCACAAATTACTGATGGGTTTTCTTTTTGGAAACTAATTCTGCCAATGTATTATCAGGAGCCATGGTCTAATACTCCCACCTCAAAAATTTATTTTGCCCCCAAAATGGAAAAAAAAAATATAAGCAACAGATACACGTTTAGTGGTAAGATTGTTAAATAGTAACACACCTACTTGCTAGAGAATTCTACAACCATTAAGAGATAATACCACAACCGAAAACCTTCCAACATCTCTGTACTTGAATATTTTAAATTCTGGTAGAGAGGGGAAAACATAAAGTGAGAAGACAGGCAAATCTGGTCAAAATTTTTCTTAACACGTACACAAAGAACTAACAAATCAACACCACCACCCCGATAATTCAATAAAAGAAATTACAATGGGGGGTTGCCTGGGTGGCTCAGTCAGTTAAGCATCCCTTGGACTGCTGGTTTTGGCTCAGGTCACGATCCAAGGGTTGAACCCCAAGATGGGCTCTGCACTCAGGTGGAGTCTGCTTGTCCCACTCCCTCCCACTCTGTTCCTCCCCCTGCTTGTGTGCACTCTCTTGCTCTCAAATAAATAAATAAAATCTTAAAAAACAAACAAAAAAACAGGGACAATAAGGCCACAGAAGATGAACCATAAACAGAGAAACATATAAAACAATGCCAAGTGTACTCAAAATCAAAGAAACGCCTATGATCATTACAGCAAGACCCTCGATCTCCCTCACCTGGTGGCGAAGATCCAAAGACTGAGGATTTGGAGAGACGGGAACAGTTGGGGAAAATGTAGGAATGTAACACTGAGCGCAGTTCGACAGTCCTCTGTCCAATTTTAAAATGCACATTCCCTTGCACTCGGGGTTCTACTGCGAACAGTTCTCAAGATTAGCTCTTGGCGCACACGAGGACGTGTGAGCATGGGTTATCACCGCGGCTTCTGACGTGAATAACTGCCATGTTAGATAAATTATGGCATGTGCAATTATGGCGTGTCTATATGCAGCCGTAAATGAAAATGAGATAGGTCCGTGTTTGCTGGCATGAGATAATGTCTGTGATGTAGTAAGGGGAAAAGGTTTCAGAGTACTTTTTGGGCAGCAAAAAATATATATATATGTACATATGTGTATATATATGTATGTATATATGTATATATATGTAGGTATGTATGTGTATATTGTTCTTTTGTGCGTGCAAATGCTCAGAGGTGTGGGAAGATACACTGACTACCGGCACGGGCTCTCTGGGGAATGAGGTGCACTGAGTGGGGGAGAGTCAGGTGGTGGAGGTCAGCTGTGCTTTCTAAATTTTATACCTGAGAACTTCAGACAAGCGTGGATTTGGGTTTATCGTACAGCGTCTTCAAGTAACAGGTATGAAAATCTTGGAGGATCACGGAAATGTTTGAAATGCTAAGTCATAAACAGGGGACAAAATTGAATTTGCAAACTCGTAAAAATTCCGATGGCACGTAAAAGGAACCGAATGCTCTCAGACTCGTCGTTTGTGATCTGGTGATGGCGTTACGTGGGAATTTTTTCTGCCTGTTACCTAAGTTTTCTGTGAACTGCTTGCATGGTTTTCCCCATTTTGAAGTGATCGAAACAAACTGGAACGAGAGCACACGTTTTCTCGATTGACTTCGACTGGCAACCAAAAGCCCACAGGTGCACCTTGCAGTGGGTGAGTGCGGAGCCGAACAGAGTTCGAGGAAGCCCGTGGCTAACCCGGAAGCCTGAAATGAGGAGGGAAAGGTTATTGGAGGTGCACCCTGGCCATCCAGTGCCACGGACAGGTCCCGTCTGAACAGAGAACCAGCTTTGTATCTTGACAATCCTGAGAACTATGTCATTTCTCCTTGCCTCCAATCCATGTCATCCTCCGTGATTTCTCAGGGCAGCCCCATAAACCATGGCGCAAGCTTCTCTCCCACAGTCCCATTCGCTAATTCTCTCTGGCCCTTAACTTGGTGTCCCACTCAGCCCCCATCCCCTTTCAAATCCTTGCATGTGTTCCACTCTGACCTCTTGTATCTTCATGAATCCCATACGCTTTGCTGCCGTCATCGAACCTGGCTGTGTTGCCAGACTTCTCCATCAGGGATCTCAAAGGGAGGCTGTTTATTCCCTCCAACGCTCCTCATCAAGCCTACCGCTGCCTCTCAGGACACTCTCTTCTGAGTTCGAGCTCTTCTCAGCACGAGCTGAGGCTGGGGATGAAGGCAGGGCCTCATAGCCACAATCACACAAGGACTTGGGACGTTAGTCAAAGGACATGCCCTTCACTGATTACACTCCAGGCTCACTGGGGCTCTTTCATTTCTTTGGATGCTTTTATATCCTGCCTGGGGCAGGGCAATCCAAACCCGATGTGCTCTCTGCTGGCAGAGCTCCTTTCTTCCTTTTTATCTGGCCGATGCGGGTACATGCTTCAGGTCTCAGCTAAATTCCACTTCCTCGCAATGGCCGGGCCCCATCACATACTCTTCTACCTCCCTGTAGTTTTCATTGGTGGCGCTTAGCACAACAGAGATGAATCGATTACATGTCTGTTAACTGCTCTATCCCAAGTGCTGAACACAAGCTTGCTACTATTAAAAAAAAAATATATATATATATATATATATATTTTAAGATTTTATTTATTGTGACACCTGGGTGGCTCAGTTGGTTAAGTGCCTGCCTTCATCTCAGGTCACGATCCCAGGGTCCTGGGATCAAGTCCTGTGTCAGCGTCCTTGCTCAGCAGGGAGACTGCTTCTCCCTCTGCCTCTCCCCCTGCTTGTGCTCGCTCTTTCTCTCTCTGACAAATAAATAAATAAAATCTTTTAAAAACTTTTACAGAGTGGGAGGGAGAGGGAGAGAATCTGAAACAGACGCTGCACTGAGCACAGAGCCTGATGTAGGGATCGATCCCAGGACCTTGAGATCACAACCTGAGCTGAAAACAAGAGTGGGACATTTAACCGACTGAGCCACCCAGGAGCCCCTAAAAATACTCTTAAGTACGTGAATAAACACACATTTAATAAATTAGATTGGAAGAGACTTAGAATCCATTTAAGCCAAGCCAGTTGGTTTATCGATGAAGGATAGGTCCACGGAGGAGAAGCCACACGTCCACAGTCACCGAGCTCACTCACCGAGCTCTGGACCCAGAGACAGGCCCGCACATTTTTCTTACTGAACTCTACGGTACTCGAAAAGGTCCTGGGGGAAGTGAATTCCTAGAGACAAACTTTTTCTGGCTGCTCATAACTGACAAGGAAAGGAAAAAAGATGTAGACAGCATGTGTATTTCACTGATGGATTTAGTTACATAGATTAAAGTGTCAGCTTGGTAAGGTTCCAGCGTGTCTCTGGTCTGACACCGGTTTTAGAAGGAAGGTAGAGACATCCAGGGCTGGCTCCCTGGCGAGCCGGGCAGCCGCATCCCATGGGTCTCTCCCTCAAAACCACAGGGCAGTTTTTTCACGGTGGGTCTGCTTGGCTCCAGAGAGGCCCGCGGCTAGAAAACATAACAGGGGTGTGAGCCCTTCAGGCCCGAGACCTGTTGGCACCGAAGTGTGGGAAAAGTTCTCACAAGGCCGGCCCACAGTCAGCCTGGTCCAGACCGGGGTTATTAATCTTTCCTGTCGCCAAACACTCAAGTCTCAGAGGTTTGAGAAGGAAAAATAAAACAGGATGGCAAGGAGGCGGCCCAGCAGACTAGAAAGAAGTACAGAAGGTGACTTGAAGTTACTCAACCAATACCAAGAAGGTGGAACAGGTGAGACCCAAGCTGTCCACCAGCCTCACGACTCAGTTCCAAGATTTTGAATCCTGCTCAAATCTGACAGATCTGGACACATTGTCAGGTGGTGGGGGGATTGCCTGGGATCATGGAGTCAGACCGTCTAGGTTCCAATCTTGGCTTTGCCATCTATTAGCCATATGCTCTGAACGTCTTTGTGCCTCAGTTTTCCTCATCTGTAAAATGGGTCTCCTGGGTTTGCTTTGAGACTCACTAGGGATAGTCTATTAAAGGGGCTAGCACATAATAAGCATTCAGTACATGTTGGCTATTACTCTTATTCTCTTCTGACATAGGAAAAGCCTGCCCAGAGAAGACACGGGCCAAAGAGAACGGTCACTTACCCAGAGTGGAAGAAAGATGATTGCTCAGGCGCCCACTGTATTGGAATGACGTCCAAGGAAATGAGGCTCGGGACATAAATAAAAAATCAGCAGGTTCCCAAACCGTTCATACATCTTGATTTCATTTTTGTAAAATTCCACCACAAAAAAAGGTTAGCATCCATTCTCTCTGGGAGGATATGAAAGGACTACCCGTGGTTTCTACGTTCTATTTTATTTCTTATTTCCTTATTTCTAAATTTATTCGGCAAACACGTATTATTGTTTAAATGCCCCCCCCCGCCCCCGCACACACACACTTTTATTTGGTCACGTTCAGGTCAGAGGGAGAGGGTGAAAATAAATCAAATCTTTGTCAATGGCTTTACTCTATTTACAGATGATTCATCATCTGGGACCCTGACTCAATTTCTCATTTTGTACCTTTCCATGTGGAAGTTATTCTTACAACTGTTTCTGGGCTTCCAGTTGCAAAACAAAACAAAGCAAAAACTGAAGGAGCGAAGTGTCAGTGAGACATTGAAACACGAAACGGGTGCGCATGATAATAACTGTGAAGGGGCTGAATGAGTTCCAGGATATTGTGGGTAGACTGTCCGTCACACGGCCAAGAGTACACAGACTTAGACCCACGCCCCTTCATCCAACTCCCAGTATCATTCCAATTTTGCGGGGAAAGGGCCTTCCCCCCAGCCTTAATAGCCCGCAGGTGCAGATGGAATTACATTGTTACATTAATGGTAATCATCCAGATTCCGCTGGGGCTTGTCCTTACCTGCTTCGCCCAGAATCCCTTGGAACGAATGAAGTCAAGGGATAACGAGAAAGGAGAGACAGATGTTCAAAAGAAAATTACGTTCTGTTGTCTTGGAAGGTGGTTTTTCTCGGTTGATTTTTAAGAAATCGAACCATTAAAATAACTTTCAAAATGTACTCTTTGGAAAAGGCTGTTACATATTTGCTTCTTTGAAAGCCGAGCGCGTGTGAATGTGGGTGTGTATGGGCAAGCTTCCCCATACAGCCCATGTCTTCAGCCAGTTTCCTTCTGGAGGAAACAAATGGTCTTAAATGGTTTCCATCTTCCACGGCACGAGGTCAGCCCTGGGTACATATCACAGAATAACGACATTTTAAATCTGGGAATAGAGGTGCAAAATCTCTCCCGCCCGTGGACCTAGAGGGGTTTCCTAGACTTTCCAAAACCAGGCAGTCATTTCACGGTGATTCGGAGACTCTTTGTGCTAAATCTGGTCAGTTTTCTTTTCTCCACATAAAAAACTTACTAATTGAAATGGAATCCAGGAGCAGGAGCTGGAATGCCCCCAAATAAGTTCTCTCACACCCCTCGATCCTTCTCCCCCTCAGTGATCCAAGAAGTAGAGCAGATCACTTGAATTTAAAGATTTAAGGAGTCAGGGCGCCTGGGTGGCTCAGTTGGTGAAGCGTCCGTCTGCCTTCAGCTCAGGTCATGATCTCAGGGTCCTGGGATCGAGTCTTGTTGCATGGGGCTCCCTGCTCAGTGGGGAGCCTGCTTCTCTGTCTCCCTCTGCCCCTCCCTCTGCTCATGCTCTCGCTCTCTCCGTCAAATAAATAAATAAAATCTTTTAAAAAAATTAATGAGTAAAAGAAGAGAAATCCAAAAGCGCTTCTGGCTTTCAATAGCTCATTCCTTCTGAAATATTTTAAACAGCGGTTTGGGGAAAAGAAAAGGTGAAGATAGGTAAATGAAGAGTTGAATGAAGTTCTTTTCATCAGAAGCATTTGATTGGACCGCCACGGCTTATCCAGAACAACCTAGAGACTTCCAGGGCTCGCTGCTGGTTCCGGGCCGGCTTCCCCTTTGAGTTCCTTCTGACCCCCCACCCCATGCCCGCTCACCACCTCTTCTCCCTGGGAGACACCTGTCTTAGTGCATTCATGAGGTCACTAATATCCGGACATGTACACCCTAGTGCCACTGTTTCTAGAATGACATTTATATTATGCTCTGCCTCCTGATCTTTCATGAGCGAGTTTTTATGTGTCACTAAAAAATACTGGATAACACTCTTTATTAGCCCCACGATACACCAGCCCATCGATACTCGTCCAGGCCTGATGAGATCACGCTACGGTTCTTAATCAGAGTGAAAGAGAGCAAGAAATACCTTTATTAAAAAAATCAATTAAAAACCAGTTGCCCCAGGTCAACAAAACCATCATCAGGGCATGCATGACAAGAAGAGTAAGAATACCACGAAATGGCAGGAGGCACTGCTCGGGAAAAGGCCCGGAGATTACTGGTCACTTCCACGCACAGCAGTGATCTTTCTGTTTGGCTTGAGATAAAACGCTTTCCTTCGAATATAAAAATGCAGCCACCTACCACTCTCAGGTGCTCTGAATGATTTTTCTGGGAGCAGAGACGGATCTCTCTAGAACCATCGATAGATGCCTCTGGTCCTCAGCATCCCCAGCCATAGGCAGGAAGCCTGACTGACGTCAGTTAGCAACCTAGTGCACACCCAGGATCGCCGCTGCAGAAGCAGCTGGGGGTCACGGTTTACGGCGCCGATTTCAGGGTCCCAGTCCCAGGGAGTCCTGCTTCGTCATGCTGGGAAGAGCCCCCAAGTCTGTATTTTCATCAAGCATTTCAGGTGGGTCTTATGCAAAAATAAGAGCTGAGGGGCTCCCGGGTGGCTTAGTCGGTTAAGCGTCCGACTCTTGGTTTCGGCTCAGGTCATGATCTCAGGGTGGTGGGATCGAATCCTGCGGTGGGCTCTGTACTCAGCATGGAGTCTGCTTGAGATTCTCTCTCCCTCTGCCCCCCCAAACAAATAAAACCTTAAAAAAAAATAAAAATAAAGGCTGAGAACCACGCTTGTAAGAAGTGTGCGATCCTTACGGCAGAAAGTGCACCAGCAAACCGTGGATGCCTGAGGTCCCAACAAATAGATACATGTAACCCCCAGCCCCCAGCCAAGACGTGGACCACTTTCATCCCCCACGACACACCCCTCACAAGCCCCGGTGCAGGCCTGCCTCACTTCCCATCCATCTGATTCTCACCACTCCAGGTTACTTTTGGCTGTTCTAGAACTTTGTGTGAAGTACGGAATCACGCTTTGTTGCGTCTTGCTTCTTTTGCACAATGTCGCGGCTACGAGATCTTGTGATGTAGTGAATGTGCGGCACTCAGCACAGCGCTGGGCCACATTTACCTCACGCCAGCCGCCATCGTCCTCCTCCACCTCATCACCACCATCATCAATATGTCATCCTCTGAAGGTTTTTAAATTATTTCGGTTTTTTTTTTTTAATAAATCTATTTAAGATTTTTAATTTATGTATTTGAGAGAGAGAGAGGTGAGTGAGAGAGAAAACACGAGCAGGGGCAGAGGGAGAGGCAGAGGGAGAAGCAGACTCCCAGCTGAGCAGGGAGCCCGACGCGGGGCTCGATCCCAGGACCCCGAGATCATGGCCTGAGCCGAAGGCAGACGCTTCACCGACTGAGCCACCCAGGTGTCCCTTATCTTGATTTTCTTCGCTATTCAGAAGTAAGGGGACGATATATGGTAACCACACAGCCTGGGAAAATTCTTCTTTTGCGGCTGACCATCTTCCTGTTGGAAGGTCCGACCCCATCAGGAAAACCCTAGGACCTCAGACACGAGAAGGGTGTTTCGCCACAGCGACATTAACGGCCAGCGCTCCGTGACTCTGACTACAGCAACTTATAACGCTTTCCCAGAGAGCCGAGGTACAACTGTTGGGTATGAATATTCCTGCTTCCGAAATACTGGTTCGCAAGGCTCATGAGGAATGCAGCCAGCGTCCCTCAGACACGGGAAGAAACCTTTAATATGAGAACCACTCTACCTACATCTCACTCTCTCCAAAGCTGGCCGCGGAGTGGTCTGTGGTCCCTTTATTTCATTGCTTTCCAGCTATACTCCTGATGCTTAGAATACAGTTATTTAGAAAAATAGGGAGAATACGACAGGACACAAATACTCTTCTTGAGTTCAGTTCTTTATATGGCAACGTAGATAGCACAGCGACGTGTGTTGGATTTATTTTATTACTTGTGTATTTATTTTTGTCAAGAAGGCTTTCAACCGAAAGTCCCTCCAGAGCAGAGGAGAAATTCTTTCCAGGAAAATGAAATCGAGGCCTAAAAAATATTCGGGACTAGGCTCTGTTTAGTAAGGTATTCCCCTGGTACAGAGCCCAATATTAGACATTATGCCCTGCTTGGAAAAAATAACATTCATACGAAATAGTTTGCCTTTGGAAGAAAAAAGGGATAGCAAGAAACAAAAAAGGCAGAAGCAATGAGCAAGAGACATTCCTGTCTGCTGGTGACGGAACAAAGGGGCTCATGGGAAGGACATACCAGTTCATTCTATGGCAATCAAGGTATCTGACAGTGTTGGGACATAGAGGACAGAGCCAGCGCTCCGAATCCCCTGGTGTGAACTCTTGGAAAAAGCACCCTGAGGCCCTACTGGTCCTATTCACTTACGGTTAGTTTGGAAGAATCCCTTTGTGGGCATTCCAATTCATTCATTTGTTCAATAAATATTTT
This sequence comes from Ursus maritimus, assembly GCF_017311325.1. Lineage (NCBI taxonomy): Eukaryota > Metazoa > Chordata > Mammalia > Carnivora > Ursidae > Ursus > Ursus maritimus. The sequence goes on from NW_024426663.1 coordinate 67,862,356, forward strand.
CTCAGCGCCAATTTTGTGTCAGGTATCGGGCACGCTACAAGCGTCTTCTGGCCCTAGCCAAAAAAAAAAGAAAAAAAATCAAAATAAATAAATCAATAAAAAATAAATTTTAAAATTAATTTTTAAAAAATCCCTCATTTTAACGTGGAAGGGTAGCCACACTAATTCCATGAACATTTTGGTTTGGGCTCTACTTAAAAATGTGTAGGATGAGTATTCCTTTCCAACAGACAAAAACGTGGGGGTGGATCTGTCTAGTGACGACACGGTTCCCTCTGCATTCTGTGCTGTGCACTATGTGTGTCTTGTCTCCCTTGTGAGTAGAGCTCCTTGAAGGGGGGACTGGATTTTATTCCTCTTTGTCTTTCCAGGGCTTACCGCAGGACCCAGAATCCAGAAATGACTCCAACAACTTTTGAATGGCTGAATAAACAGAAACTTTTCCAATTTGCCCCAGAAAAAGTACTTACAGACATAAAGACTTAACAGAAAGCATTTCAATTAAGAATCATCTGGAGAGCTGATTCTAAATGCTCGTTCCTGGGTAGTCCCCGGGGAAACCTTCCTTCCATCGGGGTGGGTCTCGGGAAAGCAAGCATTTAACGAGCTCTACAGGTGGTTCTTAACTCCAAGCATATTTGGGAACGCCGCTCCAAAGTAAATAGCAATACCGACAGAGAATGAGCTGAAAAATAAGGAATAATGTTTTAGCAGGAGACCTTATTTGTATGGACAATAAGCACTGGGATCTAAACAAACTTAAAAAAAAAAAAAGCTGGTGCTAGTAAATGCTAGAATTCATTAGTACGGAAGTTTCGAAGTCAGCCTTCCTTCCCCTGATGGCATCACTAAATGACCTCCCTCTGCCCTCACGATGGGAGCCTGAACCCCCACCTTCTGAGGTTCTTGGACCTTAGGGGTCCCATCGCTAGGACATTCACTGCCCCATTTCAGTTCCTGAGGTACATGAGGGCCATTCCGAGGTTGTCCGAGAGGTAAATTTACCACCCACTGATTTTCACAAATCCTGGCGGTCCCGCGAAATCCTCTTAAGTATCAGATATGGACACAAAACGGGGAAATTGAATAGGAAAAGTCCATAGCTCAGAGTGACGTGCGAATACTCATTTGTTCTGCTGAAGAACACAGGCCCGTGTTGGTAAACACATTATTTTAAGGCAAAGCTTCAGACATGCCCCAATTATTGTATAGATGTCCACGTTAGAGCAGGACATATGGGGCGGTTGCTCTAATTGGCTCCGTGGACAAATTCGAATTTTGAATAAGCCAGAGAAAGGGCGAGATTGTTGCGGCAACACTTTGCAGTAACTTCTTGTAAAAGCATTACTCAATTGACATCTGAAAACATCATACGCCCCTTCTAGAATCAGCCTCGAAGTGCCACTTGCAAGCTAATGAATCCAGTGATAAGCAATGATGCTTCCGGCAGTCAAGGGCAGATAACAGGAGCCAGTTAGTTTCCTCTGTCCCAGACGCAAATGTGAGAGTCTTTCATGCAAATTTGTCCATTTGCATTTTAGTGTAATTGAACACATTGTGTATCTACTTTGCTAGGGTCTCCTCCGCTAGCTGCTAGAAGTCTAAAGCAAACCGAGTCTTGGTCTCAAACCATGCAATGTTTAAAATCTGCTAGGATCGTTACCTAAAATAAATAACATCATAAGGGTAGCATATAAAAAATCCTTAACCATGATACAGACCAGTGCTTCTCAAACTTTAATGTGCATACGAATCTGGGGATCTTGTTATAATGCAGGTTCTGATTCAGTTGGTCGAAGACGGAGCCCACGATCCTGCGTTTCTAACAAGCTCCCAGGTAACGCAATGGTGTCGACGTGAGAATCATACTTGCAGAAATGAGGCACTGGACATCGAGCAGAGGCGTCAGGTAGGCAATCAGGTACATGCCTTCGGAGTCCAGGAGACAGGTGCAGATACGATTTGGGGAGTTCCGGACATGTGGATGACATTGGTAGCCATGAGTCCCCAAGAGAGTGAAAGTCGAGAAAAAGGCCAAGAAGCGGGGGTACAAAGGATGCATTTCAGGGATATAAGTCTGGCTGGATCAAAAGGTTCCCTTTGAGGGCAGCGAAAAAGAGTTAGGAGCTCAACGTTGGAGTCCGGTTGTAAAGGGTCTCCAATGCCGCTTAAGAGAATTTGGGCTGAAGAAACAATTCTTGTTCTCGATGGTCTCGGGGGAAATCCAGCACTACACGTGGCTGATGGCAAGATGACATCAGCCTCCACGGTCACAGCGCCTGGTGCTTATACGAATAGACTCATAGTAAACTGGTTAGGCTAATACGCTAGTCCGGGGCTCCAGGAATTTCACAAACCGTTTAAGAAAGCAATTGTGAATGACTTCCTCAATGCTGCAAGCCAGTTATTCCCGTAACCGAGGGCAGACTATAAATATGACACATCTCTGGTAATTGCTTTCTTTTGGATTAAGACTGGCAATTTTCTTGTCAGAGCCGGGCATGTAGGAGAAAGGGAGTGGGGACATTTGGACGGCTCGGGTAGCTTTTGCAATTTGAAAAGCCATTCACAGTTAATTTCTTTTAAATTAACATGGCAGATTCGGCATTCGCACCAAATTTGTTTTCTCTTGTGGTCTCTTCGGTCTGATACTCTTTAGAGCTAAAACCTTTATTAATCCTGTTAAGTACAGATCTGTAGTGGCTCGTTATTTCCCTCGGCCTTGGGCTGACTCGATTGCTAGAGATTTTGGCAAAAAGGGGAGGAGAAAGTTGGAAAAAGTGGATGTGGGTCACAGGCACACAGGTCCCCTGATCCCGCCAGCCTGGTAATGACACCAACTGCCCACATTTCCGGGAGCGCATAAACGGGACCTCCCCTTTATCTAGAAAGTTCTATTTTATTTACATAGAACTATCCGATGCAAAAGGGACAGATGTTAACGTCTCTTAGTTCTGGTGACTCTTCTGCTGTTTGTTGTATCTGTTTTCCCTACCTTTAAAATACTTCACATTCTTCACACGAATAATTTAAAATGCTCTCCTGATGACCTACGGTTAACCAAGCCAGAGGCACAAAAGTAGATTCCCTGCAACTTGTCTTTCTTTCCTCTTCCTGCCTCTCGAATCAGAACCCATGCCAGGAAGTTAAAAAAGAAGTAGTAATCAACTTTTGCATCTTGACATTAACTTAAAACTACTCTCAGCTAGGGTGATTTTTCTTTAATACTGAATTTTTGCTGATCTACACGCCGTAAAATTCACTCTCCTGGGTGCACAGGTCCGTGGGTTCTGAGAAACGCCCAGTCTGCAGCACGATCACCATCAAAGTATTTGGAGTCAAGCCCTTGCTTCACCTCGACGCCTGGCCTGGCGACCTCTGATCTGCGTCTGCCCCTCCGGTTTTGGCTTTTCCAGAATATTATTATCTTTTCAGTACCGCCCTTTCCTTAGATGCGATTTTCAGATGACTCCTACTTGCTACGCTCTCACTGTGAAGAATTCTTCCCGTTCAATCAAACACAACATCATTTTTTATTCTCCAAACCATTTGGAAGTGAACAGTAACAGCGACGTGGTTTCTTTTTTCTTTTTTATAAGATTTTATTTATTTGTTTGACAGAGAGAGAGACAGCCAGTAAGAGAGGGAACACAAGCAGGGGGAGTGGGAGAGGAAGAAGCAGGCTCCCAGTGGAGCAGGGAGCCTGATACGGGGCTCGATCCCAAGACCCTGGGATCACGCCCTGAGCCGAAGGCAGACGCTTAACGACTGAGCCACCCAGGCACCCCAGCGACGTGGTTTCTTAACCTAAAGTTCTCCCTTCATTTTTCAGGCCCCAAACATCACATCCAACTCTTCCGAAATTTCTTTTGAATTTACAGATCTTAATGTGTGAGCGGGTTTCCCACGGCTCTCTGCTAGAGAGCTGGAGGCAGCCCACGTTTAGCCGTTCGAATCTCACACGCAATTTCTATCAACAGCCCCATGAAGGGGGACAGAATGAACCAACACCAAATTTATTTCACTCTCAAGGGCTCCACGGCACTTCCTTTCCGGTTTCCATTCTGTGTCGGAGCCCACAGCGAGCCGATTTGACACAGAGGTGACGGCGTTTCTTTTCTTCTCTTCCATCTAATTATTTTTAGCAGAGACATAAAGAGGTTTCGGAATTGCTTTCAGCACCTTCTTTTCAAACACGGCATTCCAAGTTTAAGCTCAAACTTAAGTGTAATGAGCCTGTTATCAACACCTGCCAGAAAGGAGCATAATGAATGAATCCGTTCAAACACCCTCTTGACAAGACTGCTTATATCTTTCCTTATGAAAGCACAGGATAGATTTATTTCCGTCTACGTTTTTACGCGTATCATTTTCATAGACTCTCTTGGTGCCGCAGCAATGGTAGGAGTTTCTGAGGGAAACAGCTTCACTCTACAGACACCGCAGAGAAAAAAAGGAAAGGAGAATAGAAACACCCCCACCCCTCCGTGCTGGCTTCGGGAAGTCACTGTGGGTTCACCCAAAGCCATCAGAAGACACATTTCGACTTGGGAAATGCATACGCTGTATCCCGTGGACGTCAGGAAGCAAACGTGATTATGTTCTTTAGTAATTTAAAGAGAAGACAATTTTACAACTTGCATTAGGAGCAACCCCAGAGACTCAGAGGCCAGGTAGCAAACAGAAGAGGGACAGAAGAACACATGTGACTTCCTAAGGACCTCTCATGATTTTAGCATGTGCTATTTTAAAGGCTTCATGTACATATTTACATGTTAGTTTTATTTTTTTTAAAGATTTATTTATTTATTTATTTGACACACAGAGAGACAGCCAGCGAGAGAGGGAGCACAAGCAGGGGGAGTGGGAGAGGAAGAAGCAGGCTCATAGCAGAGGAGCCTGCTGTGGGGCTCGATCCCAGAACGCCGGGATCACGCCCTGAGCCGAAGGCAGATGCTTAACGACTGCGCCACCCAGGCACCCCTACATGTTAGTTTTAATTCGCCATAATGCTTTTGTGATCAAATGCCCCGAAGCTAATTGTTTTCTTTTGTGAGGCCCGAACCGAGCACAGACACAAAAAGATTCATTTAAGGGCAAAAAGTTCCAAAAACAGTAAAAGAGCCGTATGGTCTGTCATCTTTTACTACTCAGAGCTGTGCATGATTTCTCAACGTGAGAACTGGTTCTGTATGTATTCTTTAGATAAAGCAAGGGGCTGTTTAATATATTTGAAAAACCAGCAGCCAAAATAATCAGCCCCTAGTCTACATTCCCATTGTCACACTTTGGACGTTTTAAATTTACGCACATGGTCTACTGGAATACGCAAGCAAATACTCCCCTGCGAAGAAAAGACAAATATTTATGTACAAATAGATAGTGTTTTAGCGAACAGGCACTCAGATGTGAGGGCTGATATTTTATGACTTGACTCTTAGCCTCAATAAAACACGCTCACAAGGCAGCATTTTTTGGGGGGATAAGTCATAACTTTGCCATGGAGGGCTATTAGGGGCCCATTTACTGACATGGGACCAAGCCTACAACTCCTACAGAGAAACGTTATTTAAAAAGGCAGGCTGATTTTCGGGAAAATCCCCCCAGGGGACTTGAAGTTCCTGGGGTAGTGTCCGACGTGCCACACAATATTCCTTACTGGAAAAGAGAATACCCTGTGGCAGTACTTTTTGCTGAGTGAGATATGGCAGGAGGGCATAATTTCTGCACGGAAGATATCTGCGGGTTTACACCGATGGAAAACACAGCCTCAAATCGCAGGCTGTTTTTAGAATTCTCACGGGTTTGCACGAGGGAATGTTTATTTCCCTATCTATGTATGGAGAGGCATGCCCTCTAGTTTAAAGTCTAAGAGTATTTCCTGGGAGTGGACTTGCCCAAAGATCTAACGGGATTGAGTCATGGGAAGTTCCAAACTGATTTCATCACGAGCCACAATGTCTCTAATGCCCCAGAGTGGTTATCGAAGTAACCGGGGTTTTCTCCCCTGGTCAGGTGCTGGAGGTGTGGGAGGCACTTTGCAACATACATTCCTCTATAGGCATCAGGCAACTCCCACCTCCTGCCCTCACTCAGACACGGACTCAGGCCCTGGGGAAGTTTACTTTCTGCCAGATGACCAAAAAGAGTGCGGTAATAACTAAGTATTACTTGGACATGGCATTCACTATGGAACCGAGAGGGTGAAACCCTTTGCCTCGTGTCTCCCTGTCTCTGGATCTCCTGAAAGTTCTTTCTCATGCAATGCAAGGAGCCCAAACACAGACAAGCTAGAGAGGAACATCAGTCCTGATTTGGAGGAGGTCCTAAAGCGAAGGCCCAGCTTGTACCGTCTCTTCTGCTCACCAGTGACCACGCGAGAATGGCGGGCAGGGTCCCCCCGATGGCAGGCAGAGCACCAGTCTTTCTCTTTTTACTGAAGACTGAGCAAGAGGAAATGAGCTGCCGTCACAGTATGAACACTTGGACTGCATATAAGACGTAATTGAATACTATCTTCTATTTGCGTGCAAGATGCAACATTTCAAAGTGCTTCCAAATGATTATCTTGCTTTCTCCATCCAGCGATCCATCATGGAAGAAGGGGGCTTGTTATTACCGCTCATTTCAAAATCAGGCCAGCAAAGAGATTCTCGTCTTTCTTCTCAAAGTGACAAAATTCCTGGAGAATGTATCAGTGCCTACGGCCAACACTCCAGAAACAAGGGCCAACATTTGAGTATTGACTACATGAAAGGTATTCTGTTTCGTGTTTCATATATGCTTGTCTAAGTCATTTATTCAAACCCATGAGCTATGCACGTGATGCATTATATATATTTTTATATTTATTTGCATTTACCTAATTTATTCATCCCAGCCTAGGAGATGAGTGATAGACGGGAAAAATGATGAACTTTCATGGAATAGCACTGGATTTAGAGTCTGATTAAAATTCCAGGTGCATCCCCCAATGTTCATAGCAGCAATGTCCACAATAGCTAAATCGTGGAAGGAGCCGAGATGCCCTTCAACAGATGACTGGATTAAGAAGTTGTGGTCCATATATACAATGGAATATTACTCAGCTATCAGAAAGAACGAGTTCTCAACATTTGCTGCAACATAGACGGCACTGGAGGAGATAATGCTGAGTGAAATAAGTCAAGCAGAGAAAGACAACTATCATATGATTTCTCTCATCTATGGAACATAAGAACTAGGAAGATCGGTAGGGGAAGAAAGGGATAAAGAATGGGGGGGGTAATCAGAAGGGGGAATGAAACATGAGAGACTATGGACTCTGGGAAACAAACTGAGGACTACAGGGGGGAGGGGGGTGGGGGAGTGGGATAGGCCGGTGATGGGTAGTGGTGAGGGCGCATATTGCATGGTGCACTGGGTGTTATATGCAACTATAGAATCATCGAGCTTTACATCGGAAACCAGGGATGTACTGTATGGTGACTAACATAATATAATAAAAAATCATTATAAAAAAAAAAAATTCCAGGTGCATCGATAGGAAACCTTCCAGGTGAACCAGAGAAAGGCTCGAACAGCCTGCTTGCCCTTGAACCAGATACTTTGCCATTCTTCCTTCCCTGTGCTCTGCAGTCGCCTGGGGATAAAGCCTCCCTGAGCTGTGAGTGGATATAAGGAGCCAGTGTAAATAATCTGCCTAGAGTAGTGTCTAACTACAGAAACACTCCCTATGCGGTGATTCTGTACATTCTTTAGACTTCCTAGCCGAATGTCACGGGACAAGCCACTTCCCCCCTCTGAACATAAGGAAATGCTGGGGGTAACACCTGCCGACCTCACAGGCTCTGAAGAGATAATACACACGACAACGAAAATAGTTTGGGAATTAACAGCCTCTAGAAACTTTGATACCATGTTCAGGACTTCTAAGTTTGTCTCCAGCCCTGGCCAGGCCTGAGATCTCCTCCTAACTGTCCATTTTTCTGTGGAATCAAAAGGCATTCATTCCTTGCTTTTGTTCTCTGAACAAATACGGAGTACTTCCTCTGTGCTCACAGATGGGATATGGAGAAAAATAATGCAGAATGTGCTAGAGACGTTTGCAGTGTGGGAGCTGGGGCAGACAAGAAAACCAGTGTTGACCACCTGGTCTCCTACGTGCTGGGGTGATGGGGTGGCAGGAGGCAGGAAGCCACAGACACGGCTCACAGAGGACAGAGGGGCCACAGAAGCCTCTCCAGGAGTATACCGTTCAATATCACCATGCCCCCAGAGAACTCACAGTTGACCGACTCAACCTCTCTTTCCCCAACAGGCATCTTTTGAAAAGAAGTGAATTCCTATCCATCTCAGTAGCTTATGATGGTTTGCTCTACAGGAGGGCAGCGATCAGCGGCCTCTCAAAGAACTCCTGTGTGGTGTACCTCTCTAGGGTTGGGCCTCCAGGATGCCAAGAACTTCAGAGCTCAACATAAACCTTCAGATACAAGTTGTGTGGCTGGGTGGAATCTGTGTGTCCTGAACCAGGCCTCAGAAAATGGCGGCTATGGTCACTCTTGCATTACAGGTATCTTAATAGTTTGATATCATGAGCCAAAAGAGTTTTGGAATCCTAATCATTATTTTTTAACACCCTCAATACATCACCCCACTATTCTCAGCCTTACCCCGGGGTTTCTCAAACTCTTTCTCGAAAGTGCCACTAACGGCAGCCGAGAGGAACCAAGGGCCTGGGGATAGCTTGGGGTCTTCGTCAAGCACCACATTTTCTTAAGTTTCACACTTTATCCCAAAAACGAAAGCCAATTTTGCAGTCTAAGCCTAAAGCGAAATACACGTATTTTAATTACATATTATTTTATACCTTATACTATATAATCATATTATTTTCTGTCCAAATCTTGTTTTGTTTCATTTCTTAATATCTCTATGCTTCCCAATCATAAAAGCAACGTCACCGTAAGAAACCAGGAAATGATATCAAGATACAAATTAAAAAAAATTAAGCTGGGGGAGCCTCGGTGGCTCAGCCGGTTAAGCAGCTGCCTTCAGCTCAGGTCATGATCTTGGGGTCCTGGGATCACATTCAGGGGGGATCCCTGCTCAGTGGGGAGTCTGCTTCTCCCTCTCCCTCTGTCCCTCCACCTGCTTGTACTCTCTCTCTCAAATAAATAAATAAAACATAAATAAAATCTTTCTTTAAAAAATAAGCTAAGCCATAATTCCCAAACTACTAACTGTGGTTGGTGATTTTCCTTCTGCCTATTTCCATATTTACATACACAACAAGTAAATACACCATTACATGAGAATATACATACAATTTGAGGTCTTCTTGTATCTCTATTTTCAAGGCCTTTTTCACTTAAGCATAATTATTTGATGAACATTTTTACGTAACAGTTTGATGAGTGTAAGAGCTTAAAGTACAAGATTTGTGGGGCGCCTGGCTGGTTTTGTCCATAGACCATGAAACTTTTTTTTTTTTTTAAAGATTTTATTTATTTATCTGACAGAGAGAGAGACAGCCAGCAAGAGCGGGAACATAAGCAGGGGGAGTGGGAGAGGAAGAAGCAGGCTCCCAGCGGAGGAGCCCGATATGGGGCTCGATCCCAGGATTCCGGGATCACGCCCTGAGCCGAAGGCAGACGCTTAATGACTGAGCCACCCAGGCACCCCTTTTTAATTTCTTTTTTTTTAAGTGACCCCTATGCCCAGCATGGGGCTTGAACTCACGACCCCAAGATCAGGAGTTTCGTGCTCTACTGACTGAGCCAGCATGTGAGGCACCCCCGTAGACCATGCAACTCTTGATCTCGGGGTCGTGAGTTCGAGCCTTCCATTGGGCATAGAGCTCACTAAAAAAAATTTTTTTAATAAAAATTAAAAAAAAATAAAGCACAGGATATGTAACCTGGGTTTGCATTCAAACTCTACCTATCCTTACCAGCGTCAGGTATGGTATAAACTGAGGTTTCTGACCTTACTTTGTTCAGAGGGGGGTTGTAGGGGTGAAGTAACCCACTGTGTGTGAAGTGCTTAGACGTCCCTTGGTATACAGTACTTGCTGTGTTAAGTGTTGAGTGGTATTTCTTCCCACTGATTTAAGAGGCTACTTTTTCATATACTAGATTCCTTTATGTGTTTTCGTCTGGGAACTCCTGGATCTTCTATTTTCTTCCACCGAAAGCAATCTATTTATGTGCCAAAATGAGCTTGGTTTTACATGCTGTCTTTACAATAAAAAGGCCTAACTGGCTGGGCTCATTCCCCTTCTGTGCTTCTCTTCGGGATTTTTCTGGCTATTCTTTCTCATCCATTTTTCCGTATGAACTTCAGAATAACTTGTTTAGTTAACATTTTTTCTTGTTACTTGCATTTAAACTGTATTTGCTGAATATTCGAATACGTGACCCTTTAAATTCCTTCTATAATTTACTACTCTTCATTTTCATTATATGTGGCTTTATTTGGATTATTGTCTATTCTATTCTTCAGGCTTTTTTCTACCACAATATCCCCCTGACACATATTCAGTTACTTTTAAAGAATTTTGTCTCCAACTTGACATAAAAAGAGACGAGAGAAAAGGGAATACTATTTTGACACTTCACAGGCATAATCTATGTACCTACGTATCCAGGTAGCATTGCCAAAACAGAGGCCTTGGAACACTGCTGTTAACAGGTATGATTACATAGAAAAAAATAGTGGGCTGTGGAAAAAAATGCCTTTCAGAAATTCCAAGTTAAACAGAATTAAATACGTTTTTATGCTGCAAGAATTCTCGCAAACTTGGTATTGCTCACATACTTTCTGGATCTCCAAAAAGAGATCTATCTTGCAGAAGTGCCCAAACGTCTGACCATGTGCCATTTTCTAGAAGGCACATACCTTAGGGATTAAGCTCCTAGACGCTCCAGTTTGGGAAATTCCACTGTGAATGGGTTGCTTCCAAGATTTTGAGGTGGGTACCAAGGGAAACTTCTTTTTTTTCTCTTTCTACAACCACCATTCAGAGAGGTGAACTATTCGTCTTTAATCTAGGATAATTGGTCTTGAGTCAAAGGAAATTCCTCTCGGATTTGGTCTGTGGGCTGCCTGAGTTCTACTCTTCCCTGATGGGCTGTGTTTCACCCCCTCCAATATCTTCATATAGGTTTCAGTGGGAAATTGGGAGAGACCCAACAAGCCAAACGCTACTGAAAACGAGAAGCCCGGGCCAATATTCTATTGGTTAGACACTGAAATGACTCAACACAAAGTCAGAATGGTTGACTAGCACACAGCAAATGGTTCCTAAAATACATACTGAGTTTATTTTTATAATTCTTTGTTTGGAGGAGAATGATTTTTCTCCTCTAGGGATTTTTATTATTTAAATAAAAAAACACCCTGCACAAGTACTAGGCTATGTACCAAAATAAAGGTTGATTTTTCCCCCCACTCTCTCTCTCTTCCTTTTTTTTTTTTTGGCAGGCGGGAAATCATGTTCATGCACTCTATTTGTTGGACCTTGGGGTAAAATTATATTTCATAGTTCCCTTGTTCCCAGGCTATGGTAAAAAAGAGATTGATGTCTGAAATTTCAACTATATTTGTCTTACAAATTTGTCTGATTCTCTTGAGAATAATTATCTCATATCATTTAAAGGTTAGTAATTCCTTAGGAATGACCTCTCTGTTATAATTAGAGTAAGGGTATTTACATTTAGCTAGGAAAAGTGAAAGCCAATGGACTTAGTTTCTGGCATTACTACTTTTTTAAACTGTTGGTCTTTGAAACAAATAGCAGGGGTCATAGGGGCACTGCTCAATTGAATCATCACTTTTTTCTTTCATTTTCTGAAAGTGGATAATGTTATAAAACATGGTAAAGTAACAACATTTAGGAAAAAATATCTCATAATACAACACTAAATCTATATAAACTAGGAAAAGGTGTGGCTGTTCAGAGGGATTTCCAATGGCTTCTTCCCCAATTTTTAACCAGTAATTTAAGTCCCAGACATCAGCTTCAGGATTTCAGTGCAGCAGAAGGAGGGAATGAGAAAATGAAGGAAAGAAGGAAGGGAGGGAGTGGGAAAAAAGGAGAAAGAAAAAAAATCTGATCTTATAAGTGGTGAATCCAAAAAAATCACACTCTTTTAATAAGAGCCGAAAGAAAGAAAGAAAGAAAGAAAGAAAGAAAGAAAGAAAGAAAGAAAGGAAAGACTTAACTTTGTGCAGACTACTCAGAACTTCAGGAAATACATGAGCTAGAAAAACCTGGCAAGGGAATTCAAAAGATCCTTCAGGTTCTGTCCTCTCACATACAAGACAGCAGAGGATGGGAACAACCCAGCTTTGAGATTTTGAGTGAAGTGGTTCTTTCCCTGCTCTTAGAAGAATATTAGAGTTAACGATAGATCTTTGTATACACTGACGTTTCTCCAGCATCACAGGCTCGATGCTGTTCTGTCATGGGCTCAAGACACTAAGAAGACTCTTGAATCTCACCCCATGATACACAAAATTTTTCCTATGTGTCCTTAGAATCAAATCAAAAGCTCCACATGGCATGTATGATTCACTTCTCCAGCAAACATCAATAATCCTACTATCAGAGAAAAAACTCAAGACTTAGCAAGAACATTGGATAGATGACAACTACTTTCATCTCCTAGTTCATATTATGCCAGTCAGCTACTAGCCTATTTTACTTAATCTGATGCCACAGTGACCTGGAAAAATGCCGTATCTGGCTGTTGATGCCAAAAATGTTAGGATGAGCTTTTAAAGCCCACACCTTGGTCTCTATGAGTTGGACAAAAATTAGAGCATTTTATAAAGCAGGAATCCTTAGAAAGGAATATCCCTCTGTTAAAAAACAAAAACGAACACAAAAGCCTCTTTCCAGGGACAAAAGGAATCAGTGAGAAAGTTCAAATGTCTCCTAGTAAAAAAAAAAAAAAGAAACTTGAAGCCTAGGTCAGTTGCAAATATTGACTGTGATTTTATGTCACAATGTGTTATGGAATATCAATCTGAAAATTTAATGTAGAAGGACACCCAGTAAAAGCAAACCGATTTCTAAGGATACTTCCATAATCTAGGGTGCACCGGGCTCCCTTAAACAAATCCTTACTGATGATAAGTTCCTCCAAAAAAATTATAAAGCAGTGAGAAAATAATCTACAATAAGTCAGCAGACATAACTAATAGGATAATTAGAGCTCAAACACGTTAAGATAATTACATGTACTTTGTAATGGTTAAAGAAATAAAAGAAGAAATAGAAACCATGATGAAATATTAGGATACAATAAAATTAACTAAATGATTTTGAATAAAACCAAACAGGACTTTTAGAAATAATAATGTAGACAATGAAATTAAAAATTAAAAGCAGATTGGCTGCTAAAGAAATCATTAATAAATTAGGAGACAGAGTTGGGGGAATTACCTAGAGGGACGCACAGGAAGATTTTAGAAAGGAGGGGCGCCTGGGTGGCACAGCGGTTAAGCGTCTGCCTTCGGCTCAGGGCGTGATCCCGGCGCTATGGGATCGAGCCCCACATCAGGCTCCTCCGCTATGAGCCTGCTTCTTCCTCTCCCACTCCCCCTGCTTGTGTTCCCTCTCTCGCTGGCTGTCTCTATCTCTGTCAAATAAATAAATAAAATCTTTAAAAAAAAAAAGGAAAGAAAACAAAATAAAAAAGAGAATTTAAGAAGCATGCAGAAAAAAAAGCAAAAGTCCAGTCTGCATACAAGTTTGAGAAAGAGAGAATAGAAAGAATGCAGTTGTGGAACTAAATTACCATAACTTCTGAATATTTTCTTTCTTTTTTTAAAGATTTCATTTATTTATTTGAGAGAGAGAGAGTGAGAGAGAGACAGAGAGATCGTGGCAGGGGGAGGGCAGAGGGAGAAGCAGACTTCCTGCTAAGCAGAGAGCCCAACATGAAACTTGATCCCAGGACCCTGGGATCATGATCTGAGCCAAAGGGAGATGCTTAACTGACTGAGCCACCCACGTACCCTTTTTCTTTTCTTTTTTTTTTTTTTTTAGGTAGGCTCCACGCCCAGCACAGAGCCCAACATGCGGCTTGAACTCAGACCCTGAGATCAAGAGTTGGAAGCTTAAGCCACTGAATCACCTGGTCACCTTAGCCCTGAATACTTTCAATAGGACATTTGTTAAAATTATAATTGAACATTAGCAGACGCATGGTTCATTAGCAGCTACGAAAGAACAGGAGAATGGGAATAGAGCTCCCACAGAGCATTCAAGAAGTCTCAATACTAGGTTGGCTATCAGTCTTCATTTACATAAATAAGGTTCTACGGTAGTTTCTTCAACCTCCACATACTAAGAAAAGTAAAGAACCTTTCTATAACATTCAGAATTTTTTTTGTTTTTTTGATATTTCCAAGGACTGCTGACTTGCAACCTTGGGACCATGAATGTTTGTTTTAGGGAACTGCATGTGTTCCCTTGTTCCAGAGAATTGTGTTTGTCCACTTTAAACTGTCACAAGAGGTTGTGACTATGGCTTCGGTGATCATGACATTTCCTATTTTCTTAGACTAGTAAAAAAACAAAACAAAACAAAAAACCAAACCGAACATTTTTTTCCAAATAAAATAAAATAATGCAGATATTTTAAAGATGATTTTAAACAGCAAGAAAAGAATCTCATTCTTCCACAGCTGATACAGGTGAAAAGCTGGAAAATTTTCTCAAATTGGGGAAAGACATAAATCCACATGTTAGGAAACAAAGGAATCCAGCAGGATAAAAAAGGAGCCACCCCATACCCAGACATACCAGGGGCCAGAGTGAAACACCAGAGAAAGTTTTAAAAATAAACAGAAGGAGAAAAGACATTACCTACCGAGGAACAACCATTAGAATGACATAAAAGTTACTATTCATTCATTCATTCATTCATTCATTCATTCATTCATTATTTTCAGCATATGCCTCAAATATTTATAAAACTCCTCTTTTACTCCAGACATTTTTGGAGGTGTCTGGAGGGGGTAGGGTATAAATCTCTAAACAGAGCAGAAAGAAAGAAAGAAAGAAAGAAAGAAAGAAAGAAAGAAAGAAAGAAAGAAAGGAGATGATAGAATAGTATCTTTAACCTGGAATAACCTTGTGATAATTAGCTCTCTAATTATAGTCTCTGCGATCTCATTCTATTGAACTCAATCTGCCCATTTTTCTTTTTACTGTAATACAGTCTGTAGTAGTTTTATTAATTTTCTATGGCCGCTTTAACAAATTCCCATAAACTTAGTGGTTTCAAACAACACAAATTTCTTATCTGACAGTTCTGGAGGTCAGAAGTCTAAGATCAGTCTTAGCGGGTTAAAGAGCAGGCATCAGCCGGGCTGGCTCCTAATGGTGACTCTGGGGGATGATGTGTCTCCTCTGTTTTTAGCATCTGAAGGCTGCCTGCATTCATGGCTCATGGCCCCTCCTCCATCTTCAAGCCAGCAGCATAGCATCTTTTAGTCTCCCCGTCTCCCTCCATCTCTCTGTTTCTTTCTCTGTCCCTCCGTCTCCTTCCCTGCTCTTCCTCCCTTCCCCACTCTTACTCACAGATACACACCTCTGTTTCCATCATCATATTTCCTTGTGTCTTGTCCCTCTCCTGCCTTCCTCTTATTGGAACCCTGCTGATGACACCAGGCCCACCTGGACCGTCAGGATCATCTCCTGGTCTCAATATCCTAATTAGCAAAGTCCCCGTGCCATAGAAAATATATTCACAGGTTCCAGGGATTAGGATGTGGACATGGGACATCTTTGGGCAGGGGGCATTATTCTCTGTCTACCAGACAGATGGCTTCCCCTTCCCTTTGGAAGAACAATCATCTAAAACTCTGTATCCCGCTAAAGGTAACATAAGACTATTTCAGACAATGAACAATCGAGAGTCTAACAGGCTCAGGCCCTTGCTGAGAGAAGCCCTAAGGGCTTTTCTTCAGTAAGAAGAAAATTGAATACAGAAGGAAGGACTGAGGAACAAGATGCAGAAGTTTTTTAAAATGCACACATGCGCATTAACTATATTAAAACCAATGATACAATGTCTAATTCTGAACGTCTGAAAGACACAGTGGCATAAAAATGCTGGCAAGCAATCATATGGAAGGTGAGGTGGGGACCCCCGTACTGACATGAGTTATAGTGCCCGAAGGCTCTCAAGAGGCAACAATGTTGATTAACTGCAGAGATCGCATGTGAACATTTTTGAATAACCTCTAAGAGAACAGAAATATATAGAAATGGGGAGGGGAAAAAAATCCGCCCAAAACATACCACAACCCACAGCATACGCACCTCACAATACGGCCTCAAAATATGAGAAACAGAAATGGACAGAATTGCAAGATGAAATTAACAAGTGCACATTTCCAGTTGTAACATACTGCTCTTAGAGCTCAGAGACAAAGGAGGCAAAAATTAGTACGGATGTATGATAGATTAGCAATTTAATCCACAGGCTCGAGCGAATGAACTTGTAGAGAACACTGTACCTGCCAACAGAGTCCGTATTCCTTTCTAGTCCACCTAAACAGTTGCAAAAATTGACCAAACACTAAGCCACAAGCCACGTGTCAAAAATACCAAATAATCTGTATCAGTGCTGTCCAATGGAAACATCACGGGAACCATGTATGTAATTTTGGAGTGTCTAGTAGTCACATTTAAACATGTGAAAGGCAGGTGAAATTCATTTTAATAATATACTTTATTTTACCCAATGTATCCAAATACTACTTCTTTTTCATACTAAGTCTTAGAAATACAGCACATCTCGATGTGGGCGAGGCCCACGCCAACTGTTCATGAGCGACACATTGCGAGTGACCGCTGTGACGGACAGAGCAGCGCCATATCTACAGACCACCCTCCTGTACCCAGGGCAACAGAATTAGAACTCAGAATCAAAAGTGTTTAAACAATCACAAATTCTGATAAAATCTTACTTCTAGATAACGCATGGTCAAAATCAAATGGAAATTACGAAATACTTAGAATTAAACAAATTAAGTAAATATCAACATAACTATCAGAGTTTGGGGGACAAAATGTATAGCTTCAACTATCCAGAAACGTACATGGCAACTTGATATATGACAGAAGGGGCAGGTCAAGTTTTAGTGGGTAAAGGACAGGGCCTTCATTAAGTAGTGCTGGACGATGGGCTTTTCACAAGGCAAAAACATCTGTAATTGGAATCTTGTCTCATGCCATACACAGAAAATGAATTTTGTTTGACAGCAGAAAATATCTCTGCTTGGACAATGGGGCCATGTTATCAAAGGGCTTAAATGATGGATCAAGAATATTAAATCAGGATAAAAGAAAGTATCTCTGGCCCCAAACCTTCAATGATTACAGCCTTACTTCCCACATTATTGCAAGATGAAGCAGATAGATAAAAGGGCTATAACTGGGGCGCCTGGGTGGCTCAGTCGGTTAAGTGTCTGCCTTCGGCTCAGGACATGATCCCAGGGCCCTGGGATCGAGTCCTGCATCAGGCTCCTTGCTCAACAGGGAGTCTGCTTCTCCCTCTGCCTGCTACTCCCCCTGCTTGTGCCCCACCCCTGACAAATAAATAAATAAAATCTATAGGCTTTGTGATCTAGGATTTGCGAACAGACAACAGACGGGGAGGTGCTCACTGTCTTAGAATCACCTGGAACTGAGTGTGTGTGGCCTTGGGCAAGAAACAACCCTCGTTACTTAGTCTTGGTTTTCTCAGCCATAAAACAGCGGTAATAATGTTTACCTCTCCAGACAGAAATAGGAACTTACACAGTACATCAGGGCCTACAAAGTGTAGCTTCGTGTGCTCTGAAGTGTGAGGTCCAGAGTGCATTGAGGGCATCTGTCCTAGTGCCCTGCACGCTCTTGCAAGCCTGCGAGGTCCAGAGAGTTCCATGGAGCTACATAATATCCCAGGGGTCCACTCAGGTGGACATGAAAGGCAAGGCCTCTGGAGTCAGGGAAACTTCTCTTTGAATCCAAGGTCTACTGCTTGTTAGCTATTAGACCTTAAGCCAGTTACTTAACATCTCTAGCTCAGAATCGTAACCTTGACAGGGTTACTACTGTGCTTGAGTCTCAGTTAAGAGTCCTAGTTTCAGCAACAGACACCAATTCTGGGCAACGTATGCAGAAAGGGGTTGTATTAAGGGTCTTGAGAAGTTGCAGGTGCCCCAGGCTGCACAGCCGAGATCCATGTCCAAAGTCACACCTCAGACTGGTCCCATGGAGATGCCCCCACTGACACCGATGCTCCCTGGCTATGGAACCACTTCTGCTTTTGGAACCTGGGTGTGGCTCTTTTGAACAGAACGTGCTTGAGGCAGTAACTGTTCCCTTTGTGCCATGAGCTCCCTGAATCAGGTCTAGAACACGGACTTCTGCCCGATGGGAGTCCAAAGCACTTGTGTGTGTCCTAGCTGCAGAGGAAGCTGGGAAAGCAAGTTTTCTGCATCCGCAGAAGGAGGAAGTGAATCTCTGTCCCCACCCAGACCTCAGGCTGGGAAACACTCCAAGAGCAAGGGAGTTTAGGCACTAGTAGCCTACAAAGAATGTCCACTACACCCGTCTGAAGAATTACCATAAGGAGAAGATGAGCTCACAAGTAAGGAAGCACGCAGCCCAGGGCAGAGCAGAACTTCAGAGCTCAGCTGACAGGCTGAAAGACACCACAGAGGGGACACGACAGTATTTCTGGAAGAACAACAGAGCATACTGTGACCCGGAGTTGGGGGAGAGATGTTAGAAGATTGCTTCTTGTGTTCCTCCCCACCAAGTTAACAGATGTTTCCAGAGATTCTGAATTCTAAATTCGCACGTGAAGCACAAAGGCCCTTGAACAACACTGAAATCACGTCATGTTCAGGAAGGAGCCAGAGAAATCAACATTTGGCTTCCTTCTGGAGGGGACTCACTTGTGAGGAGAAAACGGAGAAAAACCGTTCTCACTGTCCCCAAAGTGTCAGGTAGACAGGGGGGCATGGCCTTTCTGAGCGCAAGAAGTTGACATGGTTTTTATTTCCGTGAGTTTTCTTTTTCAAGCAGAACTTAGGATTTTTGATGGAGATACTTTAAGCAGAAACATAGAAGCTCCTGCAATTGTTTTTTTTTTGGTGAAAGAACTGAACTCGTGGAATAGAGTTCCATTCTTTCCAGATGCTGTTCTTCCTGCAAATGAGCTCACATACATCCACACCAGTGACCCTGCAGTTTAGTCCTGCGCTCGCCTGAGTGAAGAGGTAGCAGATGTAGGTGGCTTGAAGACTCCCAGTGACGGACTGTGGGGATTTTTGCAATTCTCATTAAAATCTTTCCTGCCTAGACGTATATTTCTTCAACCCTGGCCTCATTTGCCACAAACTCTGGGATGAAGATTTATATCAGACCCTGAGAAGGTTCGAGGGAGCGACAATAACTTCTGTTTTCCTGCTACTTCCCACAAAAGCTGGTGCAGGGTCGCGGGGCCTAGAAGGAACGTTCATCAAAGATTATTTACTATGGGCAGTCTGTGTGCTGTGTCTGGCGGGCCACGGCCGCTCTCTGCTCCTTGGGGCACGCCATGGGCGCCCCAGATTCACGCTGTGAGAGTGATCATGAAACCCTATTTATTAAATGGCCCTGTGCATGGGGTTCTGGCCTACGTAAGTGAGCAGAGCAGTTGCAGTCCACACCCTTTGGGAGCTAACAATATCAAATAGGAAATTTTTCACAGCCTGGAGGCGCACCGGTGAGGTAAGGTGCTAAAAGCCTGCATTCATGTCACAGAGCCCGGATTTTCTCCCAGCCAGGAGTTACTCCATCTGGCCTCCAGGCTCTAGCTAGGCTACCATTTAGAAGCAGCTAAACCTCAGCTCACTTAAAAGGTCCATTATTGGAAGAATTCACTGGAAACCCCTGTGCTAAGTCAACGCTTGTACCAGACCCTCCACAAGCCCAGATCGTTCACAAGGTCCAGTGAGCCCCAGGCAGGTTTCAGAAGCAGACGCCATATTGTCACTTCCGTCCAGAAGCTTACTGGTAACCCAGTGGGGGTGAGGCGAGCCTAGTTACGGGATAATGAGAGAGGCCAGCAGATATAATACAACACACGTCCACATGAGGCCATGCAAATGAGCACATGGAAGAGAAAACTGTTCCTTCTGACTTGTGGGGAATCACAGGCGGCTTTGAAGAGAAGAGGGTATTTGAATTAGGTCTCGAAGTGAGGTGAGATTTTGACGGACAAAGACTGAGGAGCAGGCATTGCCAACCTTTGGGTTCTGGAAGAGTTGGGGAAAATGATGAATTTATGGGTCAGGCTGTCCAATAATTCTTGCCCACACGGGGCCTAGTTCATCTACTTCAAAAATCCTTGGATCTATGTTGGGAAGTAGGGTTGGGATGTGTTCCAAATGTGGCTAGGAGCCACTCCTGTTCTACCTCTTCCTGCTGCCATTTCTGCTCGCTCCGTGTCATCTGGAAGGAGCTTCACCCCAAGAACACCAGAATGACAAAGAAAAGAACCACCACACCCCCACACCGCCACCACGCAGACTGCAGCAGTGCCACACGGCCAAAGACTTCGGGGATCCTTCAGAAATACATCATCATCCAGCCATCCCTGCCCTTCTAGGCCACAGTCAGATGAACAAAAAGAAGGCATTCCCACACATCGTCAAACACGCGTGGCCATTTTCTCCCATCCTGGGAGTCAACAAATAGGCCTCTAAGGGCATTGTGTCTGCCAGATGTTTGGCAGTGGCATTGACAGGGAAAGCAGCCAGGGTCAGCTTTGGAGGGCTTCGAGGGTAAGGGGACCTCAGTGGATGATAGAATCCAGCCCCCTGCCTTTAGTCTGGACGGCACACAAGTCATGAAGCAGAAATGGTTGTTTCTTACTCAGAGAGTTTTTCGGGGAGATGTGGTTTAGAAATTGATGTGTCTAGCCTGATACCAGATGTTTCTCTCTCTCGTGAGCCTCCCCCTGCCCCAGGCTATCCCCTTTACTCTTC
This sequence comes from Ursus maritimus, assembly GCF_017311325.1. Taxonomy (NCBI): domain Eukaryota; kingdom Metazoa; phylum Chordata; class Mammalia; order Carnivora; family Ursidae; genus Ursus; species Ursus maritimus. The sequence continues at coordinate 67,883,377 of NW_024426663.1, forward strand.
CCGTTGATTTGGGATCACACATTCAAGGGGCACCTGCTTGTTCTTTCTCTCCACATTGTCATCACTATCGGGGTAAAGGGCGGCCTTAACCAAGGGTCATCTTCCTGGGAGAGGCTTTCCACCAAATTCCAAATTCGTCATATCCTGCAATTTCCACTGCCCATGTTGATCTCAAATGAAAGTACACAATCATCGATACCATTCCTATCAAAGTAAGTGATGATTAACTATCTTACTTTTCTCTAAAGAAAAAGGTAAATGCAGCCTTGGTCCAGGATTTCACCACCTTACATCCGAAACCAGACAAGTTCGAAAGAACATTTCAGCTTCATAAAATGAGACCCGTCGCATGTCAGCAGCCAAGTTCAGACAGGATTCGTTCTTCACCTGGATGGGTTACTCAAGATTCTCCCCTATTTTGCTGGAAACTCGCAGTCTTCCCACGTGCACCTGTGTCTTCATCAATCTGACTCTCAATTCTTTTTAATGGGGTCACTTAGCAAAACCAAATATTGTTTCTATGACGTGGTACCAGCACATACGTGGATTCCATTTGTGCATGTTACTTAGAAGAAATCAGATAGTGTCACCATAAATGAAATTCTTCTGGAAGCCTGGTAACTTGCATAAAAGGATTTCCTCCTATGAAATGGAAGCAAGTCTGAAGATTTTGCGACATTGAGTGAGGAGTGGGACAGAAATTGCTTGGAAATTATCTGCTTAACAACAAGTGGCATTCGGGGATTTGTTGCTATTATCGTTCTGATTTTTGTTATAATTCTTCTGGATGAACTTGTTTCGTCAGTCTACAGGTTCCACACCAGACAAAGTAACCCAGGCAGGAAGTTCTCCATCAGTGAACCCGCCCTTGATTTAAGCTACCAGTAAGAGTTTTCTTCTTTTGAAAAACAAGTGGCTATGAATTATTTCATTCTGAACAGCAGAAGTCTCTTATCATATTTCTCTTATGAATTTAGACTCTTATACTTTATAACTAGATAATAATATATAGCATAGGAGTAGTCAGAATCATTCATTTAATTTCCCTTCGTGATCAAGTTCATGAGTGGAAGAAAAGATTAGGCTAAGATGATTCTTTGTTGGAAAAATTAGTTTTTTTTCCCTTCGTTGCAAACATTGCATATCTACTATAGGGAAGCAGAAGGAAAAACCACCCATAATGCAGATACCCCAAAAGCAACAAGTTGCCATGGTAGTAAATCTGTGTCTGTTGTTGTCACTATTCAAGTCGGGTTGTGTGTGTGCATTCACACCGCGCTTAACATTTTTACGTTATAAGTTAACATTATAACATGACAACTTTCCATGCCTTTACTAATTCTTTGTACCCCTTATTTTTTTAAAAGATTTTATTTATTTATTTGACAGAGAGAGAGACAGCCAGTGAGAGAGGGAACACAAGCAGGGGGAGTGGGAGAGGAAGGAGCAGGCTCCCAGCAGAGCAGGGAGCCCGATGTGGGGCTCGATCCCAGGAACCTGGGATCATGACCTGAGCCAAAGGTAGATGCTTAACGACTGAGCCACCCAGGCGCCCCATGTAACCCTTATTTTAAATGGCTGCACGATATTGCATTAAGCAAATAATTTACTTAAAGGCATCAGACTGTTTCCCTCTTTTAATTAAATTACCTTGGGTATCTTTGTGCGTAAAGCCTTCTCCAACTTGAGGATTAATTTTCGTTGGATAAATTTTCGGAAGTGAGAGTAAAATCCTAGCACGTTTTATCTTTATTTACAAGACTCGTTTGAGTCCATAATTATTTTATTTAAGTAGAATTTTGTCCCTGCCATTGGGGAGCACTCACTCATCTGCCTAAGAGAAGAGACAACCTCCCGGTTAGCGATGTATAACTTCATCATTTCAGAGAATTCTCTCTTCCAAATGTCCTGGCTTTTAGGAAAATCACATCTGAAGATGATCGCATTGTTCTTTTTCAAATTCCAGATTTCAGTGTTCCGCGTTGGGCATCCCTAGGGCTTGGTTCCATTTAGAGGGAACTCGTTAAAGACGTGAAGAGACAAAAGAGAAAGACAACTTCCCTCAGAACAGCGTGAAAGTATTATTTATGTGGTGGGAGCAGAGCAGTTGTATTTTGCTTTTGCACCGTTGTGTTACCGAGTGCCCTGGGAGGGTGTGACACGAGGGTCTGGGAACGTCCTCGTGCGCACGTCTCCCAGCTGCGTGGCCGTGTGAATAGAACACGCCCGGAGCCCCGGCTGTCAGTCTGCAGCACAGAAATTATGCTGCTGAGATCTCGTTTCCGAGCAACTGTAAGAGAGATTCCAGAGGGACACATTCAAGAATGACTTGGAAATTACAGACCAGATCACACAACTGTCATAAAGCTATCATCAGTTAATAAAACAGGGTTTTCTTTTCATTAAAAAATGTTGGCTTTTTTTCTCCCTTAAAAAAAATATTGATGTTGGAAGCCTTTGGAACTTTGTCTGACCCTCTGTCTGCAGACTTTTTCATTTCCTGTTTCTTTCTTTCTTTTTTTTCTTTTTTCTTTTTTTAAAATATATACATAGCGGAGACATCTGAAACAAGCTCCCCATGTGTTAAAAACAAATGTAGATGCCCTAAAAATAGTCGAGCATCCACGTCCTCGCTCCCAGAACCCTGCCCTTCTAGGCTCCGTGGCTTCTGTGAACCAAAATGCAGGCTCCCCCAGCCTCCCCTCTGCTCCCACAGCAACTAGGCTGTGGAGACATTTGTAGGAAGAAGTCCAAGAATAAACATGAGAGTATTCTGAATGAAAAGCAAATCTCTAGTAAGGAAGAACACAACAGCGTCTAGTAAGGAAGAACACAACAAAGTGCTTCCTAGACGGGCCTGGTTTCAATGTCAATCCTTATTTATAGCTCCATGGGGGGAAAGGAGGGCACAGATGAGCCAGAAGTGAAACTCACTTAGCCACACACCCACTCTCACTCTCTCTCTCACACACACACACACACACACACACACACGCACAGGCACACACTTGCACACACACTCACCACAGCACGGTGTTACGGAGCAGGAAGGTGGCTCTGCAGGGCATTATGGGAGACACTGGGAGACTGCTTAGCACCGAGCCACGCCCCCAGGCTACCCACCCTCAGCGCCATCAGCAGCCTTAGGAACTTATAGACACAGAACAAGGACACAACACAGAGTTCTGCAGGTGACGGAGGGGAAGGAGAGGCCAGGGGCTGCTGTGAGGTCCCAGAACAAGGGGCCAGGTCGTGGGACCCGGGCAGCCTCCCCAGGGAGCACATACTGTAACCCACACGTGGAGTTTTCTCGGTCAGCCAGGCGGCCAAGGAGACGGGTGGGGCAGGAGCATTTCCTACCCAGGCACTGGGAGACCCCAGGCCAGGTTCATGCAGACAGAGAGGACAGTCCAGGGTGTTTGCCGCAGAAAGAACAAGGGTAAGAGGAGACAGAAGGGTAAGGGGAGCCGTCCAGGTGGGCAGGGACGACATCGTACAGAGGCCCCCAGGACCATGAGAGACATTTGAACTTGATCCCAAGGGCAACAGGAAGCAATGAAGGGGGGATAGACACAAGCAGATCTGCACATGGGGCCTGAGAGTATTCTGAAAGAGCAGTTGAAGCTTTTTTTCTAGCATTTTCTTCTTTATCTTTCTCCTTTCCCAACAGATACCTGCCTCTGCTTTGTGGTACTTTAGGGCAGGTGTGTGTCTCGCAGGGCAGGAAGAAGATAACACCCTGCACGAACTTCTGGCTTTTATTTGCAAAAGCCTAAGCACATGAGGGAACATGGAGATTTGCAGAAGAAGTCGAGAGGGGTTCTAGGGAGAAGGAGGATGGAGATGGGGGCTTCCCACCAGCTTAGAAAAAATAGATTTCTTCGGAGTGGAGAAAAGGGAGTGGTTAGCAGGTGTTAGCCCAGTGGGTATAGGGGGACACGCTTGCAGCAGCAGCAAGAGCCCAGAGGGTTCCTGAAAGAGAAAGAGAGATGTGGGCAATGCTCATCCCAGAGAACGTCTACCGGATGCCTTGAAAACCTTGACTGCGCAAGACCCTGGAAGCTCGATAATTCCAAGGAGTCAGGAAACCTTCAGGAATACACAAGAATAAAGGTGCTATCAGCCTGGACAGACAGGTCCTCGAAATTGAGGGACAGGTGATCAGGAAAAATAAAACGCCATGATATTTCTCATACTGCTGATGGGACCATGCTTTATACTGTGTGTGCCTATCGAAAGGCTTAATCCGGCTCCTGTGTGAAAAGGGGATTGGAGAGAAGCAGGTAAGAGAGAGTAATCCCACCCCCTGCACTGGGCTGACAGAAGGGAGAATGAACAGAAGCGGATGGACTGGCAAAAAATCCAGAAAATGAAAGAGCAAGTACTCGGTGATTGGTCAGACGTGGCAGTGAGTGAGATGGAAGATTCCAGAATAAATCCCAGGTTCCAGGCCTGAACAATCAGGTGGGTGGGAGTATAAAATATGACCCACTTCCTGCAGTGACCAAATGCACAGGGGGGCTGAAGGAGCTCGCCTGGAAATTTCCCTCTGCGATAAGCAGCTATCATATACAGGGGATGTCCCATTTTACCAACAGCGTGTGAACAAAGAGGGAGCCAAGGCTTGCAAAGGCAGAAACTGTAGTTAGTGGCTAACTTTGCAAGCAGAAACTGTAGTTAGTGGCTAAGGATAGATAATCTCAGAGGTCAACATACTGCCGGAGATACTCCCGGTCGAAGTCCGTCCCGTCCGCTGTCTCAGAAACAGAAAATGAAATATTTGTGTGGCAAGAGGCCTCAGGAGTCCTATGGCTGGAAGGGTTCCCAAAAGCAGGAACCTTCTCCCGAAGGTATGTGGCAGCAGCCTCTGCTTCCGCACTCCCAGACCCCGGCACTTGCTATCTTTAAAACGAGACTGCATTTGGGACTCATTCCTGATTAGAAGAAAGGTCTCCTTACCTTATGTGGAAACCTGTCTTATTTATTCACCTGCAGCTTTCTGGTTTTGCTCTGCGGAGCCACACAGACTTAACATGATTCCTCTTCTACGTTACATGTCAAAGCTATTCTCCAATTTTCTCTAAGTCGTCCCTACTCCAGGCTACACCCATATATCAGTTCCTTTATCTCTGGTTTTCAAAAGATGTAGTAACGGAAACAGCAACTAATATTTATTGCACGTTGGGAGTGTCGTAAGAAGTAGGAATGTCGGGGCGCCTGGGTGGCACAGCGGTTGGGCGTCTGCCTTTGGCTCAGGGCGTGATCCCGGCGTTATGGGATCGAGCCCCACATCAGGTTCCTCCGCTATGAGCCTGCTTCTTCCTCTCCCACTCCCTCTGCTTGTGTTCCCTCTCTCGCTGGCTGTCTCTCTCTGTCAAATAAATAAATAAAATCTTTAAAAGAAAAAAAAAAAGAAGTAGGAATGTCTTCCCTGCTGTACCCGGATGTCTTGGCTGTCCTCCGGCAGAGTGGATGGGACGCTGAAGTCCTAGAGGTGGGTGGGTGACACAAAGACTGTGGGAGCCTGGGACCATGTGCCTGGATGGCCACCATGCCCCTTGCATGAGACTGGGATGCAAATAAGAAATTTTCCTGTCTTAAGCTATTGAGAATTGGAATTTTATCTGTTACCGTGGCCACTGTCACCCCCAAGTAATACCGAAATTGGTAGCAGAACACGGATGATGCTAAAACAAAAACCTGAAATGTGTGGCAATGACTCCATGGCCAGTACTAAAGGTCATAGAAAGAGTAGAAGGGATCAGAACGGTGGCGCATGTTGGCTACTCGCTGGCTTTAGCAACGTATGGAAAGGAAGAGATAAGCTCAGGAAAGAGTTGCCCAATTTTCAAGCAGGGTTGGAGGGAACAGAGAAAGCCCAGGGATCAAGGATCTTACAAGGTTGGAAAGGTCAATTGCTTCCGGACCCCAATGAGTAAGAGATGACATTGAAGACTATTTTGGATAATGTCCCAGCAAGACTTCCCAGTTGAACAAGGTAACTTGGTCCTGTAGCAAAACCTAGAATAAAGGTATTCTATATTAAAGAATAAAGGTATTCTATATTAAAGGTATTCACTTCTATAGTGACCTCAGTGAAGCTGCCCTTTAATTAAGAGAGAGGCATGGGAAGAAGAAAGTGAGAACTACGAAAGTTTAAGAATAATGTATAAGAAAGAATTCTGTGTGTGGTTACCAGCACAAGGAACTGACCGAAGCAAATAGATCAGAAGCCTCCGACGTCTCTGGGATCAGTCTATTGCCAAAGAAACCCTGAGCCTGGACCAAAACACAGAAGTAAAAACTCTTTTGATTGTTTAAATGTTAAATATCCTTCAGGCACCAGAACTCAGACCACCAGGGAGCTGAACAGACCGCAAGGGATACTTGCTAATGCCCAGTTTAGGGGTGTTCATGGAGGATACTGGGCAAGGAAGATTCTCAGAGGATGAAGCTGGAGCAGGTGGAAAACAATGGACAGAGGGTTTTCCATAGAGCATGAGACCATGAGGAGCCTCTTCCAGAGCGGACAGAAAGGATTATACATCCCAGACATCCGGGACTCTGAGCCAGATGCTGTAAGGAGATGGGATTTGGAGTTGTCGCCTTTCAGAAAGAGGTGAGCATGGAAGAAGAAGGAGGTGAGGGACAGGGGACCACAGGCTGGCGTGTGGCAGACACTGCTGTGTGTTCACTAAAATTCATTCTCTTTCCTCCTGGGCAGAGTAGATGTACTTCCCAGAATTCCTCTCATTTAGGTGTGGGTACGGGATTGAATTCTTGACAACGGAATATTTCTGGAAACAATTTATGTCAATTCCCTGCTGAAAAGGTTAAGAAGAAAGTAGTCTCTCTCCTCAGCTGCAGGAATGTCTCTAAGTGGGAGGATCCTAGGTCCCCGAATGACTTCATGGAGGGCAGCACCCACATTTGGCCGTGATGGGGGCAAGAAATAAATGTTAATTGCATTGGGTCACTAAGAAGTCAGAGTTTTTTTGTTAGTAGATCATCTTACCTTAGTAAAGCTATTTTAGTAGCAATCGATCTAACCTTAATAAATACAACATATTATCTCACTTCATCTCCAGTTTATAGATGAAGAAATTCGAGAAGTTAAATAACTTATTCAAGATGACTCATTTAGTAAGAGGGGCATCTAATGCTAGAACCCTGGTCTCTCTGGTTTCAAAGCCCATGCTTTTAATCAATGTGCTATACTGTTTTCCAGAAGAACAAGCTTCTGGATCCTGTACCCTCTGGCTCTCCCTCCTCTGGATGTTTTTAGTTTGTCCACATTTTGTCAGACCTCAGAACAATAGTTTATGCCATAATTTAGGGGTGCCATGACTTAAATTACTTCTCTTTTCTAGAATCATCACCTATGAAAGACACCCAGGAGCTCTCCAGTTATATTAGTGACCAAGCCTTCTTCTAGGATCGTTGACTTTAATCAATCAGTGCCCCTAGACCTTGTCAGCACTGCCAAGCCTCTTTCCTCCACTGGAATTTAAATAATTATTTTCCATCCAAGAAGAGACTTTATAGTCAATTCTGTTTAATTTTTTCTTGGTAATTTCAGCCAAGGTAAGTTCTAGCCTGTCCACATTTTTCTTGAAGCATTCAGACGACTATGCCCTCTGGGACTGCCCCACACTGGGATGGAATTGGCCCCATGTGAGGAGCCATATCTTTGGATTCTTCCTATGACCAGTCACCGTCCGAAGGACCTTCTGTGCTTATTTCATTTCATCTTTTCCTCATGCCCACTTTACAGATGAGTTTTGGACCCATCATTAGCCCTAATCACTGAGTGAATACCTTATGACCATTTTTTCCCCCTTACACTGGAAGAGAACTATTGCATGGTGAAACTCGGAAGGAATAATTTTAAGAGATTTTAAGCATGAAACAAAATTATTGGGGAGGGTCTCTATGTCGTAAAAGAGTCTATATAGCTAAGTAATGAAAATAGAAAGAAGTTACCAACTAGATACCTTGAGCCCAAGTTAGCTAGCCTGCTAGTCTATGAAAACAGAGAGCTTTTCCCCTGTGAACACTGTCCAATACAAAGAAACAAATACTCAGTGGTCAGTCCCGTTTGAGTAAATGAAGGTGGACCTTAGTAGGCAGATATAAAACTGTACAGGAGACAAAAGTTTCACCCAGACAAGTATGGATCAGGCAGCTATTATGAGACATTGGGGGGGGGGGCAGGGCTTAGGGAAAGGAGAAATAATCCAAATAAACACACGTGTGTGCACACACACCAATAATACACATGGACCGTCCCTAACAAATTCCCTTGGGTATTGTGGAGCTGAGCTATACCCAGGCCAGCAACATCATGAGGTAGATATCCAGACGGCAGTTCTAGAAGCCCTACATTTAAACCCAATACAAATATCCAGACTTAGCCCAGTGTCGGATGTTGAGCCTCTTAAGTCAACATGGGCAGATGTTCCATTGGATTGGAATGGTTTCACACAACCATACTGGAGAGGTGGGAAGGAAGACGATCCAGCCAGCCTTTCTCAACACTATGGAATTTGCGGGCTCTCGAAGTTCTCCTGATACCCACACTAGGCAACGGATGCCAGGTATACCAGGCGGTGAGCCCTGTTTGACTCCCTCCCCTAAGCCCTAGGGGTTTCCTCATTGCTGCTCCTACCTAAGTCCTTCTTTGTTCCTCTCCAGTTCTCCTCCTCTTCTCTCCGACTTCTATTCTATTTCCTTCACCCCGTGTCTCTGTTTCTCCTTCCTTCCTTCTTCTCTCCTTCTGTCTCTCCCTCCCTCCCTCTCTTCCTTCTATATTTTTCTGTATCTTCTTTTTTAGTCTCTAGTCTCCTTTCCATCATATTATTCCGTATCGGTTTCTCTCTTGAAGACGATGGAATTTAGAAGTTCCAAAGAGGAGTCAAGCACCTTCCCATCCTTGCTGTGAAGGCTGAGATTCAAGCTTGCAGGGAACAATTAGAATGTGATTTTAGGAGAGGCCATTCACAGGCTGCATCATACTCCCTGCTCACACATCTACCAGCTAAGCTATTCACATGCTGTCATTTCAGGCAAAATTGTTTATACATCACATAATGCTAGTCTATGTTGTGTCTGTTGGAGCCCTGGCGAGGAGTCTGTCCTGGATTGGATGGTTGGACCCAGGCACATGGTCAACACAAAACACGAGACATCCTTATTTGGGCACGAGTATGCCTTAAACGCTAATGGGGTTTGGCACAACTGTGGCTCTGGAAATCCAGCCCACAGATCAAGTCACACATCAGGGAAAATCAAAACAGAATTAAGTTGGCCACTTTTTCTTCGCATAGACATGAGAGGCATTTTGAGTCAAGTCTGTGTAACCTTGTTTTTCATGTTCAAGTCAGCCGTTGGGCATGGCCCAACGTTATCAGTGCCCTATTTTATACAACTTTTTCCCATGCACAGACGAAGAAGGCTCAGATACAGACCCAAAGCGTGCATTCAGAGGAAGCCCATGAGCCAATGGTACTTTCTCTCCTAAAGAGCCTTGCGATCACGGGGTAAACATGCATCTGCCTGGGACAGCTTGCATATGTTCCTGCCTGGTGGATGGGGGATAAACAGGGTCGGGCCCACGATCCTTGGAAGCGAAAGGACAAAGCAGTAAATCTCCGAATAGAACACACATTATTGGCTCCTCGATGTCCTTGACCTGGCCTTCCATGGACCCTGAAATGGACCCTCATGATTCCTCTTTATAAACTCAAAATCTCCATTGCACTGATTAACTCCTTCTTCCCCTGATTCTCTTTCCTTCCAGGTCCCAGAGAGTATGATCCTTTCTCTTTCCCTTGGAGCATTTCAGTCCTATGTCATGTGTTATTCTAAAGGAAAGCCACCACTCTTTCCTCTACCCTTGTAGCATGTTACACCTCCTTGAAGATGCTTGCCACTTTCTACCGTGTGTCCAGCTGTAACCTGAGAGAATTCTGGTGTCACTAGAGGGAGCGCTAGACAAAAAGAATCGAAAGTTCCAGGACCTGCTCGTGACTTTAATCCCAGAGACAGAAGTCTGTGTTTCCTGATGCTCCCAATGCCCCCGCCCCAGTCCAGCATCTTCTCTCTACCACCCTTTCCTAAAACACTCACTTCTTCCCTCTGAGCATTTTGGAAGGGGGAGGGGAAGTACCCATCTGGAAAGAAAAAGAAAATTACAGCAGCTCAAGAATGGGGCTGCAAGAGTTTTCTCCCTCCCTCTGCCTACGGGCTTGCCTAGTGCCCAGTGCAGAAAATGCAATGATCAAGCTCACCAGTGAGGGAGAGAAGTATAGATTTTAAATGAGACCAACATCAAGCCTTCTGGCATTCCAGGCAACCTAGAAGCTCAGGGGTGTGGCCCCCCGATCACCAGCCACAGTCAGTATATCAGAGGTCTTGAATGAGACCTTGGACAAGAAGAACCCTGCTTACCCTCCCTACAGACAGGAAAAAGTGCTGATGGACACTTCAAGTTCAAGATCTCTGGCTTCTCATATAATCCAAAGTCCTGATGTCTACCTACACCCACTCCTATGTCCTGTCAATTAAACCCATTTCTTAATCCAGCGTTAAAAGTATACTTCGGAGGTGAGGGCACAGGGAAGGGAAGGAGTGATGCTTACGCAGGTCCCGGTACTAAGGAATTTGGCTCACCTCTGTCCCTGGTTCCTGGGAGGAAGCCTCTAAGCCCTTGGGATGTTCTGAGCGATGAGTGCCCACGCTATCCACGGTGCGTGCCCGCACCCCCTTACATTCTGATTTATGCTCATGACGGGCTTCAGGATGGGGCTGGTGATGCCAGAGAAACTATGTGGGGCTCGAAGCCTGTGATAGCATCCCCATCCATGGGGAAAGGGACTCGACAGTGAGTGGAGTAAACAATGATTCACTCAGTCATGCCTGTGTAATGGAACCCCAGTAGAAACTCTAGCTATCAAAGCTGAGGCAAATGTCCCGGTTGTCACATATACATGTGTCAGAGGACACAGAAATGTTACATTTGGGAACCTCCCAGACCTCATTCCATGTATCTTTCCTTTTGGCTGGCTCTGATTCATATCCTTTTGCTAAATAAAACTGTAATCACAAGTAAAGCACCTTCCTGAGTTCTGTGAGTCACTCTAGCAAATTATCAAACCCAAGGGGATAGGGGAAACCCTCCGATTTGTAGCCAGTTGGTTCAAAAGTGCCGGTGGCCCGGGGACCCTGAGTTTGTGGCTAGTGCCTAAAGGGAGAGAGGTCTTGCGAAGGACGGTGCCCTCAACCTGAAAAGTCTAACTCCGGGTAGTTGGGGTCAGGAGTCATCACAGCAGTAGAGCAGATATCCATAGGACAAGATTTGTGACAGAAAGATACTATTCCTCAATCCAGAGAACTGAGTTCATTGCAAAAGAATCAGGACCCAAATAAGAACTCCATGCTTATATATGCCAGAGTCAGGATGGTGTCCTAAACCATCCTGGGGTTTATGTAACAAGTGCAAAATCGCAACGGTATTTGTTGAAAGAACTCAAGAAATCTCATAACTAATTCTATGACTTCCATCAATTCTCACGCAATCACAGTTTTGTAAGAAATCAAGGGGCGCCTCGTGGCTCAGACGGTTAAGCATCTGCCTTTGGCTCAGGTCATGATCTCGGGGTCCTGGGCTCTCTGCTCAGTGGGGGGTCTTCTTCTCCCTCTCTCTGCTGTCCCCCCTACTTCTGCTCTCTCTCTGTCAAATAAATAAATAAAATCTTTAAAAAAAATAAAAACACTTTCTATGCCTCAGTTAAAAAGAGAGTGGAAGTAAGCATCAAAGGGTAGATAAGGCATTGGGGCTCCTTCTCACACTGCGCGTGTGTAACTTGCACAGTAACGATCTTCTCCTGTTGGTGTCATTCTGGCCCTATGATCTTGGGCGAGTCACTTCCCATCAGTTTCACCATATGGGAAATCGGGGCTTAAACAAGATGACTGCTAATATTTCTCTCCACTCTCGAATTCTAAGTGCACATCTGAAGACTGAAGTTTATGTGCCCATATCTCAAAACATCCACAGATGTTGGAGGTGAGGGAGAGGAGTCCCTGAATGGGGGAGCCCCCTGCTAGGGGAATATTTGCATAAAGCTGATTTAGCAAGTGAAAAATGGGCTGTGACAGATTAATGCTGGGAGGCTTGCTCTGCTCAGTATCGGGCCCACACAGCCCGGTCTGATCAGATGTTCAAAGTCATATGGTCCCTATTTGGTTCTACAATAAATAACTCAGACTTATGAGTTAGACACCAATTAATGAAATCATCTAGCTCAGAGGAGAGCAATCCTCCCGGGCAGTCATTTTGGAAGCACAGACCATCCACCAGGGTTGCCAAGCCCGGGCTTTTTTGTTCCTGCTGGTGGTAGAAATGGTAGGACTCCTCTGGATTCCAGAAGACGTTTGCTCTGAAATATACCAATGGTTGTCGCGGAGGTCAGGGACAGATTGGCTCCCACAACCCGACTGATGGCAAAAGGCAATCAACCCCCTGGTCAAAGGTTGAACTCAGGACTAAGACGTATTTGGGGTCAGTAGGTGAAGGACAGAAAGCTTCCGATAAAACTACATTTTCTTAATTTGTTGTTTACATGCATCCCGATAGGAAGGACTCCAGGTAGAATAGTTTGGAAAGTCCTTAAGGTTGCGGCACCTTGAGGCGCCATGTTTCTGGTTGAGAAAGAAACCCACTGATGTGTTCGTATTCATTGAGAACCAAACCCACCACGGGTCCTCAATAAACATCAAGCAATCAATCAATTCTCCAGCCATGGAGAAGCTTCCTATTCCAAACATAGAGTCATCGAAGGGAGCTTGGCCCAAGACCTCGCTCCCTTTTCCAAACTATGTGGCTCCAAACTCCAGGAAAAGTTTGGGGTGCGTTTTTGTTTGTTTTTTCCCTTCATTCCATGGCAGCTGATGGCACAATCCTTGGCAGCCCTGAAAACAGTGATTTCTAGATCAAGACACCAAAGTAATGAAGTTCTGCCTTGCGTTGGTCAAACTTTCACAACTTAATGGAAAGAGAATCTTAAATTATCACCAAGCAGCTGATTGGAAGTGCCTGTACCTGTTTTTTCAGAAATGCTCTCAGTAAAAATGATGTGATTTTGAAAATGGAAATCTATTGTATGGAACGCTTTAGCACTAAAAGCACTTGCGGGAAGATAGCCATAAACCGCATTTATCCAAGTCAATTTTGCATCCATCAGTCTGCCTCAAATATGACATCTTGTGTTTTTTATTTAGTGATACATAGATCATAAATTTCATTTCTAAGTGTTGGGAAATCTCTTCCCCAACATTAAAAATCCACTCTGCGGGTTGACAAGCTACTAACAGTTTTTAATGCTGCTGTTGTGAAAGAGATTGGCGCCGAAGCTTGAGCGTTCGGAGTTACCCCACTTTTCACCGTACGAGACCGAGGTTTCACCAAACGTGAAATTCACTTCTGAGGGTCCCACTTTGTACACTGCCCTTTGAAAGGATGCCTGTTTTAATGATTCCTTGGGCACATACTCTTTGCAAGACTGTTTCAGCTGTAACTTTATAGATCTTTTGATGGCCCATTTGTCTTTGGCTTTTGGAGAAGGGAAAAAGTTATGTGATCATATATGTTTTCTATTTAATAGCCATGTATCAAATCTCTATGCACTTCTCACTGCTGTGGGGTAATAATTTGATACGTTAAGCAATGTTAGGTTTTTCCTTTGTGTGTGTGTATGTGTGTGTGTGTTTAGCGCTGTGACCCTGTGAGCATCTCCCATTAGGACCATTAGCCATATGGCCTCCACTGGAGAGCAATTTCAGAGGGGATGGGGGAACAAAGGGGCAAAAGATGAGTTTTTAAATTCATAAGCCATTTATCCTTGAGTCTGACAGAAGAAGCGACGGGAATCAAACTGAAATAATCTCTCACCCCCACCCAAAATAGTGATCCTTAGAGCTGCTGAAACAGAGAGAGAGAGAGAGAGGGAACTGAGAAATTCGTGAGCGGCTCTAAGATGGGGGTGGATACTTTGCCCACGCTGGGGGATGGGCAGCTGAGTGCAGAGAACTGGGCCTGTTTCCCATCGTGAGTACTGGGAGGTGGCCAAGCCCCACAGAATTCCTTTTGTCTCTGTGCCTCTGGAAAGCAAGCTAGATGCCGGTAGAGTAGTCAGTGGGAATGAGAGTGCAAAGAGAAATAAGTGTTCAGGGGGTCTGAGGCCAGGGCAAACCAGCCAGTGCAGAAGGACAATAGCCTAGGGCCTGGGAAGGCATCACTCATTGCCAGCCTGGGGAGGGGAAAGCCAGCTAAGACCCAAGGAACACCGCACATCTTCGCAGAAGCCAGACGATGTAGATACAACACTTAAGCCACTGACTCTACCCTTAAAATTCCTGATCAAATGTCACAATTGACCAGACTTGTGTTTCGGCTGTCAGATGAAGAGAGAAATGAAATCCAAGGAACGGGGCCGTAATTCTTGCAAGTCTGGAGCCTGAGAAAGGCACCTTCTCCATGAGCACAGGGTGAAACAAGTTCTCCTCATTGTCTGCACACACAGAAAGAACGCAGCACACGGAAAAAAAGAGAGGCTGACTTCCCAAGGTCATAAATGAGCAGTTTGTCTGGTGAGCGGGAAGTCACCCGAGGGCTGGGATTCCAGCCTCAGCCCCACCACTCACTAGCTGTCAAACTCGGGGACCCCCCCCCGTCTTTCCAAGACTCTGTTTTCTCATCTGTAAAGTGGGGATAGCAACTCTCTCCCACAAGGACTTGCGCAAGGTCATGCAGAAGGTCAAATAAGAAAAAGCACGCCCACAACGTGACATCTCGCTACCCACCTTCACCCAAAATGCTGGACAAAAGCCCTTGAAATCCATATCCACCCATTTGTATTTGCTCCAACATGAGCTCACCTTTCTTTTACGAGGCTGATTTCTGACTCTCTCTACCGAACGCGTTCTCCATATCAGAAGAACGCATGGATCCTATCCTCTCGGGTTTCATCTCAAGGCAAGTAAATCGGACGCCAAGACGTACGAGAGACCGCAGAGAAACGGGACCAGGACTGGATGATGCATAAACAAAGTCTGGGAACGGCAGTACGTGCATACGGAGGAATTATTCAGCACTGGTCCCAACGCCCTCGCCCCCCCCCCCCGGCCCCCGTGCCTGTGAGAGCATGTTGTTGGACTTACAACAGCTCAGCGCATGTGCTCAGACGGAGTCTGTCCGCTCGTGCAATTAGAAAGATCAGAAAATTGTTCCTTGCATGTGCAATTGTGATCATAGATTATAGTGTTTTACTATATAATGAAACTTTTATCCATACATATTACTGTACTTTCTACGCACATTCTAAGGGGTTGTCAAGGATGATTACACGACATACATTTCTTGTCTTCAATACTGACTCTGGAGTCAAATCTCCACATAAAAAGGAACTTCATTACATATTTTAATAGTCAATTGTTGTGAACCTGAACAAAATCTTCACTACGAAAGAATCACGGAGCTCTCTAAGGCAGAGTCGTCTTTTCTATATTTACCTACCTTTGGCGAGATAAGTTGGTTCCAATTTTAGTTGGAAGTGAAAATCCACACTAGATTTACAGACCCTTAGACAAGATTTGTACCTCCTTCGCTAACCTGTTTATTTCACTTTCAGCTAACCCGATTCCAGGGCTAAATCTGTATTTTCCAAACCCACAGGAACTTGGCTTCCAGAGGCACTGGCTTCACAAGTGGACCAGGAGGTGAGTAAGGTGTCACGCATACAGGCGACGGCTGACACAGGGCAGAGGGACTGGATTTGAAAATCAATCCATTTTAAAGAATTTATTTATTTGAAAGAGAGTGAGAGAGCACAAGCAGGGGAGCGGCAGAGGGAGAGGGAGAAGCAGACTCCCTGCTGAGCAGGGAGCCCGATGCGGAATTCGATCCCAGGACCCTGGGATCATGACCTGAGCCAAAGGCAGACGCTCAACCGACTGAGCCACCCAGGTGCCCCGAAAATCAATCCATTTTAATCCCATCCCCAATGAGAGAGATAGACATGCCACCCTCAGAAAGGGATCACGCATGCAGGAAATCAGAAAATAATCCTAAATGGCCTCTTTTGCTTTGGCTCCAGGTCTCTGCAGACCTGAGTGAATTTCCGGCGAGAAGAATTCCACAAGTGCAATGAGATGACATTATTATTGCCATTTTCAACAGGTAACATGGTGATACAATGTTTCTGATACCTTTCAGACTGCTTACTACTAACCACTGGCAAATTCAGGAACTGGCCAGTGATCATGACAGGTATCCCCAGCATGGAAGACTCGAGAGAAAGGACTGCACAGTTTCCATAGCGTTGGCCCACAGAGTAACCGCCGTGGTACAAGGGACGCAGGTAGGAAATTGTGGTGGCTGGGAGCGTTGATTCTGCTCACTCATGACGCCATCATGCATGCGAAACCAAGCCCAGAAGCTTCATTTCTGGAAAGGCTGAGGCTATCTATCGCTTTGCTAGCTTTGGACCCTGGGGAACTGGTTTATTGAGGTTATGTGCTCAGTGTGTCCATCCTGATGCAATTTTAAAAAATATTATGGAAAACACCAGTTCCTGCGTTCTTCTCTATGGAGCCATGGGTGTTTCAAGGGACCAAGAGGAGGCCAGTGGGTGCCCCTCCAACCACAACATTTCCACTTTTACCTGCTTTATATATTAGGATTTTAAGATTTCTGTTTTTTTTTAATGTTTAAAAAGTATTGATCTAAACTGCAGTCCCAATTATTCATTTTTAGGTCCTCACCTGGACCTAAATAATAACCCCAGGCGACGAGGTTCCTCAGTGGATGCTGTTCATGCTTAAAGAGGATAACCTTGAATCAACCTTCAATGGAAGCCTTTGACTTAAGTGAATACCGCGGGGGCCTTGAATTACGAGTGAACAAACCAGAAACACCTGTGTGAGCAGGCATGCCTTTGGTGTCTGTCATTTCTCGGCTGACACGTCTCACTCTGGCCAAATGCTGTAAACCAAGGACTTCCTATTGGTCTTCTGCACCACTGTCCTATCTCTACAACTTGGGGTCCTTCTGAGGAGCTTAATCCTGGTGCAAAGCAAAGTTCGCCCCTCTCCTTCCGGCTCGTCAGATGGGCTGCGGGGAAACGTCCTTTGCAGCCCATTTTGGATGACCAAGGAGAGACGGCAGATCAAGCTTCACAATTTTTCTAGCTAAGAGGATAAAACGCAAACATCCCTCCAAAGTCAGAGTCACGTGCCATGGTGGCGTATTTTCTCCAGCAGCAGGGAAAGACCGGGGTCTTCTGTAGAACGCACGTCACTCCGGTACTTGGATACTGAAGCTCGTCACTTGCTGGCCAGTTTTTACGCTTTTGGCCTCCAGCCCCTAATATACAGCTCTTTGCAATGAGGACTGAGGGTCAAGGTTGAGCCTGACTGTTCTACTGAGTTTCCCCATGTGAGGCAGAAAACGGGATACGTGTTTTGAGGGCAGAGCGTCACTCGAAAACGATCATTTCTCAGGAAGGAAAGGCTCTTAGGCAGTCACCTTGGAGCTAAATCACTTACAAGGTCCACCCACTAGTCTTGTGCAAGAATGTTCTGCGCCAACGACCACACACCTGGGAAAGGAGCATATCTAGCTTATCTAGCTCCCACAGCAGGTCCATCTGAAGAGGAAAATGTGGCCAGGCAGAGAAGGAGGGGCCTTCTTATCACAAAGGCCCCCCCCCTTTTTAAAAAAAGATTTTATTTATTTATTTGACAGAGAGAGACAGCCAGCGAGAGAGAGAACACAAGCAGGGGGAGTGGGAGAGGAAGAAGCAGGCTCCCAGGGGAGGAGCCTGATGCGGGGCTCGATCCCAGGACCCCGGGATCCTGACCTGAGCCGAAGGCAGACGCTTAACGACTGAGCCACCCAGGCGCCCCGGCAAAGCCCCCTCTGATAGAATCAAGCACACTTGACTGGTTGATGAACCCCACGCCTTCCGGGCCAGCCCTAGCACAAACCAGCACCGTTTCCATTCTCGAGCATTCCTGCACGCGGACGAGTGGCTCTCTGACACGGCCTCACAATACTGGCGCATATAATGTCCCCATGAAGTGTTCCTCATAGGCTCTTCCACCTACAGCGTTGCTGAGGGCCCCCGGCTCTGCAAAGACCACAGAAGACAGGGCTCTCTCTAGGGCAGCAAACCCCGAAGGAAAAAAAAAAAAAAAAAGGCCCGTGAGACCCAGGCTTCTGACCCTTTCAAAGATGGAGCCGACCAAGCTGTTTCCACCAACCAGGCCAAAGCCAGAAAAAAGTGTTCGGCTGGACGTGGGCTGAATTTGTCTGTTGGCTTCTCAGGTTGACCCACTGACCAAATAGGCTACCCCACCGCGGCTTGGGATTTTGCAAGTTTGTAATCCATATAGAAGAAACATTGTTATATAAACCTTGCCAAGACTATAGGCCTTTTAAATTCCCAACTAAGAAGCTGGAGAAATTTATAGCAGTGTTGCTAGATGGGGAGGCCAAGTAAACTCACAATGTTGATCTTAGGTCTGTTTAAATTTCTCTTGCCTTCTGGCACTTTCAGCAGTCGTGGAAAGAAATCATTTACTCATAGGTGCATTAAGCCTCTGGAAACACAGGGGTACGGGAGAAGAGCATTAGGAACGTAATTGATGTGGCACATGGGGTCCCGGCCTGCGGAGGGCAGGATTTCACTCCAACACTGTGGCCATTCGTGTCCCGGGCGGGACAAAAACCTAACAGTACCTTCACGCAATAAATAAAATGAATTGTATGGAGGCTCAGTTTTCCTAGCAGGGAAGTCTTGGTAATTAAGCAGCCCTCCCCTGTGCCCCCATAAAAGGACACACTGCTTGGAAAGGGAGCTAAGGCATCATATAAGGAAGACCCCCATGGCCGCAAAGCATAAGGGCATGATTTTTTTTTTTTTTTTTAATGCTGGTGTCCTCTGCTCCTCGGTCGAGAGTTCAGAGTCTCTCTTCTGCTCTTTGTGTTTGTAATGACTGAAGGATGAGCAAGAGGAGTCACGCAATTTCAGATCCTTTTAGGGCCGCAGCTGGAAAAGAATGAGTTGAACCCTAAAGAGAAAAATGAGCATTTAGCACAGGATTCAGCCTCGATTTGCCCATTGCACGTCTTCGCGGGAGGCTCTGGGATTCGATCCACAGTGCCTACTTTTCTGCAGAAGCTTGTGCTCCCGTGGGCCCCCTGGAAGGGCGTGAAGTACAATGCCACGGGAATGTCCACCTTGCCCGGACTGCGAAGTGCCGTGAAGGAGTCCGTTTTCACGTGCCAGGTTACCGTGATTTAATACAAGATGAAAAGCAATCTGATATGAGGGCTGGTAATGGACTAACAAATGACTCAAGTAAAAAGTCATTTTAATGTAAAGTCCTAGACATGATGTATAACCTTCCCGGGAAGCCTGCTAATTGTGCACCCCTAAGGTTCCTGGCTATAGGCATTTTCTGGATGTGACGCCTACCCCTTATCTACCCTCCTCCCGCCGTCTCCACTTGAGTGCTCGCTTGTGTGTAATCTGAGCATTTCAGACAGGGAAAACTCGCCGGAGTTGAAACTGGAGGAAAATCTGCCTTAGAAGAATTTATAATTTTACAACAAGTCAGGCTAGAATTTATTAGAATAACATATCCTAAGAATCTTCCACATCCCAACTTCCATAATCAGTGACCCAGATCTTTAAAAGAAAAAGAAAAGAATGCCTTGGAATGTTTTTCAGGCTGAAGAAAGCTGAACTTACGTAAAGCATATAGAGTTATTTATAGATGTAGGGAATAGAGAAAGAAAAGGAAGGAAGGAAGGAAGGAAAGAAAGAGAGAGAGAGGGAGGGAGAGGGAAGGAAGGAAGGAAGCAAAGGGAAGGGACGGAAAGGAAGGAAAAGGAAGGAGGAAAGAAGGAAAGAAAGAAGAAAGTAAGGAGGGAGGAAGGAAAGGAAGGAAGAGAAAGGAAAGGAAAAAGGGAAGGAAAAAGGAGAGGAAAGGGAAGGAAAGGAAAGGAAAAGAAAGGATAGGAAAAGAAAGGGAAGGAGGAAAGAAAGAAAGAAAGAAAGAAAGAAAGAAAGAAAGAAAGAAAGAAAGAAAGAAGAAAAAGGAAGAAAGAAACAAACAAACAAAGAACAAAACAAGGTTTTGGTTTCTAATTTCCCTGTAGCGGGAATGGCTTTCTTCTGTTTTCATTCACTCTTGTCTCCACCCTACGCCCATTAGGTTCTTGGATCTGTGTATCTTTAGATGCAGACACTCAAATGCTTTTTTCCCTCAGGAAGTTACTCTCCTCACGCCTTGTGAGGTCTTGGAACAAAAAGTAGTCAAGAAAGAAAAAAAAAACGGCTGCTTCCCTGTCCAGAAAAAAAAAAAAATCACATTGCATCATGGAGCACAAAAAAAGGGTGGTGGCCCTTCGGAGGGGGCCAGGGGTGGAGACAGCAGCAGCGGGGCGGGAAGGAAGGCTGGGGGGTGGGGGAGAGTCTCATTTCCTCCACGTGTCACTCTTCCCCTTGGGGGAGCCTGGGAAGCGACAGCCCCTGTCTGTTTGCAAGGGAACCAAAGGAACACCGGGTACGGCCTCCAAAGTCCAAATGTGTAGGGTCTGTGCCTGTGAGGATTCTGAGGCTCCTTCTGGTTGAAATCCTTCACATCGTCCTTGGTGCTCATGACCACCGGCCTCCACTCTCCCACGCCCAGCGTGAAGGCTTTTCTCAATAACAAACAAAAATACCGCCCTCCAAAAACGTGTTCCATGCAGACAGGTGATGGTTTACTCCCTTGAAGGAGGGGTAACGTGGTTTGGAAGGGCTTTGTTTACTGATCTATAAATCATGGTCACCGAGTCTGCCCAGCCACGGGGGTGCCCCGGGGTCAAGGGACCCCTTCGGAGCACAGACACTCTGAAGCTTCCCTTTTTGCGGGGCTCTGCATCAAGCCTTCCAAAGGCGGAATGAACACCCAACAAGTGAGACCCCGAGGAGGGACTGTTGCTTTAAACCACTCAGCTTCTGCTTGAGAGACATTGGAATTTCTTAGAGATTCTGCCCCATCTGGAGTGATTTTGCTGATTATTTTGAGGCAGATAAGGGACGGACAAGGGGGGGGGGAAATCCATATTATACAAATGACTAAAAACCAAGAGCATAGAGGGTCAATCTCAACCTTTCTGAGATCCCTCCTCTTTAAAATAAAGGTAGTAATAACCACCTCCCAGCATCACCAAGAGGACCCGGGGGCCAGTATGGTGTGCGATGCCCAGGCTCTCTGGGCCTCAGTTTCTCTGATTGATAAAGACGCATCATTCAAGCCCCTACTTTACAGGACCGGTTCTGAGAACTCGGTGAGAAAAGACATGCGTGTTTGGAAGAGCCGAGGATATCCCAAGTGCTCAGTAAAAGTTAGCGACGATATTGACCCACGTCAAGGCCCTTGCAGGATGGCGAGGCTCTCAATGAAAACTGGTTTCCCTGCCCACGATTCTGAGGGACCTGGGCAGGTACCAAATGAAACCGCATGAAATTTAATTATAAGAACGTGACTTTTGATGCCAGTCAGATCTGGGTCCAAATCGTGCGTTCTCCACTTACGACCATGTCACCTCAGACAGAGTCCTTTCTAGCGCCTTGGTTTTCCTGTCTCTAAACTAGACAACAAGGCCTACCTCACCAGGTTGCTCTGAGGACAAAATCAGAGACTCGACAAAAGTCAATGTTTCATCTGAGGGTGACGTCTGGCTTAAAAGCTGTCAGATACCAAAGACATATGCTCCGTATTGACTGATACATTAAGCGTGTACTGGCCTCTCACGGGGCAGGATTTCCGTGCTAGGCACTGAAGCTGTACAGGTCAATGCCACACGGTCTTGCCTCAGGGAACTTCTGGTCTCAGGAGGGAGACACATTAAGAAAACATCATTTTAATTCTGTGGGGCTCTTGGTATTATCAAAGCACACTCAGAAGGTCAGAGAAGACTCCATAATGGATTGTCCCCTTGCCCGAAACATTCTCTTCCAACTCTTCAGACAAGTAATTCCAGTTGTCCTTCAGCTTTCAGACTGGACTTCACCCGGTCAGGGACGCTTCCCCGAACTCCGTGCCGTTACCCACCATGAAGGCATCTGTTGTTTCCCACTTTCTACCACTCGTCACACAGATGATGGCTTGTGCCTTACACTCCCTCCTACCTCAGTCCACGAGCGTTTCCAGGGCTGTGGTCATTCATTTATTTAGAAAGCACAGTATACATCTTTCACACAGGAGGAAGTGCTATGCCCCCAATCATATTGAATCGAATATTCTAGGACATCCCAGGGGCCTCCGTGTCTGGCCTCTGGTCCAAAGGAGCAGGAGGGAATTCTGTGACCGTCAACACAACCCATGAGTCAAGAATTACTTCAAGATCCCAGAAATAAACCCTCGTATATATGGTCAAGTGATTTTCAGCAAAGGTGCCAAAGCCATTCCATCTGGAAGGGACGCTCTTTTCAAAGCATGTGCTGAGGAAACTTGGGATCCACGTGCAAAAGAGTGAACTTGGACCCTTACCTTATACCATCTACAAACATGAACTCAAAATGGATGAAAGACAAGGGCACCTGGGTGGCTCAGTCAGTTAAGCCTCTGACTCTTGCTTTCGGCTCAGGTCATGATCTCAGGGTTGTGAGATCCATCCCCGAGTGGGGCTCCGTGCTAAGCACGGAGTCTGCTTGGGATTCTCTCTCCCTCTCCCTCTCCCTCTGCCCCACCCATTTGTGCGCTCTCTCTCTCTCTCTAATAATAAAAAAATCTTCAAAAAAAAATGGATCAAAGACCTAAACACAAGAGCTAACACTATGAAACTCTTAGAAGAAAACATAGCAGAAAGCTTCAGGACATTGCATTTGGCAATGATTTCCTCGATGTGACACCAAAGACACAGGCAATAAAAGGAAAGAATAGATACATTGGACATTATAAAAATTTTAAAAACTTGTACATCACAGGAAGCATCAACAGAGTGAAAAGGCAACCCAGGCAATGAGAGAAAAGATGTGCCAATCATATATCTGATAAGGGGGTTAATATCCAGAATATCCCAATCTCTAACAACTCCACAACAAGAAAACTAACCCAGTTTAAAAATGGGCAAAGGACTTGCAGAGACATGTCTCCAAATCCCACGTGGCCAATAAGCACATGCACAGGTGCTTGACATCACCAACCAGTAGGGAAATAAATGCACCTCAGATTATCATGAGATACCACGTCACACCAGTAAGATAGCTATTATCAAAAAAGCAGAAGAGAACGAGTGTTGGAGAGAATGTGACAGTCTGTGACCCTTGTGCACGGCTGGTGGAGGTATAAAATGGTGCCATCACAATGGAAAACACGATGACAATTCATCAAAAATTAAACACAGAATCGCCACACGATCTAGCGTTCCACTTCTGGGTATATACCCAAAGGAATTCGAACCGGAATCTTCAGGAGATATCTGCACACCCACCAGCATCACTTACAATGGCCAAAAGGTAGAAACAACCCAGATGTCCATCAATGGATGAATGGGTAGAAAAGAAAAAAAAAAAGTAACACGTACGTACAATGGAATCTGATTAGCCTCAAAAAGAAAGGATGTACTAACACGTGCTATGACACGAATGAATCTTGAAGACATGATACTGAGTGAAATCAGCCAGTCACAAAAGGACAAAACACTCCATGATTTCACTCGTTTGAGGAACTTAGAGGAATCCAAGTCACAGAGAGGCAGAGCGAACCAGTGGTTGCTGGGCGCTCGGAGAAGAAAGGAGTGGGGAGTTCATGCTTACTGGGCATAGAGTTTCAGTTTGAGATTAAAAAAAAAGTTCTGGAAGTGGATCGTGGTGATGGTTGCACGATGATATGAACGGGCTTCACGCTTCTGAATTGTACACGTGAAATTGATTCAGATGGTAGATCTTATGTATGTTTTACCACCATTAAAAAACATGAAAATAAAAGATTCACTTTGAACTAAGTGCATTTTGGTAACGAAAAGAGGCTGAGAATGCCACCCCTCCACCTGGGTTAAGTCGGGTTACTCTATAGAGAGGCTGAGGGCGGGGGTCAGTTCCAGTAGACAGGTGAGGCGAGAGGGCGGGATGAAGCCTGACGATGTGGGCAGGGAGGCTGTAGTTTGGAAAACCCAAAGACACTGGTCTGCAGGAGCTGCTTTTCCAGATTTTCTTGTCTCTTTCAGGGACATGAACTCCATCTGGTCTGAGACATTAGCACTTTCTGAAATGCTGCCTTGACGTTCTTGTGGGTGGGCAAGACACTCTTAGCCTCTTCTTATCTCCTTTGTTTTTAATGGAAGGAGGCTTTGTGGTTGGCCAGGAGACCAAGAGCCGGGAAGACTCAAGTTTGTATCCCAGGCTCAGGCCCGTGGAGTCTGAGCACTTTGGAAACTTGGCTCAAAGGAAAAGGGCTGTAAGAAAATGCTGTAGAATGAAAGTCAGAGATTTTCCGGGTCGTTGAAAATTAGCTGGGATGAGCTCTAACTCCTTAAGGTTTCTCCTGCTGGGAGGGCAGGGGGTTTGATTCGGGACTGGCTTCTTGGTTGCCTGGCTCATGCTCACAGAGACACAGCCCAGGGAAGAGTAACACGCCCCACTAGGTTGGTGTCTAGGTGCACATGAAAACTCCATCTGGGAAAGTCATCATAAATGGAAAACAAGCTAGAAAGGGGGAGGTAGACCGGGATGCCGGAAGTAAGCTCTTAGCTATGGGAAATGGTCTTTTCAAAGAAAACGAACCAAACCTATCCATGATCCTTCTAACTTCCCTTTGTGAGACCCAAGGAAACTACACAGAATCCAGTTTATTTCACAGTTGAGGGATGAGTGGCCTTTTGTTATTAGGCCCAAAGCAATTTTATCCAAGTTGCCCTGAGTCAACAGCAAAGGGAGATACCAAATATATTTGTCCCATGGACAATGTCAACTTTCAGAGAGCAAACTATTTCTAAACCTGAAAACAGAATTCATCCAGCTGTAGGTTTTGGCCCATTTCCATATGGATTCATCTAAGAATAATTCTCAGGCCAGTTGCTTTCTGGCCTGTTTTATGCGAGTGGTGCCCTCATACTTGGAACTCACTGGGTCAGGTCCCTCTCTTCTCCTAAAAAAGGAAGGCTCAGCCGAGAGACACTTTAAGACTCAGAGCCAGGGAAACTTCACAGAGGAGTGCCCAGGGAGGGGCGGGCAGTACGTGAGGGGGAACAAAGTGGAGCGTGGGGTGAAGAAGGAATTAATTTTCCAGAGTCATGTGCAAAATTCACTTGGAAAAGCAGCAGGGCCAGGAGACAGCAACCCATTGCCCAAGTCTAAGGAAAGGTGATGTTTCGACACTGCTCGGTCAATCCGATACAGGCCACACAGGGAGCTACTGCAATGCCCTGTGGCTGTAGGACCAGTGAGAGCTTCCAGCTCTGAGACAGATGAACACACTATCAATGAGCTTCAAGAAATTCTGCTGGACTCTCCTCACACTTTCAAAGTTTTAGCTGATTTCCAAGTTCTCCTTGTTTGGCCCGGGCTATTTCTATTATGAAAGGCCCAGAATAAACCCCTGTGAAGAATTACCAGGGGAATGCTTCTGCAGGTTTCTGTCATTGCTGGAATTCAATTAAGCGGTGTGTGGCACTTTAAAAACATGGCACCCAAATTCTTGGACATTCTTCCCACTGAGAAGTGGGGGTCAGTGTCCCCTCCCCTGAATCTGGGCAGGTCTGAAAGAGCTTCAACCAAAGAATTCCAATGCTGGTCCTCTTGGGAGGCTCACTCGGGGGGAAGCTGGAGTAACACGTCAAACTCCCTGAAGACGGCCATGCTCGAGAGGCCACATCCGGGTGCTCTGGTCCAAAGCCTTAGCTGAGCTCCCAACTGACAGCCAGTATCAAGTGTCAACCACACCACAGAGTATGCTGGACCAGCAGCCCAGCAGAGCTTCAGATGACCCAGCCCCGTGCCCCTACTGGCTGCAAGTGCTGGACAGATTCCAAACACGCATTGCCCAGTAGAGCCCTTCCCGAATTCCTCATTCACAAAATTGTGAGCAACATTAAAAGATCATTTTAAGTCACTGAGTTTTAGGAGAACTGATTATCCAGCAATAGTAACTGGAGTGTGGTCCCTTGGTAGTTGGGTGATTTCCGTGGAAAAGGTGAGGAGACAACTTTGTTGAGATTCAGGGCACAAATGTGCAATGTAACGTTGATTATGGTTTTTGCAAAAATCCCTTTCTGTCCTCAGTAACCACTGTATTCTTAAAAGTCACACATGCACCATTAGGATGACAGGTAGCTAATTTGTCATGGTTACAGGACAGGTAACAGGGGGAGAGTCTTTCGTGATACTTGCACGTTCATATTTACAAAAGCTAAATTTGTATTTTTCATTTTTGTTACACATACATTTTTATTGGTTAGACGGCAAATATTTACAAAGCACTCAGTATCCGCCAGACATTGTTTCGAGCGAATGCATTTACTCTTCAGACTGATGCCAGGAGGCAGGTATTCTTACTATCCCCATTTTATAGGTGAGAAAACTGAGTCAGAGAGAGATTAAGTATCTAGCTCATGGTCACCTAATTCTTAAGTGTGGGATCTGGAGTCTGACCTCAGGCAATCTGACTTGAGACCATGGACTCTGACCTCTGCTGCTTCTTAAATTATGCTTCACTTTATTACCAAGTCACACATACCCCCCCCACACACACACACGAACTCCACAGTGGTATGTATGCTAAAGTACAAAAGAAGTAATCAAAATATACAATTCAGGATAATGGCATGAAAGTAAATGATCACCAGGACTTAAGCACCAATGTGAACTATGCATCTATATGGGCCGGGATGAGCGAACCCCAGTATATAATATCTGAAAATAAGATTTCGTATGATCATCTATCCATCTACCCCCGTCTCGAGTACATTATGTCATGAAATTTTGTCATATGGGGTTAGGAAGCATCACAAGCCTTCCCCTTACTCATAAACACAGCACAACCCCCTTTCTGAAAAACCACCAGGATTTTTCTAGAACAAGTACAGAACAATTTTGTACAGTAAGAGATTACCAATCATGCTGCTGAGGCCTAGGGGAGACCAAAAGTACAGAGGCATCATTTCAAGTGGCAGCCTACAGCAAAACAAGGCCCACCATCGCCAATACGTTTGTAAAGCCAGCTCCATATTCCCTGGCTGATAATTGTGCTTGGCGAGAAAGTGGAACACGGCACTGAGAAGCTCCCTTTTCAAACGGCACTGTAGGTTTCCCATAACAAGCATGACATGAAGAGTAGAGGAACAATTACCAGCGTGGGTCCTGATCGAGAACACGGAGCCCAGAGCGAGAATGCCTAACGCCACCTCCCGGTTCTGCCCCTTGCTGGCAGCATGACCTTGGGCGAGGCTCTCACCCTCCCCTGCCTCAGTTTCTTCATGCATCAAACAGGGATCATAAAAGAACCACCTCAGAGCTGCTGAAAGGATGAAGTAAAGCAATAAGGTAAAGCCCTCGAGGCAGGGCCTGGTGCAGGATGCTTGCTACAAAATAAATGTTTGTCAAATCAGTAGACATGCTGCGTGCTAAGAGAGTTCACCTTACAGTCAGACAAAGACGCTGATGTACGATGTAATCCATATACATACATATACGACGGAGAAACGTATGAGGACTTTTATTCAAACTCACACTGAAAGCAAATACTACAGATGAACAGATTTTTTTGGTTAATAATTATTTGATGAGTTACGACATCAATAGAAAAGGCAGACTCATTGGAGTATTGGTGGGGTGCTAACCCACGTGTGTGCCAAGAATAAAAGGGTAAAACAATAGGCAAATATTAATTGTCAATCCACACCCAGTTTTATTCCCAAAGAACAGCAGGTGGCCAAAAAGTACGCCTCTCAATCTCAATGAAATGTTGAAGGCAATAATGACAATTGCAACTATCATCAACTCCCAGCCACTGAATGTCTTTTTGACGTTCGGTATGAAAGATGTGAATACAAGCCCCCTGATGACCCACACTGAGCTGTGTTAAGTCTTGTGTTGATCATCTGTGGCCACGGTTGGTCCACGTCACAAAGAATCACAAAGCCTTCGTGGCCTGCAACAATCCATGTTTTGCTCGGGCAGCTGGAATCATCTGGGGATTCGCTGGGCAGCTCTGTTGAATCTGGCGAGCAGAGGCACACAGAACCTCTTGAGGGCCAGGTTCAGGACTGACGTCCGCTCCCTCCTACCGACACTATTGACAACAAGGTACAAGCCACACCACACTGGGCGTGTGGGGAACTACACTCTACACTCACCTCCGCAGTGGCCACAGCACCAAACTCACAGGGCAAAGGGAATGAACACAGAGACAGGCAAAGCAAAAGACCATTTCGGTGACGAAACATGCTTTCCCCCAAGATTTATTCTCCGAGGGATGCATTTTTTTAGATGCACTTCAAAATTGGTGGGCGGGATTTTTATGAACTGCTCGTAACATGCCCAGCAACTTGAGAACACTCTAATTCTACAAGAAGTCCTAAGATACTGTGATTCTGTGGTCAAAACCATAATTTCTTAAGAAGACAAAACTGGAATGCAAACATCTAATGGCTGAGAGCTTTTTTGATACTCGATCATTTTTATCATTTGTTGGAGAAAAAAATGCAAGATGAATTATCGGGCACATTTTAAGACCAAAACCAGATACCACAACAGAACCGGAAGAAATACTTTCCGCAGCTATGCGCACAGCCAGAGTGCATTAGGAAACCGTTTGCTTTTAACTCTCGAGTTGGAATTTCAAATTTCCAACCTTGAAACTGTATTTTCTTCAGGTTAGATTTTGACACAGTTCCAAAGGTCATTTTCAGGGAAGAATTCTTAATTCCCGGGAATGTGTGCAACCTGAATGTAGACGCCTCTGACAGAGCCCTCGAACACCTGCTCTCGTTGCCAGTACCTTAAAATTGGAATAAAGTGTCTCTAAACGAAAAGAAAGAAACAGAGACAAAACCGACACGGGACAGAGACAGACCTATGCCTCATGCTATCCACCATGAAGCCAGGTGGTCAGATTACTTTTCAGGAAGATCATGCGGAGAAAGATTTTATTTAGATGCTATTATTCCTATAGTTTACGTTACAAAAATTATTTTGAATTGTAAAACGTTCTATGATTTCCAATGTACGACAACTCTTTTGAAATACACCTAAAATCAGTGGGTTACAGGGATGCTCTTTGCCATTGTATGCCCTGTAGATGGTCAAAGTTTGAAAAGCAAAGAATGTTTAGCCAAAGTCGGAAAAAAAGCTTCCAATCCTGAGAGTCGGCAGAATACAGATTCTGTAAAAACGCAGGTTCCTCCCTCATTCTAGAACGGTCGTCATGAGAGAATGTTGTCATTCTGCGTTGCAAAAGTGAAAGACTTCTTGACCAATGAGAATAGGAGCAAACTCGATTATCTTGGTAAGAAAATGTCCCAAAGGTCAATCTGACTGCTCACTCGCTGTTTGCAAAAAGCTGGGTGAGGAACCACAGAGCGTATTCGTGTCCTCCCGCTGCAGGTCACAGATCGGCACAAACTCGGCACCTTCAAACAACAGAAATGTATCCTCTCACAGATCTGGGGGCTCCAGGGGTCTGAGATCAAGGCATACACATGGCCGTGCTCCCTCCAAGGGCTCTAGGGGAGAATCTTTGACTCTTTCAGTTTCTGGGGGTTCCAGGCTTTCCTTGGCATCTCTCGGACTTCTGCCTCTGTCTTCACATGGCCTTCTCTGTGCACCTGCGGCTTCACGACCCACCCGGATAATCCAGGATGACTTCGAGATCCTTAATGACATTTGTGAAGTGGCTTTTTTTTTTGGTCAGGGGCTGGGGGACATGTACCATTCCACTCCTTACCGTTGTACAATTCAAAGAGGATGGTCAAAACTCAGAAGAGAATGCACATGGAAGCTTCAAATTCTTTTATTAAGGATGTGAAAGATAAAAGATTATTATCTCTTACAATGAGTTTGTGTGTGTGTGTGTGCGCGCGCACGTGTGTACACTGGCTCCCTGAACGCAGGGAAACCTGATGGGAAGGACTTGTAAGACCACTCCCCGCTTTATTATATGGTTAACTGGAAACTGAAAATTCTGGGGGCACCTGGGCGGCTCAGTCAGTGAAGCGTCTGCCTTTGGCTCAGGTCATGATCCCAGGGTCCTGGGATCGAGCCCCACGTTGGGCTTCCTGCTCAGTGGGGAGCCTGCTTCTCCCTCTGTCCCTTACCCTGCTTGTGCTCTCTCTCTGTCAAATAAATAAAGAAAATCTTAAAAAAAGACACTAAAAATTCTGTTTTACCTGCTCTGATAGATACTCACTGACTTTGGTTGTGACTGGCATTCCAGATAACTAGTATTCCCTTACCACTGTATGCATGTGGCACATAATTTCTACATACACAGATTTGGTTTTAATTTGGGTAAGGGAAGAGGGAATAATGTGGAAGGTGGAAAGAATCCCCGCCTGGCTCTGAGTTGCCCTTTTAAATGTTAACAAAGTGACCTCTCTACCCTGCTGGTTTGGCCCGGCTTTCTTTCTGAATCTCCACGGGCATCACGCCAAGTCGTAAATAGGGAGAGAAGCTCTCAAGCTCAGCGACACAACCCAAGCCCCTTGTCCCTCCTGCTAGAAGAGTGACCCAATCAATCCCGCTTGTCCTTCCTTACCTAGAATCCTCATGTAGAGAAATCAAGAATTACATGTCTTTATTATCAAAGTCTTGTGCTCTCATTTCCACTCAATCTTTTGAAGATAGAATTCATGACTGGAAGGCCCCATTCCAAAGGCAAGATCTCAGGGTTGGGGGTTGTTAAGCTGGGATCCAGGCCCCCCTCCCTCCCTGAAATTCAACACACAGTTTGGTGTGGTTGTGAATTTTTCTGTGGAGCAGCCACATTCTCAAAGAAATCCGCTGACCCAAAAAGGTAAGAAAGATCCACAGGTCAGCTCAATGCTCTGAACCATTGGTTTGTTGTGGACTACTGACGAATTATCTAGTTTCCAGGTGCAAAACTGTTATCCGCACAGGGGACGGCAACAATGGTAAAAATTCAATACAAGAGAAAAACTTTGGTTCAAATAGGACACACCTGTCCCAGGGAAGGGCACACTGCACAGCCGTCAATACAGGTGACAGACCTTCCACATGAGCCCACAGCAAGTCTTGGTGGCAGTTGTTTAGTAGGGAATCCAAACCCTTGTCTCTTCATTTCGGGACATCTCACAATGCAACTCCTCAGACTTGCCCGAACGCCTCCTCCGGAGAGAACTGACAACTCCTTCAAATCTGTCCCTCCTGGTTTCCGCATGGCCTCCCCACGTGTATTGCCAGAGCACACGTGCCCTAAAGAATCTCCAGAAGGAGACTCCAAAGTCTTCTGGCTACAGGGTACCACTATTTTGAAAGCAGACCCTTCCCTTTGATGTAATCTTGTTCTCAAGAAACATCTGCATATCATTCCTGAGTAATGGAATTTCTACGGGGTGTGACAGAAGCAGCAAGATATTATTCAACCCCCTTGCTTCCAGATTGGGGCTGGCTGCTGAAGCCGGCCATGCACGGAGAGTCAGCAGCCTCGCTGCCTAGCTGCCCGTCATGCGTGATCCTCTCCACATTTATTCTACAGGAACATTCCTGATGCTTGTGGAAAGGATGCATGATCTAAAAATGACACGTAAGCCCCCAAACCAAAAAACTCAATCTTCCAGTTGCTTAGGCCAAAACCCCTTGGAATCATCCTTGAGACCTCTCTTTATCTAGCATTCCACGTCCAGTCCATCAGCAAACCTGTCAATTGCCAGTGTGCCCAGAATTCTAGCACTTCCTGCCGCCTTGACCACAGCTCCCCTTGTGGGCAGACACCACCGTCTCTCACCCATAGTGAGACACGCTCGCAGCCAACTCCCATCTTCAGCCCATGTTTCCTGACAGTCTGTTGTCCACACAGCAGCCAGAATGACCCTTTCCAAAGCGGACCTTGCCCCATCTCTGCTCAAAGCCAGCTTCCCGACCTCATTCCAGGGAAAGGGCCTTCACGTTCTCCCAACTGGCCTTCAAGGTTCTCACGGTCCACTTCACTTTGCCTCGCTGACCTTAACCCCTACCATGACCCCTCTCGCTCATTCCACTCTAGCCTCGGTGTTTTCCTTGATGTTCCTCAGAGCTCACATACTTTTCACAAGTTAAGAGGAACTACATTTCCTGACAGAACAAGAAATAAATCAAACAGCGGACTGTGGCTCTCTGACTGACAGCCCCGTGGCCCTGGAAACTCAGAAGGATCACAGACCCAGGCTACTCTCAGAACAAGAGCTCGCTCTTCTTCTCTAAGGCTAAGGAGGCCAGAGATAAAAAGTCAAGTCCACCCTGCCATAAAACTGTGGCTGGGCCCCTACCTAGAAGTTTCCTTGCTAGTGGACCCAACTTGGTTGGACAAATGAGCACGTAAGTACAGGAGTGAGGAAAAGGACAACCTCAAAAAAACCCAAAGAAAGCACAGGGCTGAAATATGACAGTCTTTCCGCTAGCCAGTTCCACAGACCTCCTCGTTCCATTGTCTAGCTAATGCTTTCCCAAGTAGAATTTTGGACACCTCCTACCAAATCCGTTTGGTAGAATGGAACAGCTTGCTCTTGGGAAAAGGACCAACGTGGGTCTGGAAAAGCAGAGCCCACGGGCAGATCAAGTCAGCTCAGGACTGTTTTATGAATCGAATACATTTACATTCCTTGGCTGATTATCTCTAAGTGCACGTCTGCTTTTCATTTAAACACAATATAATCCCGGTAGAGATCATCATAAGACTACAGCCGCACGAATGATCTCATTGGTCCTTTGTGGTGTTTTTTTTCAAAGATGTGAATTTAATAAGATTTAAAAGCATAAACAAATTGTTGACCATTCTAAGGGCAAGTCAGTCAGTCACAGCTGTCATATCAGGGGCTCTTACAACAAGCATTCAACACCACAGTGAGCCTCTCCTCATTCTCTTGACTGACTCGTTTCAACTTTCCAAACATCGAAAAGAAGAACCCAAATGAAGCACTACCCCTAACATTTAATTTGGTGGGAAGCTGGAGAGAGACAGTCATATTTCTATTCCAGTGGGGAGCACTCACAATAAATTTATTTTTTCACAAGAAATTAAAAATTAGCGTATTGAGGAAGTTGACACAGCACCCTTATGGCACCTAAATATCATACTATTAGTATGCTATGAAGCTGGATGTCTTCTCTGAAGAGAACAAATTAACTTGGGGACCTCAGGTTTCCTAAATAATTTTGCTGACATGAGCCAAAATCCGTAATGTTGGAGACACCACTCGGGCCTTTGCGTTTATACCAGAGGAAGCATCTTTCACAGAGTACTTAGAACTTCCCAGGAGAAGAACTTTGCCTCTGGTTTTGCTACCTCATTCTCTCCAAGTTGGGGAAAAACTCGAGTAGGTGTTCTGGGTCATTCAGAGAAAGGGAGTCTATGAGGGTTGATTTTTGGAAGTAGACAATGCTTGACTGGGGGGGGGGTCAACAGTGTGAGAAGGCAGACATTCGGTCTAAAGGGCTGCTCTCCCTCACATGTGTTGATCACTTGCCGTGACGCGATTTAAAAAAAAAAAAAAAACACATACCAAACACAAGAAGAGTTGTGCTGTAGAGACATACCTCAAGTTGGCTGAAGTTTCTATCAAGATTGTTTTCAGTCAGGAGTGATATGCCAAGCTCTGGGGGAGAAAGGCAGCAATAAAGATGTTTTGTAAGAAAGGAAATACCAACTGGAAACCACCATGTTTGGCTGATGGGGAAAACGTGTTCATCTTTGTGACAAACAAATAAGCCTGTTAGAATCAGAATTTGGAACAAAAGTAGCATACGCTTTGGTTTCAACACCATGATAAAGAATTGCCTTGTCATAAAGGCAGTTCATGAAGAAATTTTATCAAGTTTTTGGACACACCTCACGCATAGTCTCTAGAATGTGACCTGGTTCCTGAGTGCCTCACGCACGCAACTCCGTTGTTTGGGCCTTTGACAAACCAACCCTGTGAGGACTCCAATCTTTCTACCTCACTGCTTTAAACCAACAGGCTAACCACAGAAGTTCATATTCTTAATGGACACCACTACCTAATTACCCCATTTCGTCAGCACAAAGGGAGAAAACTAGATTTCACTTAGCCCTGCTTAGGATGTGTTTTTGCCTGTCAGTAGTGTTCTAGCCTAGCTCTCTTTTGGCCAGTGCCCAACATCATCGGCCTTCCTGCCTCTGGCCATTTGTCTCCCATGCGCCTCACATGCTGGAGAGGATTTTTTTTTCTTTGAATACAGAATTTTAGTTGCATGTTTAGAAAAACCAAAAACAATGCGTGCCAGGATATTTGCAATTCCGCTGTCCATCCAGCAGCAAAGATTTGGTGATTACAAAATCAGCAACTACCACGTATATATATTTTAAGACGATCTCGGCATTGCCTCCAGAAACACATTTTATAAACACAGGACGCCTGTGTCTTTTTCTTTGACAGAGCTCTCGTTCTCAAAAAGCAGCTTTGAATAAAGTTTCCCATAAAAAAAACTGTTGTGTGGTTTTGGAGCCAGGGGGCAGGCGGGCGGGCAGGTAAAGAAGCTGCTAAGATGAAGCATATCTGAGAACAGGATAATGATAGTATCTTGGTTATACTGAGGATTAAATCAGATTATCCACGTTGAGCAGTGAACGGTGCCTGACAGTGATTGCACCGTGTACCTTTCTGTCATCATCCTGTCATCATCTGCAGAATAAGCTCACTTCATTTTTCTATTACAATTTACTCAACAGATTCTTTTTTTTTTAAAGCGGGGGAGGGGCGAGGGAGAGGGAGAGAGAAAATCCCAAGCAGACTCCACGCCGAGTGTGAAGCCGGACGCGGGGCTCGATCTCACGACCCTGAGATCGTGACCTGAGCTGAAATCAAGAGTCGGGTGCGTAACCCACAGGGCCACCCACCCAGGCGCCCCTCAACAGAGTTCTTTTAAGCACAACGGTAGCATCTCAAGATAGAGGGAGAATAATTCAATAGTTTTACATCTTTGCCCTGTTTGCTGACCTATTTTTGTTTCTTGTCATTTTTGATATTGATCTGATGAAATATCTGACATCCATTAGTTAAAAGGAGAAACCAAATAAATATTTTCGACACTAAACACAACCATGAATTACAGACTCACCATCTGTGGCAAGGCTCTCACAGGTAAAGCACTACCCTTCTCAGGCGGGCTCTCCCCGGCCAGTTGTCCCTGACAGCCGACCGTTGGGTTTGTAGAATTAAATCTTGAGAAGGCCTGAAATGCGGATCTTCCCAGGACTCCATGTTGTTATTTTGTGGTAGTTCAGATAAGTATTAGTGATGGGAAAACCTCAAAGTCTTGAGTGGATAAGTACCCAAACGTCATGTCACTTTGTAAAATGTCCCCAAACCTCTTTGCTTTGAAAGGCTCCTGACAAATGAATGACATTTCTGGAATGTGCTGTTTCTCACTTGAAGAAGCATATCTCCAAGGATCTTTCAGGATTTGATGTCAGGAATTGGTAAAGGTTATGGGAAATAAAATTAAACTCACATTGAGGAAGGAAAATAGAAACTAACTCTTCTGAAAATGTGTGTGTTATGTGCCTGACGTCTGCAGGCGGATGTGGCCTTAGTAAGAGAATGACAGATTCGCTCCTAAATCCAAGGCTGGTGGGCCTATCCAGAGGGACCCACTGACCCTGTGCTGTTCCAGAAACGCCCTGCTTTGTGAGATGCACCATGTTTCCCATTTTAAACAACTCAGCAGATACTTGTGTTTGTTTTTTTAAAACAGTGCAAACGAATACAGTGATGATGCTGTTTCTACCATGAAAAGCAATGAAATATTAGCTTCTTACATGTACAACTCTTAGAACCAATAACTAGCAATTCACTTTGCAACGAGGCACCAGAGACCTGGGCCCTTGAAACGTGCTGGCATCGAAGAGGAAGAGGCTCTAGTTTCAATGCATTAAGAGCTGGACAGTGAGGTTCAAGGACAAACTTAACCAAACTACCGCTCTCCATAAACCAGAGGCGAATATCCACGCTGACGTGTTCTCTGAAACATCAGAGTACAATTTAGGGGTCTCCACTTCTGAGAGCCCCCCAGCCACACCCTGGGAACAGCGACTGCATTGCCAAGGCTCGTCACCCATGAGGCCTCTCGGACCCACACCGGCTCTGCACGATTCCTTCCCTGAGCAACTCCAG
The DNA here is from genome assembly GCF_017311325.1 of Ursus maritimus. Classification (NCBI taxonomy): domain Eukaryota; kingdom Metazoa; phylum Chordata; class Mammalia; order Carnivora; family Ursidae; genus Ursus; species Ursus maritimus. Next base: position 67,919,777 of record NW_024426663.1, read on the forward strand.
CCCTGTCCCTCTTTGTTGCCTTTATCACCGGAAGAGGGTCATCAAAACCCTAAGACTCTGGCTCTAGTCCTGGAATCTTGATATGGACGCTAAGAACCACTGGTCCAGTAGGTCAACCAAAGACAACATAGTGGCGCATCTTCATTTGTCTTGAAATACACTACCTTCTGGTCCCCAGCTGTGTTTACATCTCTCCGATTCTCAGATGCAGTGATCTCTGGGACCTCACTAAAACAGCAGTGTAAAGGACCAAAACCCCCATGCCACTAGCCAGCCACTTATCAGGAGAGTAACATTTTCCCACCAGTAGTCACTGACATAACGCCTCTTAAAGCGAACGCCTAAATGGGGTCTTCATCTCAAAGAAGAGTTCACTAAATATTTGTTGAGTAAAAGGAATGAAACCAGGAATCAGGCGACCGATGCAAAGAATTGAGGAGTTGGCAAATGTTAGTAAATCTTTGTATATCTGGACTAGAATGAAGTTCTTCCAAGATCCAGTACAACAAATTATAAAGCCCTCCGAGGAGAGAAGCGGTAACATCATCTTTTTCTGTTGTGTTATGCCGGAAATCTTTTCCCCCCACCAAAAGGCTGCACTTGAGTGGACATTCAATAAATATTTACTAATTGAATCAAATTATACAAATTATACAAGATTTAGTTTTATAGCTTTAATGACCTACACAATAACTCTGTAAAAGTATATCTCTCCTTAAAAAAGAAAAGTCACTTTTAGAGATAAAGACAACTAAATCAAAAAGCTTATCTTAGAAAAAAAAATCATGCACATTTCCTGGGGAAAATATTTGGCTTTACTTCAAGTTACTGAGATTTTTCTAGAAATGTGATGTTGGCAGCCCCACCTGGCATTACCCTTTGGCTTAGACTCTTAGCTAGACAGATGAGCATGTGTGAGGTACATGGTACATCTTATTCTGGAAAAAAAGATGTTCCCCATGGAGAGAAGAGGGCAAACAGGGAACACTCCAGGAGTCAAATACCGATTCAGCGGATAGCCGCCCCCCCCTCGCAGTGATTTGGCGCTTTTGCTCTTTATGCTGTAATGAATTAGGAAGTTGCTAGAAGGCAAAAGGGCAAATCTTTATGATTGCAGTTCTGCCACCCATTTACAGGTCCTGTGCGAGTATCTGTCAATTTTTATATAAAAACACTAAAGGGACAGTTGGGAGATCTGAAGGAGAAACCCCTTTGTCAGGACATACTTCACTTAAAAGCCTCTGGCACCCAAGTGATGTCAGGACCTACTTCAGGGCTCGAAGTCAATTTACAGGTGGAGACTTGTCTTACGGACAAACAGCCAAGGCTAGTCTGCTAGAAACCGGCAATGGCTTAGCAACGTGACCATTAGAAGTGCCCCCGATTTTCTATTTGTTAAAGAGAAAATATTTCTCGCCAAGTTTGGTGGGAAATACATGCCAAAAGTCTCCCTTACTAAGAAAGGGGGGAAATAAGCTTAAATGGAGGGAGAAAGCTAAAAGATTCTTCTGGTTTGGAAAGGCTACGGCCATACTAAGTGGGACTTCGGGATGAGTTGGCAAGACCATGAAGAATGACAGAGACCACTGTTATGGAAAGTTCCCGTGGCAGACATCAAGGGAGGAGTGAAGTCTTCTCATTCTTGCATGTGGAGCTCATGGGAACTGAGGAGAATGCATTTGTCTCTAAGAGTGAAATATGGCAAATGGCAGAAATGATTTTTCTCACTGGAAAAAAATGTTAGGGACATACAGGTGAGTGCCTTATTGTCATGGTCAAAACGTACAACCAAATGCTTCAGCCTTAAGCCATGGAACAGCTTGCTCATCTGTATGGCCAATCTGACACTTTCTTACAGGCTTCTGATTCATATGGCTCCATGTTCTTTCCACCCTTCCCAATGGCACACACTTTTGGCAAATGTCTCCATCATTTAAGACAAGGAACTATAAAACGGAAGACATTCCTATCTACCAGATGAACATTTTCAATCAGCAACAGTTACACAGAAGCACAGAATGATGACACGTTCCATGACAAAGAGCCAAAAAGAACGGAGGGAGAGAATGTTCTAGGTTATCTTGGACAATGGGGGGGGGGGTCCGAATTGTTCCAATATGTCTTTGGAGCCCACAATCTTAGAGATCATTTTGAGATATAAATATATTGTGAAAAAGAGAAATACAAGCCTGAAATGGAGTCACTTGCCCCCCATAAGAGCCCACCAGGACGT